>NC_051846.1:25207519-25380015 GCF_002237135.1 Teleopsis dalmanni
AAACTAAAAAGTTTATACTTAAATAATTAAAAACATTGGAATAATACCGATTAACCGCACGCGCTGAATTGTTAATGAACTTTAGTAGTGTTAGCTATTTTCAGCAACTATATAGATATATATTTTAAATATATAAACATATGTATTTTAAATATATATAAATATTTATTTTACATATATATAAATATATATATTTTTATACATTTAAGAACCAAGATTTTGTAAATATATATGTATGTATTTTAAATATATAAAAATAAGTTTTTAAATACCATATAAATAAATATATATTTTATATATATATAAATATATATCCTATATATATTTTTTTTCTAAACAGTTAAGAACCAAGATTTTGTGAAACTTATATTTTAAAAAAACCAATTTTGATTTTTATTGGTAAATTTAATTTTAGTAAAACTGGATTCTTCAGGAATACTAGTAAGATTCTATATTTATATCGGGAAATAACTTGAGTAACGCATGTTAATATATTAAAATGTATAAATCGTAGATTTAATATTTAACCTATTTTTGAAAATTTTAAATAAATGTATAATTTTCCATTACTTTAAATTTCTTATATATGACACAATTCTTTATTGATGGTTATCAATAGAAATAGTATAAGGTTTTATTTTTCTTGCAATTCAATTCGTTTTTAGCGATGACAAATATGATGTACAACCTTGTTATTGATTAAATATTTTAATCAAACAGTATATTTTAATAAAGCGTACAAATAAAACTACAGCAGTTTATACTATAATTTTCAGAAGGTTTAAAATATTGTTTTAGCAATTATATCTTAGCTCTGAACAAAGAGTCATATAGAGTGATTAGAAGTATTCATTTATTGTAAAGAGTTCTTTTAAAGAGATCAGTTCTTTTAATTTGATTAATCCATGTGCATCTTGGAACATTTTCATTGCCTGATCCTGCATTTAAAGATCAAAAACCACATATCATATTATTATCTTCATATACTGCTAGTTTCTATAAAAAATTTTCGTTTGGATTTTTAGTGATAGAATGTAATTAAAATATTCAAAAGAAGCTAATTAAAAACATAAACACAAAAAAATTTGATTAATGAAGTTTATAATATAAGAATACACTTTTTAGGATCATTGACCTATAGGTATGTGTTTTTTATCTTTTATTGTGTAGATAAATAATTTAATTTCAAAGTATATATAGAAAATTAATTATACATTTGTCCAAGCTATGGAATTCCAATTCATTATTTAAGGTAAAAAATTCTATTATATACAATACAATATTTTTTATGTATCCTTTTTTTATTTTATTATTCTTGCATAACCCAATGAGTTTCCATCAGACATGCAACTTGCAGATTAATTCCGTTTTTTTACTGAAAAAAACTTGTTACCCGTTTTGGTCCAATTTAATTTCTGGTTTGTCTTACCGGCGGAATGTGCACACATTTTCATATTTATGTTTGGTCTTCAATATTTTGTTGACTGGTTCGGTTCAATTTTTTTTTTTTTGAGAACCAGCATCTAAAGAAGGTGAACTCGTCCGTAAACTTGAACTTCGGTGAAGTTTCATGTGCAAAGTGAATCATATTGTGAAAACATTAGCGTCTGAGAATTTTTGATTTCTCCTAAATAATGGTTATTTATATTAGTTAATAAGAAGTGGGTTAATAAAAATTTGAATATTATTAATTTACACACTTTTAAGAATTAAAACAAATTAATAACTAACAATTTGAATATTTATATAGTTAAATTTATTATTTCATTCAAGAAATTCATATCATTTTTTGTTTAGTGTAGAATTATATACATTATCATATGTATATGTATATATACATTATATATACATATATCACCGCATTATATAATTGTTTTATTACACGCTAATAATCTTTAGAAGTTTTTGTAAATGAAATCCTAATATATATTATATCTAATATATCATTATATCTAATATAATGACGAGTATCCATCTTGATCGCAGCTCGGGCTGTTCCTTAACATTAGAATAGGCTAAAAATTGTAGATGATGTTGTAGCCAAAAAAAAAAACCTTCAAGATGATTGGTTGGGATTCAGTATTTGAAAACAATTAACATATTTGTAAAGTTTAGATGTTAAATTTTTTTTAACAATTTTTCGATTAATTGTTTGTGTAGCTAGCTTAGATAAAACCAGTCCGTATGGGTTACGGACTGCCCTGTGTCAGTCAGCTGAACAGTGTTTATTATGAAATATTCCCATTTTGGCGACCTATAGTAAGCTAGAATCCAGTAACAACAACCAACAGTGTAGAAAAACGGTACCATCAGGAGAAAATTGAAACACTGGGTAACTTGTTACAGTTTTATGCTGCATTTGTTGTTGGTATATAGTTTTTGCATTATTTTTATTCTAAAATTCTTTTGTTCCTCAAAACGACTCAACACAAATGAAATGTATAGATGACGCATTAAAAACGAAAATAATATATTATAAAAAGAACACAATTAACAAGGGCAAAGATGACAATACTAACAGCTGAATAATAATTATCAAAAAATAATGCCACAAAGTTTGAAACATTTCTGAAGAAAATCTCTGAATAAAAATTTATATAAAAAGGATTCAAACAATTATATATGTTATACACACTCGAATGTCTATATATGTATATATGTATATAGTGAGCATATAGTATTTTATAGTAAGAATTCACCACACAAAGCTTTATCAATTACTACTAAATCGATTACTTGCTCGATAAATAAATTCATTTAACTAAAAAATTCTATTTTTTATTTATTAATGATTTGAAATTCCATTAAAAAAAAACACACTCTTAATAAAAAATAAAAATTATTGAAATTCCTTATCATCTAATATAGTCCAAAAAATAAATTAACTACAACTGTTATCTGCGTCACAAGTGTTAACCTTGAAAATGTTCAGTTTTGTTTCAGAGTAAAAAGTTCTAAATCAAATAATAAATATTTATATATTCTTACGTATCTACGTGTTTTACGCAAAAAATAAAAAAGCAACACAAAAAATATAATTAAACATATCGTACGATTTCAGTTCTTATATTTGTTTGTGTATTCTCATGAGTGTTATTAAAAGCCAAATATATAATTCTCAGTAATACTCACCACTCAAAAGAAAGTAATTGGTTTGTTTGGTGATTAATTTTAATTTGGCGCAAATCATAGTGTAAAAGCTTTATACGCATTTTATGCAAACTAGCAACACAAAGTGTAATTGCATTACTTATGTACATATACAATGACTCAAAACAGCTGACATTTCTATTTCATGAACAAGCATACTCTCGTGAGTCAGTATGTTTGTTTTTTTTTTTTTAAATTATATTGTTGGCATACTTATGCACGAAAATAACAGCAACAACAACAACATCATTAGAAAACCACCAAGAAGAAATTCAACGAAAACGAAAAAGAAAAAAAAATGGTTTGCAAAAAAAAAGCTGAGAGAAATATGAATAATCGTGAAACAGGTTGGAAGAGTGGAAAGAGTGAGCGTTAAGCGTTCGTAAAGCTCACAAATCAAATGAAAGCAACTGAAACGACTAAACACGTCAGCCACATTGCGCGAATGCAAAACACGAAGCATTTCTAAAAAGTTTATTGAGCGGTGTTGACGTGCGCACTGCGCTTATATACAAAATATTATATATTTTTGTGTTTAATTTGTTACAAATGCAATTTAATTAAATTTAAATTTTTTCAATATATATACTACGCAGTATTATTTATTTATTAAATTAAAAACAAATAAGTGGTTATTTTTTTTTTTTTGGTTTGGTTTGAAAGAAAGTTATTAAATGAAATAATCACCTGATATTTTTCTTGCAATTTGAAAAAATTCAACCAAAAGAGAAGAAAGGTAAAGTAGAATTTATGTGAAAAATGATGACAGTGTGCTTTAAAGAAAAATGATTTAAAATAATAAAAATTATACAAAAATTTTCATAAATTTAAAATGAATATTAAATATGTTGAGATATTGTTTAATAATGTTTAATAGTGTTTGATAATGTTTATTAGTGTTTGATAATGTGAAAAAATTATAGTTTCGGAACAATAAAGCTAAACTAAATGACACATTTGCATACGAAAACATTATAATAAAATACTAGAAAAAGTGTGTTCATAAATATTTAAAATTTATTTATTAAAAATTTAAATGATTTAATTTAAAATAAACATGTGATATATGTGTGTATAGTATAAAATAGTTTTCTAATCAGTTTGAAACGGAAATCTTGATAATTTCCAGCTGCGATAACTAGAGTCAAAGTATAGTTGACGCAATAAAATTTTATAGCAGCATTTTTTTCTTCAAATTATTCTATTCTGAACTTCCGAGGTTATTCAGACGATAAAAAGTTACGTCAAGAAGTTTTGATAACGAATATTTTTAAATCGCACATGACAAATTCGATTTTAGGAGCATAAATTATAGTGCATGAATCAGTAATGTAAATCGAATTGGAAGTTTATTTTTTTATTTACTATTTCTTCAAAACAAAGTAGTGATTTTGTAGTTGAGAATTACCTATTAAAAATAACTAAAACTGCTTACCACTTATGAGCATATACAATATTAAAATGATATATGTTTTACTACATATCAGGGAAAAAAAGTTACAAAATCATATTAATTGAATTTAATAAAATAAATTATTATATTTTTTACATGACAAATTGAAAATTAAAAATGAGAATTTAAAAATTGCCTTAGCAGTTATTATTTTTCTTACAAAGATAGCTTAAAATTAAATCTGAGTATTTAAAAAACTCTTCAAGCATTAGCTTATATCACATCAAACATTAGTACTTATAATGTTTCTAAAATAATTCCTTATAATGAGACTAATAAATTGTATAAATTTATATACCCTCAATAATGTATCGAGTATATTATGAATTTACATTAATACGTATTCTTCGGTTAGATTAGGTTATAGATCTATATTAGGCAATCTTGTGCACGAAAACTAACTTGAACACAAAGAATGCTCCGTTGTGATACCATGGATGAGATACAGTTCATATGTCAGCCTGAAAAAGCACCCTAAAGTTAGAAGAATATGTTGGAGGCATATAGACCATGAACAGCGTTTTTTTAAGAAGGCATAACTCCACCATTTTAGTGGAGGGGAACCAATCTAAAAAGTGAATAAGGCTGACTATGTCTTTAATTTTAAAGAATGACAGTTCTATTAGGTCATTTAAAAAAAAGCACCTCAAGCATGAACAGCGTCCTTTTGAGAGGGGCCAGTTTTCCCAATTCAAGTAGAAGGGAACCAAGTTGACAAGTCTTTAAACTTGGGTATGTCCCCAAAACCTGACAGCGCTGTCAGGTCGGTTATAAAAGGAGTGTTAAAGTTTATTAATCTTCTTCTAGGCTGCTGCTTGCACCGATATTGTTGTACTCAGTGAGTATTGAGGTGAAACTTGTGAACTCATAAGAATCTATTCACTCAATATTTCAGTGTGAACTCTAGGTATTTCCGTTTATTTGCAAGTTAAGTCGTTACAAGAGGTCTACCAATATCCCAAAGGTGAATTTCGGAGTATAGCTTTAGCGAAATCGTAAACCTGTTGTTTATATACAAATAAAATATTTGATAGATAGTAGAAATATGGAACTAATAGTTTTATTGTATATAAAACATATATATACATCAACTGTTTAGTTGTAAAATCAAGACTATAAGTTAAAATCTATCCAGTTTAGATATTTTTAATTTATGGATACACTTTTCAAATTTATTTTTTTATAAGTTCATGAACTACTGAATATTTTATATATGCTAAGATATCTTTTCTAATTGATAAAAGATGTTAAAATATATAATGTATATATATAATATATATATAATAGTATAAATTATTACAAAATTTTTACATCATCATAAATTTTATTTTTATATATTATGTAAAAAGCAAAGTAATTATTATGTCTTATAGACTAATGTATATATATCAACAAAATCAAAACAAAAAAGTAAAAAATCAATTAAATGTATAATTTTATATCATTTAATATATATACGCTTATATAGATATCAAAGCATTTTTGTTTTATAAAATATTAGGTAATAAATCATTAAAAAATTTTTTTTTGCAACAGGTTCATTTTTTTGATATTTAATTATTTTTTAAATTTATTTTTTAATGAAAAATTTAATACTATCCCATGACTTTGAATAAAACTGAAATTATATCCACTATGTAATTATATAACAGCTTGATGCAAATTATTAATGTGTATGTCTTAATTATAATTACATTCAAAACACAAATTTGAGGAATAAATTTAAAAAAGGTTGTTAATATTAACAATTAAATATTTCTAATATATTGAATTAAAATATACGTTGAAGGGGTTTTTCTGTTTTGAACTGAACTTTAACGCAACTATATGCAGTCTTTGAATTTTCAACCTATAATGTATAGGGAATATTTAATAGTGTTTTAAAAATCACTCTCAAATAACGTAATTATATGCTCTAATACACATTAGATTAAATACAAATAGTTTTAAAATAGTGTTTTCACGCTGCACTTGAACCTAACTCGATCTCGGTATTAAGTAATGCGATAACAGCAAATTATAGTTAGAGGCTTTCAGTATTACTACAAATCAGGTATTACTTTTTTTTCAGGTTATCCAAGTTGTCAAAAGGTTATAATTTCTGAGCGCAAAAAAATTATAAAATGAGCAAAATTAATTTACAAAATTAATATATGTAATCTAATATTTTGCCAATGGAAAACCAACCCATAGACATTTCATTAACAAACAATCTTGTTAGAAAAAAAATTTGTGTTTTCATTCCCTAATCTCTAGATAAAATAGAAGAATATATACGGGGTGCTGGCTTCTAGTAGGGCAGAACTGAACATAGTCTATAGCTATATTCGAATGTGTTTCTTTACTTAAGATCAATTGCAGTTTGTTTTTGTAATTCGATAGATATAACTTTGATATCATCATTAAAAATACATATTATTTTATTATTACTGTGTGTGTTAGTATTCTCTTTAAAGGCTGTTTCAAATAGTTTTCTTACACTGAGCACAGAGATTTTTACCGGGCACAGGACACTGCTAACTAAGGTATTATCTCAACAAAGTAGACTTATGCACATTATTTATAGCAACCAGTATTAATCACTTTTGTGAAATATTTGTTGAAACGTTTGAATACATTCTTTATGAATGCCATAAACCGAAGAGTTGTAAATATCCATCTAGAAAGCAGACTTGTTGACTCTTATAACATATGGCTAAATACAAAACCCACTTTGGACTATGGGTTTATTAAAAAAAACAACTGGGATTAAAACAATAGACTTGCTAAGTAATGCTATATAGTATTCCAAACTTTATTAATAATAATTAGTATTCTTTAATATTCATGATTGAACAATTATGTGTCCCCATTCACCCTACTTTGTGAACGATAGGTGCATTACAAAGCCACTGAGGCTAACACAAACCATCTAAGTCATTATGAATAGTATTGCACACTTGATTATTAATTATTATCTTTCGTTTTTACATTTGAACATTATATATTCCCATCATAGGTATGAATCAAAAAAAAATCGACTCTTTAGTTTTCAAAATCAAAATCATGGACGATGTGATAAGTTTTAAAAGTGATGTCGATTTTTCTATATTTTGTTCGAAATTGTTCTGTATGTATTTATCTAGAAATATCGTGTTTCTTTTGGCGAATTGCCTGTGTAAGTTATTAATAATTTTCAGCAGTCGCAGAATTCGAATATGGTGGCGAAAAGTATCTGTAATTGAATTTCTAATTTCATACTATTCAATGCATGATGCAATCTTGAAAACTTTCAAGAGCTATAATCTGTGAGCATCACAAAATTTATTCAATATGGAGTTCCTAAGTTATTGGGCTCGGCATGAAACTTTATTGCTTGCAAAATCCAATTTTTGTATGAAGCAATGTTTCTTCAATTTAACTAAATTAAATTCTTAAGTTCATTTATTAAAGTTTAAAATTGTTTTAAAGTATTATTAATTCATATTCAATAAATCACAATTTAATAAAATTTTCTTTTTTATTTTAGGTCAAATAAATCAACCCTATGCAAAAATAATTGTTCCAATCAAATCAATTTAATGTTTGATTTACTATAAATAAAATATAATCAAAAACCAATTTTTGAAAAGAATCTCCAAGAAGACGACATTTGTAAAAATCTTCTCTTCGACTAATAATAATAAAATCAATTTAAATTGATTAATAGAAGAAATAAAGGAAGAACGTCTGAACGTCATTACTTTATCAAAAGGAAAAAAAAAAGAATAGAAACAATCGTCAACAAACAAATTGAATAAATCGTTCACATCAATTTGTATCAATTCATATTCATTAAATCAGAAAAATCATACAATTTGTGATAGATTGAAACGCTGCTATGGCATCTTCTTCGATACTCGCAAATAATCCAATAACAACGCATTCGTCTCTAAACGCGACTTCAGCGAAGTCTATCTCTACTGCCTCAGTTGCTAAAACTTCAGTTTCAACACGTAAACGGACATACGATTCAGCAATTTCCATGCCGGCTGCCGCCAGTACTGTTGCAACAGCAACAACCGCAAGCAATGGAACAACTGTTAAAGCAGCAACACCGGAAAAAGCAACTAATGGTCAATTGGGTAATGATACAGAGGAACTGTTAAGCATTAAAGTAGATGCTTGTGTGACTGCAGCTCCTTTTAAGGATTATACACGCACAGTTTCACAGAATGAGATTGATGAAGAGGAAAATACCATAAGTGCTGGTACCTCTGGTTTAACGAGAAAATCAAATGATAACTCTTTGGAGAGTAGTCCAGTTAAAAAAAAATATGTACCACCACCAGCCTTAGTAGTGAGTGCCAGTAGTGGTGCATCAGAATTTATGGTGAGTGTCATTAAAAAATAAAATATATGAAGTAATTTAAGAAAAATAAATAGTCCATGTAAGAGGTGACATTCTCCGATAAATGCAGAAAAATATCGCTAATTTTATGAATCGTTTATTTTATTAAATATACAAATTCAAGAGGTTTTTTTCGAACAGTAGTGAACTACAACAACAAAAATTTATTTTTTATATTATTTTAATTAATTGAATTTTTGGCTGACCATACAGCTGTTTCGAGTATTGCCAAATTTCCACTGATGCAGTGGTCTTGGAAATAATTCTTTTATTTAATTATTCGTAAATAATTATTTTTGAGACTGCAAGTACCAGGAATCGAATTCGGGTCCTCCCAAATGTGAAGCTCAGAATCAGCGCACCTTAACCAACTGATCCAAAGCCGTACTTGACTTTTTTGTTCGCATATTTTTCTGGAGTTTTGTTACTTTTACTATGAAAGTTTTTATTAACAATTTTACTTGATGTGTTTATATTAGAACGAAATCATAAACCAACTATAGAAAAATTGAATTAATTAATTAATTATATTTTTATTTTTAATTGTTAAATTTCAATACTATTCTGTTCGTAAAGGCATTATTTGTTGCATGATTTGTTCTTTCTTATGTATAGAACCTAATCTAGGAACGTAATGCTGAGAAAGTCATGTTATTTATTAATAAATAAATGTTACAGTGGAGTGTTAAAACTTTTTCAAGTGAATTAGACATAGCGTGAGATACTTCAAGTGTTAACACAAAGATATAAAATTGAAAACTGTGTTTCATAGGTATAGCCCCCAAAAACTGTGTCTAAGCAATTATTACATAATAAATAGAGAACCTATATAATTTTTCAATTTATCGTAAATCCATAGCCTTTCTAAAATTGTATATAATGAATTGTTACATTATAAAAAAGAGAACTATGTCATTTATTCAAAAAGGTTCCAAGATCGACGGGATCTACGTTTACGTCAAACGCCGTTCAAAATCCACAAGGATATTTCACAAGCAGGTCCCTGCGAGTTACAACAATAACAACATTTTTTGATGGATGTAAGGCAAGCTGTATATGTCTAATCAATCGAATCCCATTTTATTGGTGTAAAACCTTAGAACAGATTTCAATGTAGTTAGCTGTTTTGACCAACTTTTTTAACCCTCCTATCTTTCGAGATATCGGGGTTTTTAGGTTTAAACTTTTTACATTGACTACAAATAGCTAAATCTACAGATGGTTCCGAACCCCACCTTGCGTATGTAATATTTTCATTAATTACACAAATGAGGAATGAAAAGCGTAAGGTTATAAGATTTTTAACTTGAAAACTTAATTCTACCTAACTAACCCATATTGACATATAGCGTAGAGTAAATAATTGTTATTGTTGTTGCAACCCGCCGGGACTTGCTTGTGGAGTCCCTTTGGGTGGTTTTGAACGGTACTTGGTCGTCGTAGGTGACGAGTGGCTCCGAGACGTAGACCCGACCGTTCTTGGAACCAGAGAAAAGAATTCATAATCTCTGATTTTATTACAATCCATTAACAAATGGTTGTGATTGGGAAAATTAGCATTGTGTCTCAAAATATTTTTTTTTGTTAATAAATGATGTAATAATAGATATACATATATATTCTTTAGTTCTTTTATTAGAATAACTTTTAGATTTTCTAAGTGGAAATTTTTATATTTTAAAAGAAACCTATTTTTATATATTTAAATAAACCTACTTTAATTGTAATAAATGTTCCCTAATGCCGCAATGCCCCACTTTTTGGCGACGTCCATGTTATGTTTCATAAATTAATTTATGATTTTACTTTTATTAATAATGAATTAACCCGAAAGTTTACTTTAACTACAAGAGCATAACAATAATTTTTACTTAGTTTTTACTGTACTTCATACTAATGCAATAAGATTTTAGATACATATTGTATCTGTTACTTATTATATTCTTGCATTTATATGTCTTTGTTGGAACACATCATCATTTTCTTAGATATTTCATAATAAAAAATTTTATTCGTTAATATTCATCTTTAGATACCAAAAAATTAACAATTTAATAGAAATATCTCAGATGTTAAGTAAAAAGTAAAAAATAATAGATTAAACCAGATGCATTCATTGCAAAAGCAATTATAATAGAAAAATATCTCATTAAGTAGTAATCGTTTAGTGCTATATAAGCAAAATTTAAGTTAACTTAATTAAAGTTTACCTCATCGGAACTGTTGCAAATTGGCCTCCTCTCTGTTCTCCCAAGTCACTTTTGTATCTATAATATTTTTATTTAGTTTTGCAATTTGTTCATTAAGTAAAAGCAAACGAAGAAAAATCGCCTGTGCAAAATTTAATTAATTTGAAAGTAAATTTATTTGTTATCTACGCGAAGCTTTCCATTTTGCAAACTTAAAAAAAATAGCAGCTTGTGTCTGTTTTTTTTTTTGTATTCATTAATTTTGAAGAATGACAGGCTGCCTTCGGTGGGCAGATACAATCGCTAGTACGGGGAATATTTCTCTATCGTATGACCGAAAAAATTGCGTGTATCGAATGATTCATACATGACATTGGTACTACTTTCATTAATTGGTATATAAAAAATATGGGTATGTGTATTCATGTGCTAAATTTCAATTCCATTTTTATATTTTGGCGATAAGTTTATTTAATTAGATGAGTAACAACTGAACGTGTTAAATATAAAAAATATTCATAGCAATTCATTTGTACGTCCACACAAACTGCAAGTTTCAAAGTTTCAGTGTTAGTAATAAATTATAAATAAATACTTAAATATTCTAATCTAAGGTCTTACAGTCATTAGGTTCGGTTATAGTGACCCATTGTGGTATTGTGTAGACTAAGATTTCTTTTCCCTTCACTTTTGTAAAAACCATATTGATTCTTTAAAGAATATTGTCTTCCATTGCAGCATTCCTAAATTATATAATTTTGTAAGAGTTTGAAAGAATTTTTAGATGGTCTAAGCTAAGTCTTTGCAGCTTTGAACAAAATGTAGTGCTGTTACATTTAGCCCTTTAGTATGAATTCAATACAACACAGAAATATAAGTCATAAATATTAATTTAAATTTTTTTCTTTTTAAATCTATTCTCTTATTTTAAACGCGGCAGATCAAACTCGATAGTATCTCTAAGTTATATTATGTTGAATTTGTAAGAGCAGATTAGCAAGATAGGTAATGGTATATGCTTTTCGCTACCTTTTTGTTTCCACTTGCAATAGTCAATCTGGTAATCAAACAAAAATAACTGAGTATAGGTAAATAAACTTGAACCGTTCTGTCAGATCTCAAGATCAGCAAAAACATACCAATCAGCTGTATTAACTAACGCATAATCTGCTCATGCATCGCTGAGGACCGCTCATTGAGTATCAGAAAGACATACTTGAAGTCTGAGTCCACACTATAATAACTTTTGTCTAGGTTGTGACTTTGCAAATAAGAAGGAACTGTAATCCAACACATCTCTTAGTGGCCGAAGTCACACGTTGTCCTCATATATGCGTTGCTAAGCCAGATTAAAATCATTCAAGGCTGTTTATAATCATACACATCGTTTAAGATTACAACAATTATTTACTTAACACTAATACGAGTAATAATATATTTATATAATATATAGTAATTAACTCAGATATGAAAAATGGCTTCACACCTTAAAGAAAATGATTTTTTAAAATGGTAAACTGCTAGACTATAAATAGTTAATTACGGGTAAATTTTTTGACTAAATAATGCACTGGCAATTTTTTAACTTTTTTATCTTTAATTAACAATAATTAATTTTCTTCTTAATATTAACTTATATTCATATTTGCACGTGCATGCATATATATATTTCTTTAGTCAAAAAGAAAAAAGAAAAAAGAAAATGCATCGTCAGTTAAAAAAAAATGTGTCTTTAAAATTTACGAAATAATTAATAATAATTAAAAACTACAATATTTAAATTAAATTACCATAATAATTGCTTTTCAAAAAACACGTACGTTTACGTGTACATTTCATTAAATTTGTATATGTCTTTTCTACTTTTTTATTAAGTTCTGCACGTGTCTAATTATTACTTCTTTATTCTACAATATCTCAATATAAGATCTCAATATAAGTATGTATTTTTTTAGAATTCAATTATTGAATGTTATATTCATAATATATTGAAGTAAACATTTTCCTAGTATTCTTTTTCTATTATAATAGACTCTGGTATAATATCGATTGAACAATTAAATATATTAAAAAGTGCATCATCGTTGCATTAATTTAGATTCTGTATTTTTCAATCATTGATCTTTTAATTTCTCACATATCTGAATATCAAAGCAAATGTTTAATATGGTTGTATCGAAGTACGAACCATATTTAAATATTAAACATATAAAATATAAATTCGTTTTAAACGGTATTGTTATATGCAGACGACCTGCTAGGGTTAACCTATTTTATTAGTAATCTACTTTGATTTGGTTTTCATTTAAAATGCCTTTATAAAAACCTTTACTCGTTAGAACTTTAACGGAAGGAGTTGCATCGACTTACAGTAATTAAGAACTCATATGGTTGACATGATGTGTGATCCGTCTTTTCTTCACTACAAACAACTTGTTATATCTAACATATTCTTATTTACAATAGTCTGATGGATATAATCAACAAACAAATCTTATTTTGTTGAGATAATTACTTATATAGGGTACTTCCGACTGCCCGATCAATTCGAGAAATGATTCTTCTTTGGTCAAGTGACGAATTTGCATACTAAAACCTACTTGAGCAGAAAAGCTTATCATATTTTATTAATCCTGTAATGATCAATTTTGCAGTAAAAGCAAAATTGATCTTACAGCGCTGAGGACCTAGGATAAGTGAATAATTAAAAACACTGAATGTCAAATATTTCATAGATATTACCTCGAATCCTCACGACTGGTTCGCAAACAGGTCTTTTGGTTTGTCGGTCTCACTTTCGTTTGCAATGAATTTTAATTATAATAGAATTTTAATTATTATTTAGGAAAAAAAGAAACTAGCACTCAAACACATTTATGGAACAAATCAAAACAAAAAAACCTGCAATATGAGAAATGTCATTTTAATTTGTTTTGTTATAATTTTCGTTTGATCGCCAAAAGTTGCAGTGAGTAATAAGAGAAGCTGAGAATGCAGCGTAAACATTGCAAGGTAAGAGAATCAATAACAAAATAATGGAAAGCTTTCGTGAGTCTCGAAGTAGAAGACATTAATTAAGTGCATTGACCGTGAAACGGCGGATTAAAAAAGTATGAGTTAAGCAGTTAGAAAAAAAAGCAAATAAAAGGGGCATTCGAAGGATCTTCGGTCTTCTTGGTTGAGTTTTCGTGAACGGAACGGGCAGAATGTATGACAGAGTTTAACTTCAGTGATCCGCAAAGAAATACATAAGAAAAAAAGTAAAAAAAAATATATATGAAACTCTTATCGGAAACGGTGTGAAGTTGTTAATATATAAATTTATACTCTGGAACAGTGTTTTATACCATAACTATCAAGTATTTTAAATAAAAAAAAATTATATATTTCAATAATCTCTATCCAATGAACGTTTTTTTTTTAATACCAATAAATCAAGTATCGAATGCATTGAATGTGATAAAATTCAAACTGATACCTGGAACAGCAACGGTGACGGCAACAGTAGCAGTGACGCGAGCGTTAACAACAATAAGGCATAAATTGCCAGAATAGCAATAATAACTAAATAAATTACTTAAATGAAGTGTTTAAAGAAATTCAAATATATTACTAACTAAATTATAAATACGAAAACTAAACAATAGAAAAGAGTTAACATCTAATAATTTTTATATTTCAATAATATATATGAAATGAACTTTTTTTAAATATCAATAAATCAATTATCGAATGCATTGAATGTGATAAAATCAAACTGACACCTGGGACAGCAACGGCGGCGGCAACAGTAGCAGTGGCGCGAACGTTAATAACAATAAGGCATCAATTGCCAGAATAGCAATAATAACTAAATGAATTACTTAGTGCATTAATTATCTACATACTTAGTTTTTTTTTGAAGTATTATTTAATTTTCTAAGAATATCCATGATAGATAAATATAATTATTTGAAACATGTTAAATCGTGTAATGTTTTTTTTTTATAATTATTTGTAATTTAATTTGGCCTATTAAATTTTTGGTTGTTGAGTTTTTTTGTACTGAACCCTGGTATACGCTGAGTATACCCCGGCCGCGGTAGAGGCCGGAAAGGTCGTTACAAATGGCGCCCGAGCAGGGACCGACTTGCAAGCTAATGTGACCACAGAATAAAACTAGAATCAAGACGAAGAAACAAAATAAATGCACCATGTCGATCATTGCTTCATCGTATGGTCAAATCATAGACCAGATATGTGAATGGCCTGTAAGGTACAACGGAGAGAGGGATCCATTAGAGTTTGTGAAAAGAATCGAAGAACTAGCCGACCTCAATCACATCGATATGAATCTAGTTGTCAGCACGATGCCCGTACTGCTTGAAGATAAAGGACTGTTGTGGTACCGCAACAACAATAAGCGTTGGAATCTCTGGTCAAGCTTCAAGGCAGACTTTTTAAAATTTTTCCGTCCACATGGATATTTTGAAAGAATGGAAGAACTTCGTACAGAGCAAGTTAAAACAAGTCGAAGTCAGGTACAGGAAGCGAACAGCAATCGCCTGATAATTGAGCATCCAGAAACGATGCCATTACTAAATACCACCAAGTGTGTAACAACTACAGAAACAGGGAAGAACGTTACTTACAGTGTGAATCTGAAGCCACATGGGCTACAAAATAAGGAAAGTTACCAGCAACAAAATAATTCTAAAGTTAAGCAAACAACAACACAAATAGATAGCATTACAACGTCAAAGACACCACTACTATCCAAGTCGAGCATGATACCAAGCATGCAAAGTCAAACTTACCCAGCGCGACACTCAGTAACACCGCTAGAAAATATACAAGAGCAAATCTCAAGTAAATACCTCGTAGTACCATTGCAACATCCCAGACCTATCGAAGAGTTACAAATTCCAACACAAGAAGTACAACATCTGCGTTGTTCGAAACTCATCAAAGAAAATTCGAAAGTACAACCACAGCAAGGATTACAAACCGTTACGCCAGTCGAAGAAAACCCTCATGTGCAAGATGCACAAACACAACAGTTTAAAGAAAAACCACTGATTACATCATTGACCGAATTAAAGGCACAAGTTGTAACACGAGAAGTACAACCACAACCCGTCGAAGAAAGTCCGCAGGTGCTAGACGCACAACCGCAACGGGATCCTCATTTCCACGAAGAACAACCGATCACACCATCGAGCGAATCACAGATAAGAGATATTCCAGTACAACAAGATCGACAGAAGATTACAGTCGTCATTACAAAAACAAGCCAGGTTCAACTGAAGCAAGCAGCACCAAGTTCTCCAGCATCACCAGGTCCTCAACGAATCTCGCTCATTCACGCCCTTCAACTAAAACAACTATCACAACAAGAGAAAGATCGTTCTATGCAGCCGGAAGAAATGTTGAATAATCCTCTAACACAAGCACGATGTCTCAGAATTCGAAATTCATCCAGCATTCAAAATCTGCCGAAACCAATTGATAATGTGGAGTTGATTCAGCAAAAAGGTTGTGTTCATTATAGCAAACGCCAAGACGAATTTTTCAAAGTATTTAAGTGTCCCAAGAAACGAAAAAGAAACTGTGCAAGCAGATAGGAATTTAGTTTTTTTCGCTTACCGAAAATAAGGAGGGAATGTAATGATCAATTTTGCAGTAAAAGCAAAATTGATCTTACAGCGCTGAGGACCTAGGATAAGTGAATAATTAAAAACACTGAATGTCAAATATTTCATAGATATTACCTCGAATCCTCACGACTGGTTCGCAAACAGGTCTTTTGGTTTGTCGGTCTCACTTTCGTTTGCAATGAATTTTAATTATAATAGAATTTTAATTATTATTTAGGAAAAAAAGAAACTAGCACTCAAACATATTTATGGAACAAATCAAAACAAAAAAACCTGCAATATGAGAAATGTCATTTTAATTTGTTTTGTTATAATTTTCGTTTGATCGCCAAAAGTTGCAGTGAGTAATAAGAGAAGCTGAGAATGCAGCGTAAACATTGCAAGGTAAGAGAATCAATAACAAAATAATGGAAAGCTTTCGTGAGTCTCGAAGTAGAAGACATTAATTAAGTGCATTGACCGTGAAACGGCGGATTAAAAAAGTATGAGTTAAGCAGTTAGAAAAAAAAGCAAATAAAAGGGGCATTCGAAGGATCTTCGGTCTTCTTGGTTGAGTTTTCGTGAACGGAACGGGCAGAATGTATGACAGAGTTTAACTTCAGTGATCCGCAAAGAAATACATAAGAAAAAAAGTAAAAAAAAATATATATGAAACTCTTATCGGAAACGGTGTGAAGTTGTTAATATATAAATTTATACTCTGGAACAGTGTTTTATACCATAACTATCAAGTATTTTAAATAAAAAAAAATTATATATTTCAATAATCTCTATCCAATGAACGTTTTTTTTTAATACCAATAAATCAAGTATCGAATGCATTGAATGTGATAAAATTCAAACTGATACCTGGAACAGCAACGGTGACGGCAACAGTAGCAGTGACGCGAGCGTTAACAACAATAAGGCATAAATTGCCAGAATAGCAATAATAACTAAATAAATTACTTAAATGAAGTGTTTAAAGAAGTTCAAATATATTACTAACTAAATTATAAATACGAAACTAAACAATAGAAAAGAGTTAACATCTAATAATTTTTATATTTCAATAATATATATCAAATGAACGTTTTTTTTAATATCAATAAATCAATTATCGAATGCATTGAATGTGATAAAATCAAACTGACACCTGGAACACCAACGGCGGCGGCAACAGTAGCAGTGGTGCAAACGTTAATAACAATAAGGCATCAATTGCCAGAATAGCAATAATAACTAAATGAATTACTTAGTGCATTAATTATCTACATACTTAGTTTTTTTTGAAGTATTATTTAATTTTCTAAGAATATCCATGATAGATAAATAAAATTATTTGAAATATGTTAAATCGTGTAATGTTTTTTTTTTATAATTATTTGTAATTTAATTTAGCCTATTAAATTTTTGGTTGTTGAGTTTTTTTTTTGTACTGAACCCTGGTATACGCTGAGTATACCCCGGCCGCGGTAGAGGCCGGAAAGGTCGTTACAATCCTTTTAAGAGCTCAGTATTTGAAGACAAATTCATCTAAGCTAGGAGTGAAGACGTATAAGCGTTAAAATTAGGTGTGCTGCGGTAATCCTAACGAACTGTTGAGAGGAGACCATTAGCGTTATACACGGTGAAGGGGATCATGAAACCCGCTATTATAAAGCGGGATGTAATGAGGGAAGCGAGCCATTTCGTCAAGATAGAGAGAAATGGATTGAGGGGGCCTGTAAAAAAGGGCTTCAAGAAGCTCAGAGCAATGGACGGGTTAATGCAGCTGATGACGCCTAACAGGACGCCTAGCAGGATGCTTAACGGCAGGGGTGGCCACTGGGTGGAAGGGGGCTTGGGACCCTAGGAGGTTACGCCCGATTTTGTGGCGTTTATTAGGTACAGGTGTGCTACAAGGATCTGGGGTTATTACCTTGTAATCGGATTCCAAAGGGATGACATCACCGAAGACACTGGGGGGTGAAGAAGAGGGGTTGGTCTTCCTTCTTTTCTCTCCTGGGACAGGGCTGGGACTGTCTAGAAGACTTTGAAGCTCGGCTTTTTTGTCGTTGAGTTGCTAAATGAACAAGCCAAGTTCGGCAATCAGACTATCTTCGAGGAAGCTGAGGAGCTTGTTGAGCTCAGTTATCTGCTCGAGGAGGAAGGCATTTTGCTTAGTAATGATGGCGAGGGTGCTGCTAAGTTCAGTGGGATCGTCAAGAGGGTCAACAGACATAGAGAAAATCAATCAAAAGTTAGATGCTACAGAGAATTTCTTATTATTTGAAGAGTAAGTAGATTCACCGCTAAAATAAAAGTTATTATATTAAAGGGGAAATAATAAAGATAAAATAAGAAATAAACAATAAGAAGGTAGATGTAGTAGAAACAAATGGAATGAATATATTTTTATTTTTTTTTTTTTTTAATATTTTCTAGTGCCTAGTTTTGACAATTTATTAATATTAAACGAATTCACAAAGATTTTATAATTAAATTTTAATTTAACAATTAAACCTTCATTGCACGTAAAACCGTTCGTCCTCACCGCACGAATAGGATAATTCAATGCAAATGCGAGATGCGATTGCTTTGTAATATTTTAGATTCTCGGTAAATCAGTATTAAAGAAGATTCTCGGAAATTTTGCGATTAGATTTTAATTTTGCAATAAAACTATACCTACACGTAGAAACGCTTGTCCTCACCGCACGGATAGAACAATTCAAAGCTAATGCGAATGCTTTAAATCGATATTAGAGAATATTCACTGAGATTTAGCAATTAGATTTGGATTTTGTAGTAAATCTTTAAATGCATGTAGAAATGCACGTCTTCACTGCAGAATAGTACAATACGGATAGTCAATTCGTTAAAATCTAACTACTTAACATATATCCGTGTTTCAAAATCTGTTTATATTTTAAGAATTGAACTTATTTGGTGAAAGATATATTTTACTTACACATTTAAACATAGAGTATTTTTACACCAATAGGTTAATTCTAATATGTAAATTGATCTATTTATTGTTTAAAATTAAAATCTTATTTTTATTTTAAAATCTCGAGAGATGAAAAATTAAATTACCGCTCAATACTGCAATAACAATTGCATTATTACTACGTCAGAGATTATGAAAAAAAAGCAAGTATAGCAGAAGCAACAAATAAATTAATCCCACTCAATTGGTACAAATTTACCGGAAATAATAATTTAGCTGGAGAAAAGAACTATTCTAATGCAAACTGCGAAAAGTAAAAATGAGAAAAGATTCATGAAAAAATATTTAATTTCGAGGAAACTGTGAGGTGTGAAACATCTCAGAAAATCTCACATTATTTTTATTTTTGTGCAGTTTAATTTAGTTTAAAAACTTATTCCCATCAAAGCAATCGGTATCTGAAAAAAATTTTCTTACTAAATAGAAGTTTTATGTTAACCAAATATAAAAGTTTTTGTTCCATATTATTATTCCAACATATTTTTTATAGCATCTAAATTGTGTTTAAATTGTGAATTTGGATCAAAATTAACGAAAATCGTTTTATGAGTTCTGAAAACCTTTTTGCATAAAACTCAGAAAGTAAAATGCTGCCTCAAACCATGGACTACAGTGCTTTTGTAAAATTCTCTTACCAATATTAAGTATCAAAACATTTATTAATATTAATTTTTTTTCTATATATATTATAGACCATCTGTACGCCGGCACCATTCTCCTCCGATGAGAAGGCTGTACTTGAGCGAGCCCGTTGTGATTATGAGTACAAAATTACCTATCAAATGGCACGTTCTGGAGTCGCCAAACGGCGTGTGCGTGTTTATGCCGATGGCATATATGATTTGTTTCACCAGGGCCACGCCAGGCAATTAATGCAGGTTCGTATGAAAATGATAATTGATTAAAATTAAAAAAAAAATAGATAATTTTATAATATTTTAATTTCTTTCAATTCTAGGCGAAAAATATATTTCCTAATGTTTATTTAATTGTTGGTGTTTGCAATGATGATTTAACACATAGAATGAAGGGTCGTACAGTAATGAATGATCACGAACGCTATGAAGGTGTGCGACATTGTCGTTATGTCGATGAGGTAATTTTGAATAATTTTGCTTAAAACTTATAATGAATAATGTTATGTGTTTTTATAGATCATAGCTGACGCTCCGTGGACATTATCTGATGAATTTATAGCTGAAAACAAAATAGATTTTGTTGCTCATGATGACATTCCATATACTGGTACTGGTACCGACGACATATACGGTCCATTAAAAGCAAAGGGCATGTTTGTTGCTACTGAACGTACTGAAGGTTAGTCTATGCTTCATCTGTAAATACTTTTTAAGTACATGAAAAATAAGTATTATAAAAAAATATAAGAACAATTATTATAATAGGTTCAGTTTTTAATTTATTATTAAATTAAATTATTTCTATTACTTCTATGTCTAAACGACATTTAAGGGTGCACACTAACATTCGGCATTTGAATAATTGTATACTATTTTGAAAAATCCAATAGTTTTAGCGACCCCCGGATATATGCTAACATATATGTGCAGCAAAATAAGTATAGAAATTTAACAGCTGTTTGCAATAGTGTACCTGGAACCCATTCTTTAGGGATGCCAAACCTTTACTTTATTTTAGCTAAGGCCAAGAAAACCACTTAAATCTGTGTTATGCAGACAGTCTTGGTTCCGTCATATGTGAAATTGATATTGTTAAGGCACAAGAAAAGCACTTAAAGTTATCTTTACCAATTATACTTTGGTACTAAAGTTAGTTTGGTACTAAAGTGTGTGCGTAGAGTGAAGAAGGTCAATTGGCAATTAATATGAAATCAATTGTTAAATGAGCAATTTAAATGGAGTGAGACATTTTCAATGTTATATTTTTTTATAATTTTTGCTTTTCACATTTCTAACTATAATTTAATTTTTACTAAAAAAATTTATATATTATTTATAGGTGTTTCCACATCGGACATTGTTGCTCGCATTGTTAAGGATTATGATTTATATGTACGTCGAAATTTAGCGCGTGGGTATTCGGCTAAAGATCTTAATGTATCATTCCTATCAGAGAAGAAATTCCGTCTACAAAATAAAATGGACGAGTTGAAAGTTCGTGGCCGTCGTGAATTAACTAAAGTTAAAGGCGACATAATGACTAAATGGGAAGAGAAATCTCGCGAATTTATTGACGCATTCCTTTTGTTATTTGGACGTGAACGTTTACATCACTTATGGAATGAATCAAAAGGTAAACTAATACAAGCACTTAGTCCTCCTGGTAGTCCGAGTGGTTCTGTGAATGGTGATGCGGATGATTTTGAGGACGAAGAAGAAGATGATGAGGAAACTGACCCAATGCAAGCTGGTGTCAGTATCCATATGGAATTATCACCAAAAGATCGTCGTACGTATAGTCGTCGTGGTGTTGATAGTCCTACAATGGGTCGATCAGCTACAGTTCCAAACAGAGCACATACGACGCTAGCATCAAGGCAGGAATACGATGAATTTGAACGTTTAAGTAACTAAACGCTGCTTATAAAAAAAAACAAAAGAAAACAACAATAACAACAACCTAATTTATTTACAAATACAGGCAGTTAATAATAGTTATAGTTGCTAAATACAATTAGTTAATATAGATTTTAATATAATAAAATTATATACCTAAATAATTCAAATAAGTTCTACAATATTCAAAAAAAAAAAAACGAAGCTTATTTTTTTTATTAAAATTATTAAGTGCTTTAGTTGTTAATGCTTTAATTTGTTATTATTTAAAATTTTATAAACATAATTTAATAACAAATTATGTAAAGAAATATATAAAGAATTTTAAGTAGCAAATTGAATACAATGTGTAATTAATAACAGAAACTACTATTCTTATTAAGCTATATATTTACATACACATGCACATACTAAGTTAAGTCCTGTTTTTATGACCTTAGCTAATAAATGTGTATTATATCTTTGAATAATGTTATTATGTATACATATTTTATATGTTATAGTTTCAATGACTGATTTGATTTCCCTATTACTATTTTATATATATTATATTTACCTATATTGTATTGAATGTATATTTTATTAATTCTCTTTATTTCAATTTGGTTTAACTATAAAATATAAGCTCAAGCAGCTCAGAAGGTTCTCAGAATAATCTTAACAACCTATTAATTGGATTTGAATATGTATGAAATAGAAAAAGTAACAATTTTTATACCAATCGAACTCATTTTTAAGGAGTAAAAGACATTATAATTGAAAATTGAAGTTATATAGGAAATTAAAAATTTATAAGTTTATGCAATGTACATGGTTTTTATGTTTAGTCCATTTCGAAAAACTGTTGCCTTTCTCAAATCTTCAAAATGAACCAAATTTTAAAAATGAATTCTTAATAAAGACTATGTTTGGAATTTAATATCAACATAAAAATAATATATTCTTTCTTTTTTAAATATTTCTTATTTATTTATTTATTTATGAGTTTTTAATATATTGTTTAAAGTTTATAGTCTTACATGAAAGAAGACTTGCTTTAATGGCAATAAAGGCAATATTTTTTGAATAATTTTTAAATAAAAGAAATAAATATAAGCTAAGTTTAAAATATTCTACAAGTCGAAAACGTAATAATTACAAGCTCGTTTGTATTTTAGAAACAATTTAAAAAGTATAAATAAACGAACTTTAAAATAATGGCTTTATTTTAGTACCAAAGCATAACAATAAAGAGCATTAATGACGTCATACCTATGCATTTAATTTATTTTTTAATATAAGACCTATTAGAATTCTCCTTTGTTACATATAATATTAATTTTGCATAATTAATTATCGCCACTAGGAATGTGTATTATGCAGACAGTCATATAACGAATGATCATATCAGTTATAAGCTCTTCGTGATCATAAGCATGAAAATAAGTTATGCAGGCAGTTAAATCACAATTGTCAATTTCATTTTCATATAACTGTTTTTATGCTTTCTTGTTGGGTTCAAATTTAAAAAATAATATTTTCAAAAATAATATGCATATATTATTTTAAAAGGAATCTTATGTACAGAGTACAGTGATCAGTTTTGTTTGTGAAATTCTTCTGGGAGTGTTGAATGGCACTTGGTTCTTGAAACCACCCATCTACAATTCACCTCTTTTCCTTTATTCCCTTCCCTTACCGTATATCATCAACCATCTGCTTCCTAACCCATGTATTCGTTCTGTAAAACCTTTTATGTTATTTCCTTTTAGGTCCCTGTGGTTTACAACAACAACAACCAGTTTTGTTTGTTGACTTGATTAGAATAGACTGAAAGTGTTTAGTAAAAGCTAACACAACTACGTCAATTATGCTGAGACTTGCATTCTTGTGATAAGTGTGGTGATGTTTGTCGTATCTAAGTTAATTGCTATATGAGGAATCATAAACGCAACATTGTTCATCAAGTAAACATGGAAGCTGTATTCAACTTGACTGTGGTGGTCATAGCTGACTAAGCAAAAGCAATAAGTTAACTTCGGTGCACTCAAATATGTGTAAACAGAAAACGTTACTTTATGTGCAGGATACATTCCTAAACTACAATTGTAACGTAGCGTTTTGTCTTTCATGTTACTTTACACAAAGTAAGACAAACCTTAGGCCGACCAATATTTATTCTACAAAATATATAGAATAAATCCGCTTAACAGGCGCAATACCGTTTTAACGAATATGAAGAGGTATGAAAGTTGATTTATGCCTCAAACATAAATTTAAAGCAATGTATATGATTACGGGATATAATTCCATAAATCTTAATAATAATTTGGTCTATTTTCTGCAAATATTTCAATATCATTATATGAATATTCAATTCATGTTATGTGGAAAAAAACAATTGTATTAAGAGCTATATGGTATTAATGAGTTAAACTCTTAAACTATGTGTCGATTATAAGGGAGTTCATGATTTGATTAATTTAGATGTAACGTTTTTAGTAATGCAAGACTTTCAATACATTATAAATAGAAGAAACCTTGTTTTAAAGAGTTTTAAAGGTGTTTGATTTAATGCAGGTTCAAAATTCTGGTTCCGAACAAAGCATAGCAATTGTATTAAGAGTTTACTACCATATCTTGACTATTTAACTGCCATTATTACTAACTGTGTAGTTTTTGCGTTCTTAACAAACTGTACTTCGTTCGCGAACAGTAAAACTTTAAACAATTCTGAGTTATATTTTCATCGACGATAGCACAGTGAGGGGTCTGGAGTCTGTTAAGATTATAGAATAGTTCTGAATTCTATAATTAAACACATATATTGATACGTTTTTCATGGGGCGCTAGTAATTTTCGTAACACCGCTGATCGTCGATGACCTTTGGGACGGGTTAAAATCCAACCTGATGAAACCGATGTGAAAATCATTATACAGATGATATAATAATTTCATCTCACTAAGACTTGGTACCGAAGTTAAATCAAAATTCAATTACTAATCTTCTCTTCGATATAAATCTACTCATTGTATACCTTATTATAACAGAAAGATGTTCAATTTCTTAAGTAGTTAAAAAGACTAGTTCAATAAGTAAATGGAAATAAGAACGATTAAGTAAAAACTTTATGAAAATTGAATTTATTATACTATAATAGTATAATAATTTTTACTTCATTTTTTTTTTGGTCCGGAGTTGGTCCGGAAAAGAAATTCTTTAAAGTAAGATTAATACTCTAATTTATGCTTTAGTCCATTAAGCTCTCTAGACCCAATACAGCTCATGACCGCAGTTCAAATTCGTCACACATAATAATCTTGTGAAATGCTGTTTTTTGTGACGCGTGGTAAATGACAGCTAAGATAATTTATAGTTATTTACATAAATGTTTTTTAACAAAACTTTATATTTAGTTTTTATTTTAAATTACTTTTTCATCACTGGTACAAATACACTAATCCTTTTACTTCGTTTCAGATAGTTCAAATGATAAACAATTTTAATAAAACACACTTTCTAATGTCTTGTCGGAATTAGCATACTCTTAATACACCTTTAGTATTAAACTAAAATATGTATAAAATGTTTATTGCAAATTAAAAAAAATAAAATATGAATCCAATAAAATCTAATAGTTCTTTATTTAGCAATCGAAAGATAGTCAAAGTTTTAAAGTTACTAAAGTTCCTATCAGTTATTTACATTCGATGTACTTGAGAACGTTAAAAGTTTTAGAGCTATTGCACTTTACAAAAATTTTTGGTTTGTCAGGTGTTGAAAGTTATTTGACAAATTTTCTACCTAAAAAATAATTTATTAAGTAACTGATAAAGTTAATATGTCATAGTTAATAATCAATTAATTTTGTTATTAATACACTTTTACCTTTAGTAAAATCCAAAAAACAGTATTTGACGCATCAGCATTCATATATTTGTTTATTTGAATGCTAGTTCAAATAAAAAAACATATTTTTTGTCTTAGAAATAGCTCAGATGTCACAAAAAAATCGAAAAACTTACTGATCTATTTATTTTATTATATTTTACTCTACTGCATATCAAATTAATAAAATTTTACTTATTTTAAAACAGTAATAAAAGTGAATCAATTCATTGAAAAGTAACTAACTTTATTTGTAGCAATTTTCATTTCAATAAAAGAACAGGAATATCCAAAGACGAAATTTTTATGTCGTACAAACTGAACCAAATTTCTTCATTTTCAGTGCCATCTCATCTCGTTTTCACAGTTTCACAAAATCGCAATCGAGAATCGCAAAGTTGGGAAAGATTTCGTAATTGCACCAGGCACGCAGAATTCGCTAAAAAATAGAAAGCAGACACTGCTTCTAAAGTTTGACAAGTACTGTAAAATTGTTACTTGTTTGAAAGTTGTTGGAATTAAAAATTCAATTACTACAGTATAATAAAAACTGTGCGAAGCAAAATTCAAATACACGAACCCAAAATAACAGTTTGAAATTATTATTCACTAATTAACTTTAAATACTATACTATTCAGTTTGAAAATTGCATTAAAATATTTAAATTTAATGAAAATATTTATATAAAATATTTTGGAAGGTGTGAATTAAAATTGCAAGTGAAATTTTAAGTATATGCTTGCAAATTCTTGAAATAAATTAACGTTCATCACAGAAAGCACAAAAACATTTAATTTTCTATATCATAAATAAAAGTTTGCATTATTATAAAAAGTATTTGTAAATAATAATATTCTATATTATATTTATAACACAAGTTTTAATATGTTGTAAGCTTTCCCTTTATCGCTAGCTGCTATCATTTTAAACATTACAAAAACACCTTTTTCTCTTTTAAGAAAAAAAAATTTTTTATTTATAGATAATTCATAGTTTTCTTCTACTGGTTAGTATTTTTAATGTGCATTTACCACAATTCAAGAAACGATTAAAAATAAATTCTTTTAAATTTCAAAAAAAAATTGTATGCTTAGCTACCCGACATTGTAATTATGTCATTTCTAATATTATGCATTAGATAACAAGCCAATTTAATAGTGTTATATTGAATATAAATAAAATGTAATAGTTATAGCACACTCCATATTAAGTGCCTTTATAATTGATGCCCGTTGAAAAGAGTGGAAGCATTTTCTTGGCTTTCTTTTTTTTATTGCCTGTAGCGCCACCATTTGTTGCAGCATTATGTTGTTTCTTTTGTGCCATAGCCTCAGCTAAAACGTCACCTAATTGTGTATTAAGACGAGATACGCCAGTTGTTCCTTCATCTACTTCTGCAGCAGGTATCGAGCTTACACCAATGTTACGGTTAACAAAATTATTAGTTTGCTTATTTGCCTTACCAACTTCTGCCACAGCTGAATATGATGTTTGATGTTTTGGAGTAGGACTGCTGGCAACAACAGTATTTGCTGTCGAATTTGTAACTGATAATTCTTCTTTAAAATCCCACTATAAAAATATTTTTAAAAACAAATTAGATTTATAACAATTATAGCCTTATTTTACTTACAGCTGGAAATTCAGCAGGAGAGCTTAAATTCAAAGTAGCTGTTCTTGCAATTAGCTTTCCCATTTGACGTTCATTTATCTCATTTATTTTCTTTTCGCGTTTTATTTCTTCACGTTCGCGACGTTCACGTTCTTTTTTACGATACAAAATATCATCTAAAAATAATGAAATAATAATTACATTACTGAAATATATACAAATATCATGTTAAATACTTTTAAACAACTTTAGTATTCCTTCACTGACTATTGGTGGGTTCAATTCGACTTCAACTACTGCAAATTGACAAGTTAGTGGTAAATGTCTTAAGCAAGTGAATTTACGACGATGTTCCTCATCCATAGAATGATGCTCTTTTTGTAAGATGCGTGCATTTATTAATTGTGGTGCTTTATCTAAAGTACCGTAACATGCTTGCAGCATTTTAACATTTATTGGATGTAAATAAATATTTTGACCATCTACAGATTGATAAAAATAATAGTACTTGGTTGTAGATGGTGAAGAGGGCATATCAGAATTGGACACTGAAGAAAGTTCTAAAGTTTCAAAATCAGTATCTTCCAAAGTTGGTAAAACCATATCATCTTTAATTTCTTCTTGTATTTCATCATCTATAAATTTTGCTTCAATTGGATTAATATTTGTTTGTAAATCTGTGTTTTCATTTAAGTTGTCAGTCAACGAAACCTTAGTTTCTTGAGTTTCATCAACAGTTGTCATGTCTGTAAATTCTGTTTCTTGCTTGGGAAGAAAGTCACCTAATTGCTCACGGCGTTCCTTGATTAGCTGCAAAGCAGTTTGCACGAAGATAAATTCTGGGCATGAAGTGTCATTATCAGCCATAATTTCTTTCTCTTCGCGTTCAATTATACTCAAAATATCGAAACGGTTTGCAATTAAAAATTTTGAAAATAATTTCTTTTCGTCAGTTTTCGAGAATTGTGGGTAACGCTCAACACTTTCAGCATTTGTCGTGTACTTTTCAATGAACATCGACCCCTTTTTACGGCGCATCAGCTGTAGTTGCACATTCTCACCAATATTTATTTGGTGTTGCTGTATAATAACAGTGCTCTTTAGGTCATCTTTATGTATGGCTTCATAGCATATTGGACATTTGCGCCAAGTTTTATCGCTAAGCGCTAAATAATGCAAAATGCATGGCCAACAATAGACATGACCACAACGTGTCAACTTTGCTCCAACTGGAGGATATAAGCATATCGGACATTGCGGTTCTTCCGTTGTTTGTATGTTGATTTGTTCTATAAGCTTCCAGTCAATCAATGTATCTGGAGAAGCATCAAATTTAGGCTTTGCACTCGATTTGATAACGAACTGAAAGCTATAAAATGAAATTTTATTAGTACATTGATAATGATTTGATTTCGTCATTTAGCTTACTTTGCCTGCAAAAATTGTTCTTTATTATATTTTTGTTTTTTATTAGCATGCGCATTTGCGTGATTATTTCCACTTAAAACACCACGACCGAAAAAATTGTTACCAGCATAGTGCTCTGATTCCCGTGGTGTATAGTGAAAGTTTAGTAAATGATTCAAACTCTGTTTCTTACTACCTGGATTGTAGACCGAATTTAAATCATAATTATTTTGACCATATTTTGATATAGCACCTGTTGCGGTGCTAATCTTAACATTATTTTCTGCTAATCCGGTGCTGGTAGCAAGAAGGTCATCGGTGGGGCATGTTGAATCGTGATTATAGTTGTTGTCATCCTCTTTTCCAAAGCCTCCACGTACCCGAGGACGTTTGTCAACATTTGGTCTTAACTTTGCTGCTGGTTGCTTTAAATTGCGTTGTTGATCGTTTCTTGGTAAATTATTTTGCTCACGGCGACGAGAATTTCTTGCGTACGCTTTTGTGACTTGGGTATCTAAACAAATACTTAATAATACAAAATAACTAATAAAATAATATATAATCACCTGAAGATTTCCGATTAGAATCAATTGGTTGACATGCCTTCGAGTTGGTATTTTGGCGTAAAAATTGTTTCTTGTTGTCCATTGTTATTTTGTTGATTAATATTTAAAAAATAAAAAAGAGGAGATAGTGAAATGCCCTCAGTAGGGCGGAAGGTACGATGAAATTTCGACGAAAATGTGTCGTGGAACTTATCTCCACATGGAGTATGTCGCACTTCTTTAATGTTATACAGATACATGTTTACTGAGCCATGATTATTCAATCAATAATTTCAAGAAATATACTTTGCAATATATTTCCAATTTAATATTTTTTGTTAAAAATTGATTTAAACGAGTGAAGTCTTTTTTTTTTTGACTAGCAACCTAGCAAAATTGCTTGCGCTTCTATTTTAGTTTTTCGCTCTTTATTTTCCTGTTAATATCTGCTTCGAGCAGTTGTTTATAAGTATTTCGAATACTTACGAATACTTCTCGCTTTAAGGAAACGCAAATCTAATTTTTCCAGGAGGAAAATAAAAAATATATTGTCCGAACACTAGCAAAAATGGCCGTCTATGAAAGATGAACACGAACCTAGTCAGTGTTGGTTAATGGTTATTGCAAAAAAAAAATGTCAAACTAAGTTGCCATATCTTAGCCACACCTGCAATTTTTTGTTTTTGTGAAAACAAAAATTTTTGTAACTTTTAATTTTTTAATAAAAATTAAAAATATTAAAAATGAATACACTGAAATTGAATAATATTTTTATTTAAACATAGAACAATGTAATTCCCATGTTATATAGACAGTCATGCTCACATCACATGTAACGTTGTTATTCTATGCAATGCAATTTAAAAAATGTAGATTGAGCGAATGAGAGAAATTTCGATTTAAATTTATTCACGCTGACGGAGTTTTCAGCCATGTTATGCAGAAAGTCATGGGCACGTCAAAATTATAATTATTGTTGGTGAGAACAAAAACAAAATGATTTGAATTTGGTCACAGCGACGAGGCTTTCTGTGACTCAGTCATAAATGTTACGTGACCATGTTGTGCAGAAAGTCATGGGCTCGTTAAAATAAAATTTGTAGTTATTTTCAATGCAGTGAAGGAAAAAAATAAAATGTCGGTTTAAATTTGTTCATGAGAGATGAGGCTATCTGTGCCTCGTCACAGAAAGATTATTGCAAAGCAGTTATGACTTATTCAATTTATGAGTAATCTATGTATAAGAGGACAGCGTTCCTGTAATCAAGATTTAAGAGTACGATTATAAGAGAGGCACTACAACGTCGTGCGGAGAGAAAAAGAGATAGCGCTATGAATTGAACACTTGCACATATATGTACATTGTGGAATAGTTGAACAGGATCCAGAAGTATGTATGTGGATAGTATGTAGATACACTTATACCCCGATTTGCATTGATGCGAATAACGTCACCCAAAAAAAAGTAACTTTGTGGAATTGCATCTGTAGGGTTTCGATTTGCGTCGTTTTTTAAAACATGCGTACTGAGGGGATTCCCATTTTATTTCTTGTATGTCACATTGTTTAAAAGAGGATTTCATGTATTAAGTTTTTAGTGTAAAGGTGTCAGTTTACATTTGTGTGTAGAAGTGAAAATGTGAAATTCTACTTTATAAAATATAAAAATGATTCAAAAGCGAAAACAAATTTGTTTGGAACAAAAGTTAGACATTTCAAACTGTTTTTAATTTGTAGTAAAACATTCTGACATTGGAAGAATTTTGAATTTAGCTTCAACTACTGTAAGAACAGTTTTTAATCGTGATGCTTACAAGATAAAGGATTATAGAAAAGCTGTCATACATTTACAGGCCAAACAATATACAAAAAACAGAAGTCAATTAATTGTAAAAATGGAATCCCTTATATCGATTTGGATAGAAAATCAGAATCAAATAAGAATGCCATTAAGCCAAACGCTAATTCAGAATAAACCACTGAATTCAATATTCAGTGACTTATATATGTGGAGAAATATGAATTGTTTTGATTTACGTCGCATTTTGACGTTCCTAATTAAAAACGCAAATCGGGGAATAAGTGTATAAATATTTGTATAAATTAATTTTTTATCTAAAACTTAACACAGCCCTCGATTTAGCAGTACTATGATATGATACCTTTTATAAAATAAGAATTCTGACATTGTAGAAAATGTTTTTATAAGAGTTCTTATGTCAATCTTTCGTGCGAAATAGATATAATACCATACATTAGTTTTTATTTATATGCTATAGAAATACATACAAAATATTATTACAATATATAAATAAAAATTTGAACTTACCAAATTTAGACCACCTAACAACACTTAAATCTTATCTTACAATAATTGGCCAAGAAATGATGATATGTAGGCTAACAGCTGATTTGTTATCAGAGTCTGTAGTGTTGTACTTTGAACAGTTTTTATTTACCAATTTGCATTTGCAATTATTTTGAAAAACGTGAGATGATTTCATAAAAATGGATTTTCGAAATGCACGAGCACGGCAACCAGAAGTAGTGCGTTCAGTACAAAAAGATTTGAGATATACAAATGAGCTGACAGAAGATTTGTCCGATTTATTACGTCTGACCGGTGCTAGAAATTGGATAAAATATAATCAACTTTGCAAACTCCTAGCCGAGATAACATATCATGGATTTGCATCTGTCAGTAATCTCCAAACACTTGGAGAAGAGTATGTTGGTATTATTAAGGTGGATTCAAAGTACAAACATATACCAACGCGATTTGTAAGTTCATTTAGTTACTTAATCTTATTAGTACACATTTGTTAAATTAAAGTCATTTTGCAGGTGCAGTTAATAGCTATAATACTGGAGTTCGGTGGTGAAACCTTATATATACATCTGCTACAAAAATTAGAGGTCTACATTGAGCAACAAGAAAATATCTTACCAGATGCGAAGAAGAAATTAATTTCCTGTATTCAACTTATGCAGCACTCGCCAAATTACATAAAGGCTTTGCACAAGTCTCTATTCTATCTACACTCCGATAAATATCAAATATCGAAACGTGCAACAGGAATAAATTATGTACTAATAAGACATTGGATACAGCCAGAATTTTCTTTGTTTGGTTATAAAATACTCGGCGTTATAACCTTTCTACAAGTGTCAATTTCTTTTCTTATTAGTGCATTTGAAATGTGGAAGGAACATAGAAGAAAACAGTATGCTACTTTGGAAAGAAAATCATCGAAAACAATTATTAAACATGAAACTGAAGTTGAATCAGTAACAAAAGCACCACAATGTGTTCTGTGCTTGGAACCACGAACGAACACTAGCTTGACGCCTTGCGGTCATTTATTTTGCTGGACGTGTATTCTAGAGTGGTTGGATGAACGTGATGAATGTCCTGTTTGTAGAGAGACTGTTAAGAAATCTAATGTTATCCAATTACAGAACTTTTTATAGTTATAAGTTATTGAGTCAATAGGTATACAGCATAAAATATTTTTTATATTCTATTTCTTGGAAATTCGGTATTATTATAATAGAAACTTTTATATTTAAAAACAAAAAAAAATATTTAAATTTTATTATTTGGGGTCATAAGAAAATAACGATGTTATTAAAATAAAACTAGTATGGCTTTATATTAGATTTTATATAAAAAAAAAATTAGTTAAGCATAAATTAGGCGAATTTAAGGATACCAATTTAGTTAGTTAGTTAATTAGTTTTTTTTTTTATTGTGGGTAAGCTGTACTTTCAAAAACTCCAACATTTACAATGCACCAAATATTTTTCTTTCATTTTCTTCAAACATAACTTTAAGGTTCAGCAATTTTGCTAAGGTCCAGGAACAGACCTGCAAATCAATTTGAATCAGATTTGTGTTAATAAAAGCACATTTGAACATAGCATTTTCTGTATAATTAAAGCTTGGACACACAGCAGGTTTAAACGTGTTTATACTCAATAATTAACTGTTTAGCATATGGTTGACTTAAGCTATAACAGAATAGTAAAGGCGCAGTAATTGACGTCATGAATGGTTCCACCGATTTCATAGTTGTGAGTGTATTGTTGTGGTTGTTGTAGCCCATGGGGGTGTAAAAAAAAGATGACATGAAGAAATCACACAACGTATAGATGAGTTAGTATGTGGATGTTTGAGTGATCAATTGTGAATTTTAGAGAATGGGGGTGGGGTCAGTGTAGACCCCGCCGTTCTTGTCAGTGCATTAGTTGTGGTTAGGTGTAAACTGGACAGAGGAAGTTGTTAATGTGCAAACGGACAAATGCCATTTAAAAGTGGGCCTAATCCACTTCTTTGTGGAAAACAAAAGGTAAATTCCTCTACTGCTGTTTATTGTGCTCATAAAGCAAGCAGATTGCTATTAATGTTTAAGATAACACTATCTGTTAGAGTTACTCCTGCGGTCGGATAAAACATTATCATTATCAATATTATCTGTTAGATCTATTACTGTGGACATATGATATTCTTATTATCGGCTCTGTTGTACACATCACAATCACAAATATGATGATTATGTGTGATTATGGATGGATTCGTTCAATCCATCAATTCGAAACTACTGAGAATAGAAGAGTCAAAAAATTTATAACAAGAGGAGACAATGAAAGACAACAAGTACTTTGAAAAATAGTATGTATTTGAATCTTTATAGCTAGGCCATCAAAAAACCTACTCTTAAATAAATAAAGGTTATAGTTTGTATAGAAATTTAAATTGTATTTATTTCTTTAATTAAGAATTTATAATTCTGTGTATAAAGACTTACATATGTTTATAAGAAATTATAGTAGATGATTATAATAATAAACTTTTTTTTTGTTTTTTTTTCTCTTAAAGATAGCACTTCTTAAAGATACGAACTAAATGTTTTCCTTCATTACATTTGAAACTTAAAAATCGCGATTAAAAAGGGTAAAGCATCATACAATGATAACATTAATCCATATTTATATAAAATATTTACATATTTTATTCATAGTTTCAAAATTTTATAGGCAAATTTTCATAAATCAAATAATCAAAACTTATAAGCGTTTTTTTTGGAATATTTTTCCAAAAACACTTAGACTGAAAGAATAGCAAACGCATATTTTTGACATGACACTTTTCCTAAAGTGACTTTGTAAAAATGCGACAGTTTGTCCTTTCAACTTCATTAGGAATAGATAACTTATAAATAACTTAAGAATAGATAAACAAGTTCAATATTTATGTCAACTCCTTTCTTTGCGACTTAATTCTATAATTTTCAACTCCCATTTGAAAGTGAATTCTTACTTAAATACTTTGTGCAGTTATATAATAATGTATGATAATTAATGCAATATGATAAGTAGTTAGTTATATATAATACATATTTAACACTACAAATGTTTTACAAAATATTTAAGTAGATTGTGCGGCCGAAAATATTTTTTCGCCGTTTGGATTCGTAAGCAGATCTCGCGATATCAGGTGTTTCAAAGACTACACGTGCATCACCAGTTGGCAAGCCATCATCATTAAATCGTCTTATAATATCATTTGGCGATAGTTCATAACCTTCGAAAAATTTTAAAATATCTTTTAAGTCTGCTTTGAATGGTACATTTTCCATAGAAACAACACAACCGGAACGATTAAATTGATCGGGTATGCCATCAATAAGTTTATTATTGTTTCCTCTGTTGTTATTTTTGTTGTTAAAATTGTCGTTACTATTGCTATTATCATTACCATCATCGTTATATTGATTTCTGTTATTACCCATATTGCCACCACGACCCATATTTCCACGGTTATTTCGCATTGAATCATTGTTATCGTTAAAACCGCTGCCATCACCCATCTGCATGTTTCTATTATTTCCGTACATACCATTATTATTATTGTTATTACTCATGTTCGACATCATATCATTATTATTTCCCATATTACTCATTCCATTATTATTACCCATATTACCCATTCCATTATTGTTACCCATATTACCCATTCCATTATTATTTCCCATATTGCCTATTGAATTATTATTATTTCCACGTCCTCTGTTAGCGAAATCTTGCATAGAATTACCACCTCGACCGGCACCGCCACCGCCACCAGGGAAATAATTCATGAATGGCTTGTTTAGGCGATCAGCTATTTCTTGGGGAGTTATTGTATAAATGCGTAGGGACCTTGAACGAAATTTCGAATTGTTAAATTGTTTTATTGATGCTTCCACATCTCGGGGATCGTGGAATTCTACAATAAATTCTCCACTTGGTAAGTTGCGTTCATTGAATAAGGGTTCTATATGTTTGAGACGGAGTTTAATAGATAGCAGCATTTGAGCAATGTCATTAATTTGTGCTTTGTAGTCACAATTTTTAATTATAATAAAAACATTTTCAACAGGATTCATTTGATTTGGGCCATTATTGAAATTTGGACCATTATTGAAATTTGGGCCATTAAAATTTGGTCCATCGTTGTTATTGAAGTTGTGAACATTCGGATTGAAATTTTGATTCTGCATCATATTGGGTGTATTTCGGTCGTTACTATCATAGTTATTTGTTGCATTATTGTTATTGCTGAAGCGACTTGGACGTTGCCGGCGTTGTCGAGTATCGTTTTTCGCATCTAATGTATTTGGTTGATTTACATTCATTTCAAAAATGCTTGGAATGTTGGGTCTTACAACATCATTATTGTTTTGATTATTATGATTATTGTCATTGAATCTGCTTTCTCTTCTCTTCTCTTTAATATTTGTACTCATTTCTACATCAGCTTCTCTGACTTCATTTTCATTTTTCATATAATCATTTTTGGTCTCACATTCATTATCCATATCTTGAAACTTTTTAGCTTCTTCTTCAGCAAGTGCTTCTTCCTCTTTTTGTAACTGTTCGTTTGCTAGACGTAACTTTTCTTTGGCCTTTTCCATATCTTCTTCACTGCCTGGACTTATTCGTACTTTTCTGTGACCAATCATATGCTGCATTTTATCTTCCAAAGCTGCTTTTGCATCTTCAGTGCGTGAGAATTTGACAAAAGCAATATATTCACGCCGATTTTCTGGACTAGACGTCAAAAATATATCAAAAATAGAATATGATGTAAACATTTTCATGATATCTTGTTCGGTAGCAAATTGGGGTATGTCTTCTACATAGAGCACATTAAATGTGTCCATTATGGTTTTATTTCTGAATGGATTAGGTTTGTTTGTTTCATGAAACTTGTTTTCATCTCGCCATACCTGATCGTTATTGCTATTACGTTCAAATCGATTTTGTCGGGGGCCTTCTTCTGCTTTATCAAATTCTTCCTCTGTTGATTTTTCAATGTTCACGGGTTTTGACTTCAACATTAAGTTATGTCGACTCATAACCTTCTGTATATGTGACACTCGACCAAACTGTATATAAGCAACGCCTGTACGGTTTCCTTGCTTATCATTTAACATTTTTATACCATTATGCGGAATGAATAATCCTGCGAAAAATTTTCTGATATCACTGTAAGAAGCGGTACTACACAAGTTGCTGATTTTAATGCAAATATTTTCTGGTTTCTTTTCATTACGTTCATTATATCGTGGAGATGCCTCTTCTATATTTACAGCTGGTTTTGTTGGTTGAATAGTTTGTATTGGATCTGCTTTTGCAAATAGACTTGGATAAATTTGGGCGTAGGGATTTGTGTTAGCAAAAGTAATCGATTCTTGTTGAAAGTTAGATGGGTTCATATTATTTTGTAATTGTGTTCCGTCTGGTTTTTTATCTAGAAAAATACCCGGAATCACTGCATTCATTTTGTTATCCAATTTTTGATTATCTGCTACTTTCATTTTCGAATCAGCACTTTCACTTGAATTCAAAGGTGAAGTAACCACTGATTGGGCTGAAAAAGATTTCATGTGATCGTTATTGCTTTGAACTGATCCTGGAAGTACTGTAAGACTATAATTGTTCGTAGTGTTAACATTGCTACTGAAGCTTTGATAAGCTGGTATAATTGGTGGATTTGACATGCTTCCAGTTGAATTTAATGGCTGTTGAGTGAATGTATTTGATTTAATGGGGTTATTGGAAATAGTATTAGGGACAATAATGTTTGGTGGCATCATAGTATATGGATTTATTGGAGTGCCACTAGTATAATTTGGATTAGCTGTTTGCAAATTTTTTGGAAAGTTATTATCAAGACCGGGAATAGTTGTATTTGGATTTTGATTTTTAATTCCAAATGGCACCGGTGAAGCAATACTCCATGGTGAAAATGTAGCAGTTTTTGAATTATTATTCTCATTATTATTATCTTTGTTACGATTACTAGTAATGCTATCTTTGCTGTTACGATTACTCCTAGTCATACTGCCATGACTTCTATCATGACTTTTTTCACGGCTTCGATCGCGACTTCTATCACGACTGCGGTCCCGACTGCGCTCAACGCTTCTGGATCGCCTGGATGAGCGTCGACTGTTCTTCCAATCGCGATCACGGTCACGCTCACGATCACGATCACGTGAACGACTTCGCTCTCTTCTGCGTTTAGAATGATCACTTCTATCTCTCGAACGAGATCTTGATCGGCGACGTTCTCTTGAATTTGAACGGCGTCGATCACTACCACTACGCACTTTATTCTCTTCAGAGCTGGTAATTTTGGATGTTTTCGTAACGATAGGCTTTTCTTCTGATATAATGCCTGCTTGCTGCTGATATGTTAGAAAAGAAGCTGGTGCACCTAATGGAGTTGCTAAAATATTTTGTAAACCGCTGGTAGTTATAATAGGTGGTTGAGGTAATGTTGGAGCTGTCACAGTTGCTGTAACTTTTGGTTTTGCATTTGAATTATTTTGAAGAGCAAGTATCGACTGCTGACGTGCTGTTTCAATCACCTTTTGCATTTCAGCACGAGATGACAATAAAAGGCGTACCTGTACTTCATTTATTTTTTCTCGATCACGCATCATAGCCTGTCGTGCGTCTTCATCAGTACTGTTAATTTTTAAAAACAAAAGAAAAAAAATTTATTTATATAACATTTCCATAAAAGGTTAAAGAAATTTTAGAAAAGTCCAATCGTCTTTTACATTCAATACAAATTTAGTCCAATACTATTTTATATTCAATAAACTGAAAAACAAGAATTGAAGTGCTCATGATCTATTCTTTCACTGTTGCTACACGTGCTTAAGATTAAAAGTATTAAATATGTAATTAGGATATCACCTTATAACCTATAATCAGAAGAATAAATACAAATGCCAGAAGTATTTCTAAATCACAGTCGTCGAGTTTAATTAACTAAGGTCGATTCACTATTCACGACTTCGTTGACCTAATCTAAATCAAATAAAAATTAAAATGAAATACATCTGTTCTAACAGGACTTGCTATTTTTATAGTACAGAACTACTAGTTCTATTGATGGTCTATTGATTGCATAAATATACGTTATAAAAATTGTATTATACATTGTATTTATTCTTTATTGCTGCTACTGCTGCATTTAAGAAGTTCTTAAGATGAATCTCAACGCATATGTTACTCCATTTATCCTGGGAATAATCAACATAAGTTTGACAATTGAAGCCATTTCAGTTTTAGAAGGAGAAAGAGTCGGCTGATTTTTTAAATAACATGATTAAATTTGACTTTTCTAAATAAAGTTGGAATAACTTCTCGAGATAACCATTTACGATTTTGAGTTTTTAGTTAAAAAATAGATCATCACGAAAATTTACTCATCTGCCATCACAATGCGGTAAAAATAAGTACTTTATTAAGAATTATTTAATATATTACGGTCATACGCCTAAAACTGATCTTATTTCTCTTATATGGAATATAACTAAGTTCTACAAACTAAAAAAATGTTCTTTCTTCAGATTATTCTCTTGCCAAAGAAAGTTATTTATTTCTCTATGAATAGCTTTTTACACCTTAATTAAACGAATTGAGATCCGAAATCTATTATAGTGGTCAATTATTCGATTTGGTTTCCATTTCATAGATTTCCATATTTCATTTTAAAGCAGTTTATTAAGATATAGTATTAAGATATAGTATCAGGGCGCTTTTCTGGATTTACTATTATTATTTCTTGAAAAACTTCAAAAAAATTAAACATGAAAATCTTTTACTCATCAAACGTAAAATGAAGACTTAAAGTTATATGTGAGTACCAACAAGGTACCATTAAACATATACACTATATATGCAACATGTACGAAGTTATATATTTAATAACCCTCATTTAAAAGTACAATTTCAGAACATTTGTTAAAAACAACTGTCACCCAAGGTATTAGATATTCAGTTTAAGGTTTGCCTCTTTATAATATATGTCATCCAAACAACTGCTGAACATTTTTAGATTATAAAAAGTTACTTTAAGATATGGTGATTCTGTAATACCTACATTTCTCAGTTCTCATTCTGCAATGATGATACATCTGAGGTAGGAAAAATTTACCAGTTGCACTCTAGAAACCATTGCACCTACAAAAAATCACTACATTGTGTGGCATTTGGTATGGAGGTGTGATAGGTCCGTAATTTTTTAAAATGCCGAAAGTGATGACACAAAGTGTCAGTTCTGATTGCTATAGCCACATGATTATGGAAGATATTTAGTTTCAGTAGGATGTTGACACAAGTCCACATTTAATTTATGTTTTGGCCATATTTTTTGAATTGGCCAAGCGATTTGTCACCAATTTCCATGGAAAATGTCCATTCTCAACCGTTCGATATTTTGAGGAACAAAAAAAAAAACATTCTTGAAGTTATGACCGTTCTGTTGTTAGTTATATGGCGGCAAGTCATTGTACAATTACTCATTCAGTACTAAAAAAGTATCCCTATAATACAAATAGGATGAACTTTAATACTATCTGGAGAACTTTACAATTACAGTTGTTGCGTTATAAAAGTTTTTTTATTTATTAGCACCTTTTTAACATAGTAAATAGATTACACCCATATGTAGAACTTATTTTTAAACTCTATAGAAAACTATACTATATAAACATTCTGTGCATTTTTAATACAAGCGCCGTCTATCATAAAATGGACCTCTAAGTTTTAAAAATGCACGAAAGAATTTTACATACTGTATACAATCTTATTAAATCTTATCGTATTATCAATCTTGTAGTATTTGGTCAAATCAAAATTGATTTAAATGAAACTTGGTACTTCTATGAAGGTCATGACTTATATTATGAGCTTAACAAAAATAAAAAACAGCCTATTGTCATTGATAATGGCTTTATTGTTTTTCACTTTTGTCACATTTTTCTATTTCAATGGTGATATATGGTTTTTGAACTTATCAATAGGCCAAATAAAAACAATATTCAAGTTATTTCTCTTCGATATACAGGAACAAAAAAATTCATTGGATGTCAATTGATTGCTGTAAATCGGATGACACATACATTTAGTGTAAATTTTTAGTACTCAAAAAGTGATGTTTACATTTTTCTTCTGGCAAGTAAATGCTAGTACTTCATTGAGAATTGATCGTTTTGTATGGCTCTAAAAGCTTCGTAAAAGCATTGGAGACTATTTGTTTCGAAATGTTTCATATGCGTATATAACACCTATAAAATCTGTTATTGTCTAGTTTTAAGCTTATACGTATAGTCTTTTGTTTTGTCATCTGCCAATATCTTATGCTTGTGTTTTGAAACTCCATTATTGTATTTCTTGTACATTCCTTTGCAATAAATGACAAGATCACGATTTTAATGTTGCTTTGCGAATTATAGGAGGTCTCTCTTTTAAGTCTTACGCTTAACAATGAAAAGATAGTGGGTAATCAGTTAAAATGGTTTTATTGTTTTTTGAAGTATTGTCTATGATGAAGAATACACTTTTGCATTCAAATAAACCAATTTTCGAAACAGTTTTGCTATTCTTAAGTTGGTATCTTCAAAATCAGGGTTTAGAAAGTGTCATCGGGCAGTTCGGGCGTAAAAATACACTTAGTACGCATTTTTTTTCCTAATAAAAGAAATTGAAAAGAAATCATTGGCTGATAAGTCGGGACTGTAAAGCGGATGTCCCATTAATTTGACGTTTGGAGTACTCAAAAACTCCTTTGTTTGAGCTGATGATGGTGGAGAATGAATTTCCTTTGATGTTTAATTTCTTCGCTACTCCGAAGACTTCCAGCAAACAAATGCCAAACTCAGCATTGACTGTGCTATGTTGTTCAAGTGGTACAATTGTGACAAAACCGGTTTTTCTGAACAAACAAGCGACTACTCGATTCGTTCGCTTTCTCGAGTTCGGCTCACTTTAGAAAACCCAAACATCGATTGTTGCATTATCTGGAATCCAACGGGAACAAGTATTTGTGACAGCTAAATGTATATGTAAAATTGAATATTTGCTAGTCACACTAATCCCCAAGGAAGCCTCCATATCACGGTGTGTAAGATGCCGATCCATCTTAATCATTTCTCACACTGCATCGATGTTTCCTTGTATATCAGCCGTTGTGCACATTCATTTGTCGTGGAAAAAACGAAAAACACGCTCGAACTCATTGAATCAGCGTTTTACAGTCGCTGGCTGTGGTGTTCTATCACCAAATGTTGAACTAAATTGATCGATGCATACTTTTCTAGTTAATCCGCATTAAAGATCGTAAAAAATCAATGCACGAAAATGTATTTTTATTTAATTCCATTTCTTTGCAGTGACACAGTTTGGAATCGATGTAAACAACATAATAAATGGGCGTAAACTAAACTTTGTATTGATATTTATGCCTACGTATGGGATCAGACAAATATAAATCTTATACCCCAACAAATGATTATGCAGTATGTTATGTGTTCTGCTAGAACCAATATTAGTTCTAATATAGAATTAATTATATTGCATTATCAGTTTTTGTATAACATCAATTTTTACTGGCACAAAAACACATTTTTGACTTCTCCATTAAACAAACGATGTCCATGATCAAAGCCGGTAAAACAGTGTTTTTTTTTCATCAATGTTTATAAAGAAGAAAAATTTATCGTAAAAATGGAAAAAAGTTTATCGATGCACCCTTATGTAAATATATATAGACCACTGTGAGAAACATAACTACCATCAGAGCATGAGAATTTCATATTTTTTTTGGATGACTTTCTAATATCCAACTTTTTAGTATATTGGAAATAAAGTAATTTGCAAAAAGATTAATAAATGTTATATACTATCGAATCTTACTCTTTTGTAGGATCTTAGCCAGCTTTAAGACCTCTACCATTCAAAGAGTATTTTAGACTTTACTAAAGGTTTGATATAGTTTTTAAATCATTGAGCTTTATACAGTAGAACAATGGGCTAATATGCCTTACTGAATCCGTAGGAATGTCGGTATTATCTAACCTAATTTATGAATTGTCGTAAATAAATATAAAATCATATTGGATTATATTAATTAAATTGATATTTGTTTGATCTTAACTTTTTACTGTGGGCAGGAAGATGAATGTAACCTTAATAAATATAGACATTAGTTTTATTTCAATTAAATCCAAATTCATACTTATATATTATTTACATTGAGATCCGGTTTCTATTCAGTCCTTCATATACATTCTGACCCATATTCACAATAAAGGTGTGCCAATTTTCTTAAATATGTTTTGTGCCAAATTTTAAGAACATGGATTTCTCGTCCATTTTTAACTACTATTAGTTTTATTGATATACCAAGAACATGTTATGTGTTTAATCAAAAATAAAAGAGCTATTGAACTAAATTTTTTGAATCACATCTATGTATGATTAGTTTAGAAATAGAGATAAATATGCTGCAGAAAAATTTTGTCGCTACGAAAGACTGAGGGATAAAGAGTAAAAGAGAGTTAGAGACAGGTGAAACTAAGTGATGTTACCAATTTTTTTTATATTTTGTTAACTGTGGTTAAAGCTACCAATTGGATAATAATTGTAGTCACGTTGTGGTTCAAATTAGTTGACTTTTATAGTAGTAAATATATAAACTCAATACCTCTGTGTCTTTTGTCGGCGTGTTCCGCGTAGGCGCTTCAACTGCACATCTGCTTTATAAAATATTTAAAAAATGTTTTAAAAAATTGTTTTTACAGGTATTATAAAATTGCATACATCCACTATTTCCAGAATAGTACGATTTATCTCCGACAGATGGTGTAAAAGTCTATATATTAAATATGCATTAAAACTTTTTGATTTTTATGTATTGGAGCAAATTATCGATGGAATTGAAACCAATAATAAAAAATATAAAAAAGTAATGAGTTTTTTTTTTGCTTAATATCATTTTGAAGCATTAGGTAATACTTTGTGAGATTAAAATAAATTGTCTTCATCATTCATATGAATGCTGACATCATATGCGACCTCAAGATTGATTCGATTAATAAATACATAAAGGATAGAGCCCTGAAATTATTTGCGAAAACTGACAGGTTTACCAACACCGCGTTATCTTATCTCATGCCGATCTGACGTCAGTTACTTAGTCTGATGAAATGATAAACAATAATCCAGTCAAGGCGTAGAGAGGGGTTATGAAGAAACCTCGCAGTTCATAGAGAACTGGTTACCCTAAACCAAAGAATAAATTTCTTTATCGTTCCAATACAATGATAATCCAAACAAATTTCTATTATAAAAGCATTGTTTATGCACTACATTAAAAAAACCTACTAATTAATGATAGTACTATTACTTGACTCTTATATTCATAACGAATATTCGTTATTAGTAGAATAAGTTTGCGGTGAAGTGACATATAGAATTATAGTCGATAATTCCTATATTATATGTAGTCATTATTCGAATCAGTTATAAGTATTATCATTCATTCTTATTGTAATTGAGACTTAAAACTTGTTTCGCTAATGATATCAAATCATTTAATACACAACTTAGAGACTATACACTTTAATCACATTTGTAGAACGCAATCAATTTAACCTGTGCACAATTCTGATATACTTATATATATATATTTCAATATACTTAAAGTTCGATTTTTTTTTCTATAAAGCTGGAAAATCAAAATTTTAGAACTTCCGTTCATGAGTTTCATTGGCTAATGTCGCGAAAAAGTAAAAAGTTTTCCTAGCTCGATAATCGCACTAATGACATATCTATAAGTATTTAAATATATTGGATTTGGTTAACTTTAAGCACAACTTTTTCATTCATATCAAAATATATATAGTATTGACATGTTGACATAAATATTAGCTTTCCTAACTGATCGTGAATTAGGTCTTAAAGAACGGAATACATAAGAATCTTTAAAACTCTTATCGTAAGTGTAGCAATTATAAGCGCAGCATCGGTGGAAAAGTCTCTCCATACTCCTTGGTTCACAAGTTTTTTAAAGTAACTTACTCTATTGTGCTTTTTGATTTTATAGCATTCTCTAGGTTGATTCACTACCTCCATACTTATTCAAAATTATGAATTACAAGTCGATCAATACCCTGTGCTTTATGTCAATAGAGTCGAAACAAATCTTCTCCTGATTTCATTCTACAACCGATGTTATTACAACCTAGATCAAGTTCTATAATTAACCCAATGTAAACGCTATTTTGAACGTATCTCACTATTCACCCCCCACCCCACACATTTTAATTTCATTCATAAGAGCTGAGTTTAGTACGTTAAAGTGTCATAAGTTGCCATTTGATGCTTATACATCAAATACATTATACATTATATATTGAAAGAATAATATTAGGTAAGTCGTTATATGTCACCATAACAGGAGTTTTCAATTTATTTGAACTGACATAAATAATCAGTTTCTGGTTATTTGTTTATTTTTTTTTTAAATTTATTTTGTATTGCTCGCATTATATGGGTAGCAAACTTCATACGTACTTAAATCTGATATAGGTTTATATAGTCATTCAACCAAGTTGTCGTTGATATGACTGGTTCTAGTTTTATAGACAAACAGCACTTGCAATAAGTTAACCAGTAATCTATGGATTAGGTCTTCTATTAATTGGCTTTAAGAATGCGTTTAAGGTATTTAATAGGAATGATATCTTGCTGAAAGTACTCATATGCTGACTCATATGCTTATGTTTATCAAGTGGATACTTTTTTAGCCATTTCAAAGTATAAAAACAAATGGGCAATATAATATATAAGAATACATGATATAAAATGTTGCTTCATAGAATTTTGCTGTTGAAAGGAAGGGGAAAAACTTCAAAGTTTGGAACTAAAGTATATAAAAAAAATGAAATTAAGAGACAAAACTTGAGGTACAAAGTAAATATCTGGGTTCTTCTAAACATTGATTTCTTCTCTTATTTTACCCTATTTATGACAAAAGTAAATTTCTTTTTATACGTCGACGGTATGTTGATTATACGTAATGTCAAAAGTATTAGATGTTTTTTAATTAATAAAAAAAGGTGTTTTATTAATTTTATACCATATTGCTAAAAAAACACATCTTACCAAAATGTTTAAACAGGTATTTAAAGTATTCTATTTAAAGTACATATTAAAGTGGAACAAGAAACCTTTTTAAAAAAAAATATTTTTCTCAAGAAGTAGGAGAGAAGTTCACTTCCACTAAGCCTATTATATTTAAACCTTCAAATTTAAAAACAGTAATCCGCCACTGGTTACTACATCAGAAGAATATTATAGACAAGAGAGAGAGACGACGACTATGCATATGTATTTTTTTCGTGTGGTAGAGAGAAGGGCGTTAAACGGTCAACGTTGTAAGAATATCGCAATTTGTATTCCAAAACGATCATCGTGAACTTATACCTCGATAAACTCACCTTGGCCTTTTTAAACATCGATCCCTTTGGACAAATCTATTATGTCCATACCTGCGTAGTTTATGGTTCGCTAAAATAAATTCAGACTTCTTCGTAGTGAAATCTCCATTACACTACGATTAAATAACATTAAAAATTCTCTTAAAATTATTAACAATTTGTTGTTAATTGTAAGCGAGTGTTGATATAATATTACTAATAATTCTCCATACATAAATGAAACAAAGAACTATTTTTTAGACTTAGTGAAATGACAACCCTAATATCGTAAAAGAAATAATAAAATTATTTCAGATATATAATTTCCTTAACAGAGTCATGACAAATACTTATAACGTTGGGACTCTTGCAAAGAATATAGACCAGATTTAGTTCTTCTTTAATCTATGTGTTGGCAAATGAGTATAATATAATATTCAGATATGAATTTAAAAAAAAAATAGCTCGCAAAAGACGGAAGGTAGATGTTGAAAAGAATAAAATTAAAGTATTGTTAAAGGTTGGCGATATATGAAGTTATTTACTTAAATTGCTTTTAAGACTATATACAGCTGCTTTCAATATTGTTTGAGTCTTGATTCATAATCTTCTCTTGATATGCTAGTGCATATGTTCACGATTATTTTAATCTCGCACCTCATTAAACTTCGGATGATAAACATAACCATCGCGGATTATTCTTATTGTTAGAGACTTTGTTACCTCAATAGAGCTTCCAGTATGTTTAGTATCACTGGTGTTTGTACGGATACAATAAAATTTAGAAAACTAGATCTCTACCATTGGTGGTGTAGATTCCTCATAGTATTCTTCACTTGAAGGAGGGATTTTTAAAAAAAAAAATTTTTTTAAAAAATTTCTTTTGTTTAAAATTTTTTTTTTAAAAAAATACTTTTATTAATATTATTTTTTTTTAATTTATTACAATTTGGTTCCAATTTTGCAAAATTCACAATGTTGCCACCATAAATAATATGATGCATTCAGTTTAATATAGTAGCCTCTTAATAGATAACAGGATAATTATAGTACTAATATGAGAATTTAAAAACTAACCGACCCTTAAATTTAAATTTAAAAACTATTATAACCTTCAATAGTTCATCGTCTTTACATATTGTGAAATTTGAAGGGGACTGATTAACGACATCAAGTCGACTTTGACAAGCAATTCCGTCATATACACCCAGACGTTAGAGAATCATCCTTTTTGATAAGTATAGATGACACAGAAAAATTTCGTAATTTTAAAGTATGTTCTATCTCTATTTAGAATATAAGCTATGTATATTTAGTCGCTCTCACAGAGATAATAAATTTGGGGGATAATTATTTCAAAATAATGTCACAAGGAACTGTTAGTAATACATACAGATGCGTTTGATGCGTACAGATGAAAGCTATTAATATGCTCAACTTTTTGCTCTTTGTGAACGAATAAAAATAACAGTAGTAGTCCATATTACTTACCTAAGTAATTAGTTAAAAATTTTTAATAAGCACAGACTCATTTGTATTCATTTTAAATTGGCATAAATTTTACAAGGAGCGCCAGAAGTTTCAACAACTTCTGAATTTTGAAATGTGTAGTTTAATATATATATTTGTATTTTATATTTTAGCTTAAGTCTATTACCTATGTATATTGTATATAACTTATGTATATATTTTTCATGTAATTTAATTTCAATTATATATATATATACATTAAGACCGAAAAGCTTTCGGAAATTCTCATTTAAAATTCGCGCGCTGTATATTTTCCGATATTTTAAGTTTATGTAGTTTGGCAGCACTGTCCTTAATTACTATGCCAAAAATGAGCGCGATCTGTCAGACAGTTCGTTTACGGCAGCTGTTGAAACCAGTTCACCTCAGTAGGGCGTTGCGAAAAAAACAATGGAAAAAAATATTGAACAAAGAGTTTGCATCAAATTTTGTGTTTCGAACGAAATTTCGTGTGCAGAATCGTTGCGAATGCTACAAAAGGCTTATGGGGAATCAGTTTTATCGAAAACTCAAGTTTATGAGTGGTACAAAGCCTTCCAGGACGGTCGTACGACCGTCGAAGACATTTCGCAACGCACTACTGAGGTGAACTGGTTTCAACAGCTGCCGTAAACGAACTGTCTGACAGATCGAGCTCATTTTTGGCATAGTAATTAAGGACAGTGCTGCCAAACTACATAAACTTAAAATATCGAAAAATATACAGCGCGCGAATTTTAAATGAGAATTTCCGAAAACTTTTCAGTCTTAATGTATGTATATAAATTCAGTTTTTTTTACTCTTGGTATGCAAATGACTAATACTCTTCTTAAATATAACTTCTTCATGTTTGTGAAGTAGTTATAATAATATTGATCTATAAGTGAAAGAATTTTAATCATAACTGCCTGGTAGCTATTACTGAAATCACTTCTTAGAATTATGTCTTAATAAATTTTTATGTATTGTAAAAATAACTTTTGGACTTTTTTAATTTTATTATGTATTAGAAATAGTGCAAAATCAACAAGAAAAATTATTTCTATACCTGAATGCAATAAAGGCATCGCCCATTTCACCACCGACAATATGCACACCTCCTTCGGGTATTGAGAGACCTTTGAAGAACTGTCGAATATCCAAAGCATTTGCCGACCATGGCAAATTCTGTAAACGAATAATAACACTCATCTTGTTTTGCTTGGGTTTTTTTTAAAAATTTTTATTAATTATTTAAATCCATAAAATTAAAAGTTTAGTATTCAACTAGAAATAAAATCCTGGCGTATTTGCAATATGTTGATGTCCAAAGATTCTGTTAAATATATAGATAAAAAATAAAATTATATTTTAGATTTTGAATAAATTTAATAATAATGTTTTTTCATGGAGTCTTAATATATGAGTCATTAAAGTTAAAATAATTAGAAAAAATAGTACAAAAATAATATAATCCAAAAAGAAATTATAGTTTATAAAAATAATAAAAAAAACAAAAAAAATAATAAAATTGTTTAAAATAAATAATTTAAAAATAAAATTTGATAAAAATAAAAAACGATTGAATAAAAAAAAAACTAATAAAATAAAATAAGTTAAAAATATAAAAATAAAATAAAATAAAATAAAAAATAAAAAAAAAAACTAAAATTAACTTTTAAAAAGTTATAAAAAAAATAATATTAAAAAAGAATAATTAACAGCAATGTATATATTGTATATATACATATATATTGTACATACATATATAGAATATATATATAGATACAATATATACAATATATATATAGATCTGCTCCACGAGTTACTCGTAGTAATTATACAATATTATATCCAAATACAATAAACTCCTGCTTCTCATTTATTTTAACTGTTTTTATCAATAGTATTATTAATATTAACTGTAAAAATCATTGATTGGATTGTTATAATATAGATGTTATAAGGTAGTATATTAGACTAGCATTAGATGTTTTTATTTCAATCAAAAATAATTTTTAATATAATTTGCCTTTACAAAATAATTCTACAAAATAATGTCTCCAGTTCTGAGCGTGACACTTGGAGTCCAAATGAATTATATACGAAATATAAACTAATTAAAAAATGCAAATATTTGTTAAGACCATTGATGATGAGTACCTGACAATACTTGAAAAGGTATTATATGGTCAGTTAAACTTCTATAAATTAACCAAAAATTTTTGTTGTTGTCTTTTAATTTCTATTCGTACTCTTCCAACTTTTAAATAGTTTCTTTTCCTCATAAAACGTGTCACGTTCGACAAAAAGAATTGACTTTAAAAAAATTCGAAGACTTTTCATAATCGAAGTAGTAAGAATATATTTAAATAATCTCGTCCACATAATTAATTTGAACGATGATGTATTTTCGTGTCACAAAATCAATAAATATTTTTAGCTTATATTGCAGAATCTAACATTGACAAAAATATTATTTATCCTTTATCTTTCTCAGTACCAGTTATAATGTGTCTTATGTACAAGTGATCAAAATTAGATCAGTGAACATATAGAATAAATCGCACTGGAAATCCATTTTCGATAGAAATATTTACTAAATGCATATTTTTAGTGTTTACTTCCTCTTGTATTTCAAATTAACTTTTAACCGAAGCGTATATATAAATTTAGGTTTGATGCTGATATTAATATTCATTATAAGATAAGATGGTATAGTGCTACCAGTTTATGGACAAAGAAAACTGATTTATGAAATTGTTTAATTGGATATTCTTTTAAATCAGGGCTGTCCAAAGCATGACGTGTCTTTAATCTACCACAATTACGCTAATTTTCCTTTGGTATATTTTGGTAAAATTGCATTATTTTATTTTTATGGTATCCTATACAAATAAATTAAAATAAATAAATTTATAAAACTAGATATAACATTATCGTTTCAAAAAAAAAACATTTAATTATGTATTTGTTTCTGAGGCCCCCCACTCTATGCAGTGATTCATGATCGGATCTGGTTTGGACAACCCCGTTCTTTAGTATATTAATATGATTTGGTTACAAACTGAATTTTGTAGAGCACTATTTTAAAAAATAAACAGTATTGAATCTGTATTTGTATTCTCTATTCTATTGTCTTAATAATATTGAATTCTACTAATTAACATAAATTTCGAAATAAGTGTTCAGATCTATTAATAGAAATAGTCACTCTTGTGTCCTTTAAGGGTTAAATAAAATTTAATTTTTTATGTTTAAAAATATATTTGAATCAAAACATATGCTGAATATAAGATGTAACGATGTGCACTTGAAATATCTAAAAAATTTCCTACCTTAATGGCATCATTGTTAGCGAGTTTCATGTCAGCTTTTAAGGCCGTTTGATAAGTAGTTTGTTCACATTGCTGTTTGATTAAGTTGCTAAATGTCGATGGCTTTTTAAATTATATGGACAAAATATTTGTAATATTTAAGACTCATAATTATGAATAATGAGTCAGACAAAAGACAAAGTACCGGTTTGATAATGAGTCTAAATCTACAAAACAATGTAAAATCAAATCTAATTTATTATGTTGATAGTTCCGAGTGCTTTTTGAGCAAGTGGTGCTGTTTTATAGTTTAAAAGTTAATCTTTACGTCTTCACTTTTAAAGATTTTTCAAAAAACACAAGTATAAGAAGGTTGTACAGTTTCTAACAAAGATGGAAAGGCGCTAGGAACATTCGAGAGAAAAATTATTAGAAAGATCTATGGTCTCTCACGCTTTGACAACGGGTATCGGAAAAGATTTCAACAATGAGCTATACCACGGCATTGACATAACTAAGCGCATACAAATTCAGCGACTTCGCTGGCTTGGTCATACCGTGCGAATGGAAGTAACTGGTACGTGGTGGGGTACGGTGTAAGGACCAGATGACTAACGATTTCTAGACGCTCGGTATTACCAACTGGCTAAACCATGCCACATTTGGGCTCGCTGTCGGTTAGTCGACGCGGCCAAGGACGATTTACACCTGTAATGGTCAACTAAGTAAGGAACCGCTCATTATTGATAATAAAAATAATATATAGCTGATTGCATATACTACTAAGTGTTGTAAACAATATGGCTAACGTAGTTATCATTATGCAACTATAGATATAGTATAGATACAATCTAGATGATCCCATTATATTATATATAAATTTAATGCAAATATTTAAACTTACCACTGGAGGACAATTATATAAATCCGATACTAAGGTATGACAAACAGTAAATATTTCACATTAAATATCACAACTTCAGATGTATTTCTTTAATCAGATTAATACATTACTTTTGCTAAATTTTTCAATCATCTCACTTTTAATAAATATTAACACATTAAAATTTGACAGTTAAATCAACAGTTTAAATATTAAATTTTTTCTATAGTGGTTTTAAGTCGCATGGAACTGTTCCTAAAAATCGTTAGCAAATGATAAGAAATGAAATCGGCGAGAATTGGGTAATATTACGAACTTTTTCCTCAGTTCATTATAAAATTATTTATTTTCTTAAGAACTGGTACCAAGTGATGCATTAACTATATAAGGACTGCAGGATAGATTTCAGAAAGTCACCTTTTGATAATTTTGTAATAATCGAATTTGATCAATTTTGCAGCAATACACAAAAGATAAGAATGTACACGTCACGAATATTCATTAGTTACTGACTTTTATTATTAGCATTCAATACTTTTATATTATTTTGCTTAAATACTATAACCTAAAATTCTTAAAACTAAATGCATTTCTTAAAATTCTTAAAATTAAGGATGGATAGGTAATCTTTAGTTTATGGTTTGTGTTGTCGGCGTAAGGTATGTTTACAAATAAAAAAAAAAGGTTATCTGCTACAAATGCGCAGGTCATTCGACCTGATTTAGAAATTTCCATATATTATAGAACATTAAGTCATTCTATTGTCTGAAGTGTTATTTTTCTTTGTTTGCTAAAATGTATTGTATATATGTATTTGTATCGTTGTTGATAACTGTTAATATATATTTTGTTTACTAATTTCTTAGAATAACTATAAAAAGAATTCCTAATTATATAACCAATAGAAGAGAGTTAGTTGGTTGGTTGCAGTGACAGGCCATTAGATAACTTCCATGTACCTCAATTAGCGATTTTTCTCCGTTTTGCTACCACATTCCTCGCAAGAACCCTAGTTTAGAAGAGTAGAAACTAAATCCATCCCGCCGAATTTAGATAATTGAATAGGTATTTCGTCTGATGAACAGTCTAATAAACTATCAAAAAAAAAAAGTATCTTCGTAAGAATCTATATGTTCTGGACGCCAAAACCGGGCATCCACAGAGAAAGTGTATTATGGTTTCTTTTTTCTGCGGGTGAGAATTATGGAGAATACGCAGTTTCTCTACGTGGGTTCCTTTACACCAATGACCAGAAAGAAGCGCAGTGAACCTTGCAGTGTTCACGCGTTCTCTTTTGATGAGTTCCGAGGAAGAGAATTATTGCCAATACAATTTTTTATATGTCAGAATAACCACAAGGGACTCAAAGAACAGCAAAGGTTTAGATGGGCTTCGTGCCTTATATCCAAATGCATAACTTCAATTGGTATCAGCGAAATTTATTTCAATAAGGCGTTTATCGGCTCATCTTGATACGTTTATTTAGAACTTATATTTATAAATTTATATTATTTAGAAATTATATTCCTAATACATTTCGTGAAACCCGCCATCAATGTCGACAGTTCACTCACGAGAGAATGTTTTACGCCTTTTAAGCTAAAGGTTTGTTCACACTAGATACTTTTAACGTAGCGATTTACCTATGATTCGCACCCGCATTTGTTCATATTAAGCGCTTAGTATCGTGACAGAAAATCTTGTTGGTTGAGTTAAAAACGCAAAAAATCGTTACAAAGAAAAAGATATATACGAATTTAAATCCTATTGAATTGTACTTCCGCCCCATTAGGTAAGCAAGGTTATTTCATCTGGACCCGGTAGTTTTTATATCGTGCAGAATCCAAGTTTTACAAAATCAAACTCAACGAATGTGGTCGACCAATCACCGTACTCACCTGACGTCGCCTTTGACTTTCTTTATCTCGAAGAAAAGTGTTTTTAGTTTATAAATGAAAATTTGATTAAGGAAAAATGTATGGAGGATTGTTTAAAGCATTTGTTTAGTTTTAAGCATTATCATCTTTCTGTATTGAGGAATTTAATACAAGATGGGACAATTCTATATGATCTGTACGTAATTTGGTTCCTCTTAAATATAAAGTAATCTGCTTCAGATGTTACATGATGATATCAGAGTTACGCTAGGTTTACTGACGACTTTGCAACTTCGATAGTAGATTAAAATTTTTATTTTTTTTTATAAAGAAAATTTTGTAGACAAAAACCACAAACAAAATCTTAGCTGTCAATCGAAAAATGTGTTCAGTAACACATCTTTCATTTCGTCTTTTGAATAAAAGAAAATAGCTTTTGAGACATGTGCCAGAATACGAAAAATTTTTGACAGTGGTAAGTTGAAAGATAGTTGCCAGAATTGCACTGTAAATTTTACTTACAATAAATTTTGTTAAGCTATAAGAAGGTGGAATAGCGATTTGCAACGAAGATTAAAAACATCAGGAACTTACTTTCTAGGGGACCTTAAACAGCTACAGTACTACTTCTTAAGCAGTATCTCAAGCTCTGTTAAAGTTCCAGATGATTTTAAATCCTTTGTTTTGTACGGTAACATAATGGGCATATATGCGTAAGCTAACCTGACTACTATCAATTTAGTAATCATTTAATTTAATTATCGTAAACAATTAGTTAATCAATATTATAATCTTGTAATAGTTTTTGGCTGGTTTGGTTTTCGAGCTCAGTGTACTATTGCATCCAACCAAAAATAATTATTTTATAAATATACTTGTATTTTGCCTATGTTGAAATGCATATGTAGTATATTTTGTACCGGTATTGTTTAATTAACAATATTTATGTCTATTAATTAACTTATCGATAGTTTAAGTTGTCATAACATTTTTTATGCATTGCAGTCTCTTAACGAATGAACATAAATCCTTTGAAAATGAGTGAGATTAGCTTGTTAAACTATAATTCTTGTTTAAATTAAAAGTCGACTCTGATAAGCAGGAAGAGCAACTTTTCTTTGTAGTTTTAATGAGAAAAAAAAAATCCTTATACAATTTTTTAAAATATATATAATCATGTAATAGAAGATAATAACGTATACTTTTTTATTAACAAAAGTCTGCAAAACTAGTTTTAAATTAACTGCACTAATTGGGTCCATACGATGGTTTAATGCTGATGACATATCAAAAACTATTATTTTTGTTTTAAACATTAAATGAATTTTCATGGATTTTTCCTACTTTCCTACAAAAAAAAACCATAGCGCTCTATTGAAGTAGACCAACAACAATTTTCTTGTAGACTATTGAGCAGGATTTTGGATCATGATTTATTCACTATCGGTTAAGTTTCCTAAAAAGTAAAATCCCACTTAAATAATTTTTCCGATTTAAATGGAAAATCGTTGTTAACAAAAACCAACACGCTAAATCTGAACAATTTTTTTGTTTTATAATTCATTCAACAAGCGTAAAACTGCTATAAAAATTAAGACTAACAATAAAGAAATTTTATAACAGGTTCATTTAATGACATAAAAATTAAGTAACATATTATAGATAATTTTAGATAAAACTTGTAACCAATATTATTTCACGAAGACACCATAGCATCAACACTTCAAGTCTCACGAGATAAAAACTAAACAAATTACCATTGAGTTGCGTATAATTCGTTGCGCTTACTTTCTATGTAATTTCTCTGATCTTCAGGATTGCATATAAAAGCTATTGCAAACCATTTTAATCGATTACTAAACATTTTAAATTCTAACGTAGTGCGCGGTTAATATTAAATAAGCGGGATTTATTCGGCAGAGAAAATGAATATTTGTGTTGTGAGTGTATGCTATTTTACTCCCCTAATGTATATAGAAAATAGAAAGAAAAAGTATTAAGTGGACGTGGAATAATATTATATATACTAACAAAACGTAAGGATTTCTGAAAGAACTATGCTATCTCCACAAAATTACAAAATTTCCAATTTACATATGCCTTAGTAAAAATATCTTAAGATATCTCGGTATGATATTTGTGTCAATACCTTAAACTTTTGAATGATTCCGTTAGTGTTTTAAAATGTTGGAGCATATTTATATTCGAACATATGTTCGAATATATTCGATTTTGAAAGTTTGCATCAAACATTTCAATTATTCGAGATATTCGAACAGCAAATCTGTGTTGTGTCATTTTATTGTCGTTCTGTCTAATGGAAATACGTTTTACAGCAATCAGGACATGTTAATCGAACATTGCTATGTTTGAACTAAACGATCAAAAGCATATTCGAATATCAAAATGGTTAAAACTTCGAACAGTTCGAATAATATTCGAAGCACTAGTTATGCATACTTTTTATTCTTTAAAACCAAACTTAACAATTTAGTAATCAGAAGAGGAATGATATTTTCTGAATGAAATTTAAAAAAAAAATAGTTAAATAAGAATATTGGTTTATATGCTGACATTTTCAGCTTTAAGAATAATTTAGTAATTTTTTAATAGAGTAGTGGCTGCTTTAAAATATAATAGAATCGTTGAGTTTAAAAAACAAAATACATATATATATATTTTATATACATAAAAAAAAAAATAAAAAAAATATAAAAATACATAAAAAAAAATATATAAATAGAAAAAAAATATATATGAAAATAGAAAAAAATATATAAAAATAGAAAAAAGATATATAAAAAGAGACAAAAAAATATATAAAAAGAGACAAAAAAATATATAAAAAGAGACAAAAAAATATATAAAAAGAGACAAAAAAATATATAAAAATAGAAAAAAAATATATATAAAAAAAATAATTTTGAGGTCTAAGACCTTCCGACAGGTCTTATGCATAAAAAAAAAAAGAACAATTGAGTTATTGTTGAGTTTCAATATAACTTAAACGGATCCTTTAACGTAATAATGATCAGGGTAATTAAACTTGATAATGCAATGCGATGTAATCGTAACCATTATTATCAGTCACTCTTCAATCCTTTACCCATCGCTTTTGATGAAACTTGTTAATTTAATATTTTTCCGAACTTAGGAGTATCTTCGTATAAGCAGACTTTGAATTTTTTTCAATCTTTCGATAAATATTAATCCTAAATTGTAATTTCCCTTGATTGGTAAGTTTTTCATCGTCTGTTTTACTTGTAAACAAATTATTTTTGATTCAACAGTGTTTATACCTTAACACTGTGCTTCAAAACAAACTTGTCAAATAATTTCCTAATTTCTATAAAAATGGGAATGATATTCAGTGCTTTTAATCTTTAAGGCTTTCTTATCTTTGGTAATTCCATTACTCATTTTATTTATTCACTAGACCCACACAATTTAAGGATCCTTAAAATTCATCTCATTGTTTTTCAACAGTCCTTTGAATCTTATAATAATTATCAATTACAATCAAGCGACCATTATTATAATGTTGGTAAGATTTGCACTGCGACCAAGATATCTACTATGCTTATTTCATGGACTTCGTATACTTCTCTAAAATATACCTCCACTGTAAATTATAGTATTGAACCTACATTACACTGCTTTTTTTCTTCATCCGATATGATATGCTAACCTAAGAACATATATCGTTTATATATTAATGTCGGCCACACTTCTCGCAAGTTTTTTAATTTCTCATTCTCCTCTCTATAACACCTATAAGTTCCATTAGAGTAAATATCCTGTTTTGTAAGGTGATAGTTTAAATTATGGTGCCCTGTTACACTTTCTCTAATGAATCTTAAATTACAGGAATTTTGGTAATATTACTTATTAACGTTCTGAGAATTTGTGTTGTCCTTTTTAATGAATCTTAAATTACAGGAATTCTGGTAATATTACCTATTAACGTTCTGAGAATTTATGTTATGCTTTTTAATGAATCTTAAATTACAGGAATTCTGGTAATATTACTTATTAACGTTATGAGAATTTATATTATCCTTTTTTCTACTGGAATTTTCATATTGCCATTATAGTATCTTTAAATTTCACATTCTTATTTGTGCCGCAATCCGATGGTACAATAAATCTTACATATCCATAATAAAAAAAAACGTTTTGCTGACACATCCTGACAAAAGTGGAATACGTTTTCAGATTGAAATCTTCTGATTGAATCATTTTTTTTTAAAGATGTGTATTTAGTTTCAAGATTTTGACGTTGATATTTTTTTCCTTATCTATCGTTATACGATTTCGATGCTTACCTTTTATATCAGAACACCACCAATGTAATACAGGAACATAACAGAATAGAAGAAATTCTCGTACATATTTAAAGCATTTATTAGAACGTTTAATAGAACATTTTAAAAAAATTAAAAATAAAAAAAAACAAATTAGTTTGATGGGAAGCAATTTAGTATTTATATACTGACAGACTGATACGGGTTAGGTCAAGTTGAGGTGATGAAGCTAACCTCTCTATTTCATTTTTTAAGATGATATGAATTCACAACATATATAAAGTTTCGTCTGATTTTATATAGTAAATTCATAAATTAATTCTCGAAGGCGGTGAAGTAAGTTTCATTTATTTCAGATTTGCTATCAGAGTGATCCAATTTGTAGATATAAATTTGAAATTTAGTTATACAGAATTTCTGTGCTTAACATAAAGCTTAAAATAATATTAATATTTTGATTACATGGAGATTTCTGGTTGTAATAATAACCAAATTAAAAAAACGGTATTGTTAATGAAGTCCAACGTAGACTTACCATCTTGTAATCAGTTTTTCTGTAATATTTATTTGGAAAATGAATAGTTAATCTATTTTGGAGAAGTAATATTCTCCACTGGGCTACGTGAATGTTACATTTACTACTTTTAAAAGTGAGTAAAATATAGAAACTTAAAGTTCTAAAAACTTATTCTTAATTAGTTGACATTTTTGAGTAATTACTGTTGCTGCATCTAGTGATTTATTTTTTTCATGAACATTTTAGATATACGTAATCGTAAACCGCTGGCTACTAATACAATTTTTAAAATATTCCCATGAAAATAAGAAATATTTATTTATTTACTAACATTCAATTCTAATTCTCAGGCCTGCGATTGAGATTAGAATTATCTTTTAACAATATATTAAAAACAACACCTGAAAATTTTTAAAACCAAATATACGATATTCAGTTTTCTGAATATCGTATATTCGTATAACACCATATTATATAGTATTAAACGTATAATTCTATTATATACTAAGCATTTTATGTACTACGAACATATTATGTTGTATATATATTATATATTATTATGCTGTTGTTGTTTTAATCTGTAGAGACCTTGTAACAGATAATATGAAAGGAAATACAAATACGTATGCATGGGTTAGAATATGGGTAGGTAAAGGAATTGTGAAAGGCAGAGGGGATTGTTGGGGAAACGAGAGCGGATTGGGGTTAGATAGTTTATTATAATTTAGTAGATATCAAATCAATTCAGAACAAATAAGCCGTATTCAAATTGCAAATACTGCTACAGTCTGTAAGAAAGGCTAATCTAATACACTTACATTTGTCGAGAATCTTATTAGCACAATTCCGTTTAGAAATTGCACTATTGTTGACTAACAATATAGTTTAGAGTATAAAAGTACTGTAATGTAATATTCATATTGCAAATGTATCTTATTAAATAGACTATAGTCGTAAAGTCTTGAACTCGTAATCGTTTATATAATTTAAGTCTATAAATTTTGATTTTATAATATAATGCATAACTTACCTCTTATGTTAATTAAAGATTTCGTAAAGTCAGTAATTTATTTATTTTTAATTTACTATATATTATTTAATATAGATTTTGTTTGCAATTGCGATTTTAACTCCAACTTTAACGGATGCGATTGCTTTAAAGGGGACATCAAAAAATCATGAGAATATATCGAATCAAGCAAAGAGGGATTTAAGTCTTAGCTATTCAGCAACTAATATTAATTCTAAAGAGGGTACACGTATTAAAACAATAACAGTTATAAAGAATATAGGTAAACATGAAAAATTGGCTATCAATCCGGAACTGCATAAAAATAAAGATTGGGCAAATGCCTTTCGCGATAACTTCGATTCATATGGTAAAATACCTGATGTACCTGATATTGATGATCTCTTTGAATTTGTAAATAAGAAAGAACATAAAGAAGAAAAAGAAAATAACACTGAAGAACCAAAAGAAGAAACGACAACTGAAAAAGATGTTAAACCGGTTGTTGAGCAATCGGCTGAAGAAACAACTGCTGCCACAGAACCTGCTGAAAAAATCAAAGGTGATGCTGAAGTATTATCAGCTGAAAGTAAACAAGAACTTAAAAACAATAATACACAATCCCAGTCGCTTTCTGCACACAAACGTCGAGTAAGTGAATCTTTGAATAATTTAAATAATGCTTCATCACAAAATACTGTGCAAAAACATTTTGAGAATTATGTGCAGCTAAATGAAGGTGAGTACATGTATGCAAAACCATGCCCGAATGTACCTGCTAATAGCGTTAGCGTGTCTACATCATCTGGACGCAAATATGATATACCAGTAGAAAAGTCAAATGTTATCAATCCTTATATAGCGCCAGCAATCGTAAAGAAGACACAAGTACCTTTGCAAAGTAATTCTCAAAATATTCCTGCACTTACACCTACAATAAATGCTATTAACTCATTATTACCACCACTGCAGTCTCCTACTATAATTGCGATTTTACCGGCACTGCAACAAGGATTTAATAATGCTATATATACCACACCATTACCAACCGTAAAGCCAACACCACCACAACAAGGTGCGGTTACTACTAGTCAGCGTCCTTATATAGCACCAAATCTTCAAAACGGCTTAGGCATAAGTTTAGGACCACCGCCAGTGTTGATAAATAAACCCCGTGTAAATGATTTTCGTACAAGGAGCTTCGCAGTGGGTGGTAGATCCCGCGGTTTGAAATATTAAATACAAACGTTTTTATTCTATTTTTTTAAACTTTTAAACAATATTTGGTATTAGTAAAGTTTTAATTTATATATAGAATTATAAGTAAAGCAATGGAATTAATTATTTTCTTAATATAAAATGTATGAACTATAAATTTCAACAGTTGTGTTGTGAAACAAATATATTGCATTGATTTTAATTGACATATTTTAAAATAGTATTAAATAAATTTATATTCATACAAATAATTTCTCATGCATTCAAAAAAAAAAAAAAATAAAAACTTTATAGTTCGGAGCAAAAGTATTAAATATCTTTTTATAAATTAAACTGAGTTTCATTCAAACTTATAAAGTTGATAAGACGAAGTTAATATATCTAAAATTAAGTGATAATAATAAGTTATATATTATAAGAGTATATTAAATGGAAAGAACTTATACTATTTATACATAATATATTAAGTAATGATTATTTAATTGTCATTTATTTTGTAGTCTTCTCAAATTTATGTGAAATATATTTTAAACTTTAAAGCATGTTTATTCTGTTTGCAGTTATAATTAATTATTATAATTAACAATTAACTTTTTGTGTACAACAAGGCGCCAATGAAGTCAAACCTAATAAAAACAGTTCTTATTTAAAACTCTTTTAAGGAGATAATGCGATTACGGTCAACTCTAATTAATAAAAAGTTGCTTATTAAAGTTATAAACATTTTTAAAAAATAAATTAAAACTGTTCACTATTTGATTTATATAAGGCATTCCTTCGCCACGACCAACATCAGTGGAGCTAAAAACAGTTATAACAACAAAGTTGTGACATGAACAAACTTAATTCCATGGTTTGGTTTATACAAGTACACTTATTTTGACTTTGCAACGATAATAAAAAATATTAAATTGTAAATATCATTTCTTTAATATATTATGTGTGCTCAAGAACAATCCATTAACAAAAAGATTGGAAAGAGTTGCACCAAATATAACAACTAAACATTTTATTTACGTTGTTTGTATTGGTATTAATCCTTAGAGTTCCACTAGCGTATGCAATAGAGTGGTGAACGGTACGAACGTAGGTTTCATCATAGATGAGTGGCGGGTAAGCCCGTTAGCGCCTGAAACCCACAAGGCGATAATACAGAATAATAACAGTCCAAATCACATTATCTATCATATGTACTATATACACTAACTGCTGTGTAAAATGTGTAATTAAGTCTTAAAATTGTGTTCACTACATACACACATACAACGTACATTTCTCTTCACTTGCACATTTTTAATTGAAACTATCAACTGCGTAATAATGGAAGTGTAGTATTTTTATTTTAATTTATGCTCAATAGAAATTACATTTAATAAAAAGCTAACATATTTGAACAAAATGTAGTAAAATACTAAGTCGGCAAAAATCAATATCAATTACTTTAATACATACCCACAAACGAACATATGTCGTTTTTATGAAATATAAGAAAATACCTTTATATAATGGATTATATCCCAAATTTCTGATATTTTGCAAAATTAAATTTTTCGTTTTAAACACCTTCGTGCCCTTTTGCTTATAAACTTAGAAAATAATTAAGACTCCACTAGACATGAGACTTCGCCATATGTAAAAACACTTTCTAATTTTACTGGCGTTACTCACCAAAAAAAGATTTTTTTCATATACAATATAATCAAAATTATATTAAATTGATTCCACAAATAGTTCACACAGATTAATCGTTATATCTTCAATGTTATTATATCATACTAATGTTTAATTTGCAAAAATATTGCGACGAATCTTCTGCAGAAAAATGCTGATAATTAAACACAACTTGTACCGATACAGGCAAAAAATAGTATGGTGTACGCTTATTTTTATGATGGCGGATCTGTGCAATTACACAAAATGTTAACTGCATTATCGGCAGAAATGTTACCAAATTCTTTTACAACTCAGAAATATTATTGAAGACACGTTACACATATGCAATAATATTTAAGTGGAGAATATAAAATAATAATATTGCAAATATATATATTATATTAAAAACAGTGCCTGAGAAGTATTTAAGAATTTTTTATGTATATAAAATATATAAACGATGCTACATGTTTGTAGACAAGGTATGCGTGGTTCCAAATCGCACCGTGTATATTTAAGTTTGCATACCAAATTTTGGTCTGAGACAATTATTTGTTAAGTCGGTACACATGTCTGCTTGCAAAATACACATGTCTGTAGATTTCAATATATCTGCAGACTTCTCATAATTTAAGAATTTTGGTGAGCGTTGGACAAGCAAAGATCGCAGAAAAAATTGAAAAATAATGAAAAAAATGCTAAACATTTATTTTCTTTAAAAGAAGCAAATTTGAAAAAAAGTGCTACAAACTCTAAGAAATATGAAATCTTTATATAATGAAATAAATAACTGTTGCTATTATCATCATCTCAATTTCTTCAGTTTCGATTACTGTTTTGCACTCTGTACTTGCTCCGCTGTTGTTATGAACGCTGTAGAAAATAAATGAAAAATGAAATATGCAGACCTTGTTTCAAAGTGTATAGCAAAGCGCATACTTGAACTTCATACTTGGTGTGCAGATATGTAGCAACGTCTATATCATGCTTAACTGTGTACAATGACACTGAAGAAACCTAAGGATTGACAAATTAGTTAAACGGCATATGCTTCCACTTGGTGTTGTGTAAGAGACCATTATAAACAAATGGAGACACTTGCATAACGTCTAGGCATATGTGGTCGATACTTAAATGAAAAATTTAAGCGATTTATTTAGCCCTCCAATAGAGACTATTCCTAAAGTCGTGGGTTGTATAACCAATTACTGGTTATTTGGTAGTTACGTGGTTATAATGGGAATTATATATTATGCAAGTACTTTGCTGTTTCGATAATGCAAATAATATGCCTTAATTATAAACTTACAAAACCGAACACACTTACCAACTAAGATTTTAATAATAATTATAACAAACTTTTATGACTTTATTGCACTATTTCTAACTATAAAATGGTTGGAAATTAATTTAAAATTTTAGTTTATATCACAAAAGTTTTTTTACATTAAGTTAATTTTTCAACAAATTTTATAAAGCTTCAAAATTATGATATATCAATCGAGTTGTCATAGAAACTATTGTTTAATAGAATCATGTTTATATTTATCAGAGTCTATATGATGTTTTTTTATGTAGTTATGAGAATGAAAGCACATATATTGTATAAAACATGAAACGTTAACACAGACTTATTATCTAAGCTCTTTGATATAAAAGATGAGACAATTATTCAAAATGATCTAGTTTATAATTGTTTCGTTATGGACTACTCTAGAGCTACACTTGCAACGGTATCGTAAGTGAGCATATAAAATAGTTAGATTTCGTCAGCCTGTAATTATTTCATCTGTTTTATAAATGTTTCAGTTTTAGTTTTCTTTAAAATCACTTTGGTGGGTAAAATCGTGATATTTAAAATGATCATTTTCAAATGAAATATTCTCGACATTGAGTTAATATTATCAAAGTTTATTTTAGATTATTTATTAAATTTTAAGAAATAAGTTTCCAATTTTTGTGTAATCTACAGCAAGTAGATGTATTGTTGATCAAAAACTGATGGTTATGGTGGCAGTCTATGGTTTAGGGTAGCAGTGAGATTATTTTTCTGTGTGTGTTTATAAGGTGATTATAAAAATTAAAATTATCCATTTGCGTTAAAATTAAAAAATGGCTATTAAGAAAATTATTTGTGTTTGCTTCAAAATGTTACATGAAAATATTAATTTTTTGTTATAGTTTTCTTTAATTCGCGAGACTCTATTACGAATTCTGCAAACATTACTTATTTACTTAGTTGGCCCCTACAGACGTGGGATGTCCTTAGCTGCATCGAGTAGCCTCTGCTAGCCAGCACGGAGTGTTAAAATGAAAACCGTCTAAGCTCTTTTTAGGTCTTTCTTTTTCTTTTTCTATATAAATACAAAATAATATCAAAACGTATTTAATTTTTTTAAGTACCTACCAATATCTCTGTATTTATTATATTCTTAAACACTTTAAATATTGCATGCTTTCATATAAATAAACTCATTATCAATAAATCAGTTCATTTAAGGCGAAAAAGGTCAAATGAAACCTTTAAAAATAAATTTCTCACAAGGGATATTATCAAAATTTGATATATGTTTCATATGTTTTATGTGAAAAATGTGAACAACAGTTGAGCTGTAAACAAAGGAATTGAGGATGTGAGTATTTAATAAAATCTTTGTTTTTAATATATATAATATTTAATTAATTACATTATTAATTTTATACATTATATTAATACATTATTATAATACATTATATAATACATTATATTAATATATAAAATGTAGATAAATAATAAAACATATCAATATATTTAACTTTTGTGTGATATTTATAAATATGTGAAGTTTATAAAAGTTCTATCAGCTGTTGAAACTTCACAAAAACATATGCACGTACAATTTTATTACTTCACCAAGCACGTCTGAACATCGCTATTAGTCTTTTATCATTACTTCATCAATTTCATTTCATAATGTAAACATTTATATGGTAGAAATAACCATAACAGATTCAAAAGAGTTATTTGTTAAATTTTATTAGACTGTGCGAGTTAGGTAAGTTGCGTTCTAAATGAGGGAAATTCTAAGTTGTACCGATAATGTAATGATGTGTCGATACGTGTTGATAAATGGCAAAATGTGTGCAGTGCAAAAAATCCCAAAAAATCTCCCATTTGGTTTAGCACCAACTTAGCCTAACTTGCACACGTGCTATATTGACATGTTTAAACGTAATTTTTGTGTTACATTTCACAAAATAATACCACCATGAAATAATAGTAGTTTTATTCACAAAGCACAAAACCCAGTTGGAATAAAATTATAAAAACAGCTGACAAGTCTGATGTCGGAAAAGCAGTTCCGTATATCGCACAGTTCTCTTTCATCCTCATATCGTGTTTGCTGAAAAGTATTTGTTCGTTGAAAAGTGTATTTAAAATGTTTTTATAGCAAAAATTTTTAATAAATAACAACAAAAAGTTTATTTTATTAAAATATCTAAGTATTTTTATATAATTTCTTTGAATGATAAGTTTGTTTTTATAAAAAAAAATTACAATAAAAATTGCTGCACATAAAGAAGAAAAAAAAGGCATAACGTCAGTGAATTGGAGTGTTGATACAAGAAGTTGTCAAAGAGTGTTGTGAAAATAATTTACTTTTCGCAATATTGGTATACGGTATTTACGGTGAAAAAGAAATCAAATTGAGTGAATTAAAAGGTTTGCTATATTTATAATATTTGTGTTGTAAAATAAAATTAATTATCAATAATATATTTACAAAAGCAATATAAATATTTTTGCAAAAATATAAATAAGTCAATATCGACCTGTTTTGCTTTTACTTTGTTTTCAACGTTCTCGGTATGTTTTCTTAGCGTGCGTGTTGTATTTGCAAAGTTTTTATTACTTCACATAAAAATTTCATTTGCTTTTAAATATTGTAAATATACATGTAAGTGAACAATATTTTCACTTATGATTTCTGGTACAAAATATGCTTTAAACTGCTCTCTTTTCACTAAATTTTAATACCTAATTAAACAATTCCTAACAAACATGCAATATACAGGGTACCGTGAATGATATCATAATTGGTTATTCCTATTATGTGCGTATATGAATGTGTGCATATAGTGAGTCTTCAAGTGTATTTTTAACTTGTTTTCAAATGGTTGACCTTTTATTAACGATTCAAGTTGGATTTTCTGTATTTTGAAAGTGCGAATTATTTCGGAAAGACAGTTTTTGGTATAATTGAAATATTTTTAGCTAAATATATAGCCATATGTCAGCATTTATTGCATAGATAGGTTTAGTTATTTCTGGAGATATAGTGTTAAAATATATATAGTAAAATATTATAACAATTTTTTGAAACAAATATTTGATTCATAATCTTTTAATTTTGTATTGGTTGCTTCTATAAATAGTTTAATTATAATTTATCAGCAATTATCTCCATAGCTTTACTATATATAGAAAATCAACAGCATTCATATAAGTTTCACTAGAAAGAACTAAACCTCTATTTCAACTCTTTTTCACTGGAATGAACACTGACTTTCGGGGCAGTGATGGGAGTCTTTCATCACCATTCATTCCTAAAGGTGGTTTTAGTGGCATAAAAGTTATGTTTTAGTTTTTCATATTTTATCTATATATAATTATTGTAGATATTTGGGTTCGAACATTAATTGTCCGTTACACTGCATACATTGTTGACCTAAATTCTGTTAATTTTCAATAAATGAAATATATATTTTATATTGCCGTATTCCATTGAAAATTAAAAAAAGTGCCATTTGTTCTTCCCAACAGGTGTGGGTTAATACACCAAGAATAAATCATAAAATAAAAATCGTCACTATAAACCAAGACTATATCTTTCGAACTCAAGTGTAAACGTGTTTATTGTTTCACTGATGCCATCAAAAGTTTCGATTCCTGAACTTTTGATGGCAAGTGGTGAACGGCACTTGCTAGTCGAAGTTTAGGAGTGGCTCCGGTCGCAGATCTGGCGGTTTTTGGAGCCAAGATGCATTCCTCTCTTTATATCATAAATATATATTACAATTATTGCAATCAAGTTAACATCAATAAGGTCGAATATCCTTTTGAATACACGGTTGCATTGCAACAAATTTTTCAATAGGCACCTGTCTAACATCTTTGAAGAAAACTACTCAGGAAAAACTGTCGTACCTCAATTGAAATCATGATATAATTATGTGCTAAACAGTTACTTATCACGCATTAATGCGTGATTACCAATATGCGCCCCAATTGCAGCTCTATCCTCATGATTTAGACCATCTGTTTTCGTGCTTCAAAGCTCACGCAAATTTGAGTCCGATCTTTGCAACCGCTTCATAGAGTGGCTAAGTTTCTCCGTCCTGTTACTGGTTAACTTCAATTAAAATCGTACTCATCCCCTAATTACTCCCAAGTAATTGAATCGCACTCGAATACAACATATACTTATCTATATCGTAACCTATGTATTCGTTTTGTATTTTCTTTCAAGTTCTGCTTGTAACCCTACAGATTCCTGCGGGTTACAACAACACAAACATTTCTAATCTCTTAGTCCATACAAGTTTTTAAAATTTTAAACTTTGATAGTCAGACAATTTTAGTGGGAAAACGCAAGACTAGACAATTGGTTGCTTTAAAATTAAAGTTCCAGAAACAATTTTGTTACTATTTTGTGTAATTAAATTAAAATATTTTTCTTCTTTCTAAGTGATATGTTGGAATTAGAAAGTTCAATTAATTGAATTTTATTTTGATCGCTAATCTTTTATTTTGATATTTTTTATTGAATGCGGAATAGCCGATAAATGGGAACAACAGTGAAAGATTGTAATAAGCATCCACAATATGAGAAAAATTTTGCTTTAGATTTACATTATGAGAAAAGTTTAAAAGAAAATAATTTAATAAGTGTTTAAAGAAACATTGAACATTCACTGAAACTAACGTATTTAACACAGAAAAACATTATATTTTAATTTACAACAAAACTTATCAACAAATTATATTATAATTATAACTCTTATATATGGTTATTCTGCACTATAGTCCCATTTCTATTACAACTAAAGTCAATCTTATACTATCTGTAATTAACTAAATTTTAAGTCGTTTTAGATTATTTTTGATTGATTTTATTTACCAACAAGAAACAGTTCTATTGGGAACAGCCATATTTAGGTCATATGTAAATCTTCATTAAATAGTCCATAGAATTCAATTAGATTCCATATTTATTTGACATTTCAAAGTTAAATTACTTATGGAATGTTTTGAAATCCGAAGAATGTTGGAATAAAATCGTAACTATTAAAAACTATACAACTATGTACTAGTTTAATTGTCAAACACTTCAGTCACTTTAAATATCAGTATAATAATAATAGAACATGACATATAAGCTGTAAAAACTAGATTAGAAGCACGGGTTAGAATTTATTAATAATTTTTAAATTAGTGTTGTAACTCGTAGGGTCTATAAAGCAAAAGACATGAAAGGATTATATATAAACTTTTACATGGGTATAGTATAGGGTATATGGTAAGCGAGGTAAAAAGAAGAGGTATTATATAGGATGTGGGAGAGATGACAGTTTGGGTTAGTGTTAATTGAAATAAAGCTGGTTGATAGAAACAGACTACTACAATTAGGCAAAACTATTCATTAGTTGGGCGCAGTTGGTGTTATACATTTGAGATTGATATATTTGTACATGGCAAATGGTTTAGCACCCAGGTATATTATTACTGCGAATGTGCCAGAACAACTTTTGCTATACGTCGTCAAATGTGTTTTTCATATCTAGTGGTTTTAACAAGTACTTATGTGTCTTACATATATTCAAAAGCAGTTTATTAAATATAGATAGTATAGGAGTAATTAAAATATAGCAATTGCATTTTGTTGTATACATTATTCGTATTTTAAATTGATACTATCTGCAAAATGCAGTTATCGATTTAGTAGGGTATATAGAGGAGACGAGGTAAATTCATACCAGACCTTATAATTATTTTCCAAAACAACACAGAGTCTGTTTCTGTTATCTAAAAATATCAATTTTTTAAATGTTTTTGCATTGATATGCAGACATTTTTTATCTGTTCGAACAAAAACAAGAAAAAAATCAATATCTCAAAAATTTTACCAATGATTTTGTTTTAATATCTCTGAAAGTACAAGGAAATTTGAAATTGTTATTGAATTACAAAGAACAATATGGCGTCCATTTTTAGAATTAAAAAAAAGTTTTAACATAGCAACCAATTGTAGATCCTTGAATAATATATAAGTGAGTTTAACGATGACTCGATAATTATATATAGACAAGTCTACTTTATTTAAAATAAATTCAAATCAAAGCGTCATAAATATAGGAATTGTGTTCATCTTCATATTTGTAGATCGAAATATCTCTGAATATATAACATATAGTCCATTTGAAACCAAAAAGTCTTCCAGCGCATGTGTGGAAAATTACATTACTTTGTCTATGGCTCTGTTTTAGATGCCATTGCCGATCACATTTTAGTTTTTCTAATTTTTGAACAAGAATGGCTCGACCACCAATTCATAAGCAGCACTATATATATTACATTTTTTATAATGCATTCATGGATAAATAACTTATAAGATTGCTTTACTTTAAAGTGTTCATTTTTTATATTAATATAGCTAAAAAAAGAAAACTGTTTTAAAAGTACAGTTTAAAAATGGATTACTAAGTATAGGTTGTTAGTATTTGAGAATTTGTAGTAAAAAGAAATTCATTATTTTTGCTTATTTATCATACTTATAATTATCCGATATACGTTAAATATACGCAGTCTTATTTGATAACTTATTCCCATTTTGAAGGTAATTTCATTATGATTCTCTCATAAAAGTCCTCGTTATTATTGGCAAAAAATTGAAATGGTCAATTTTCACAAGTCTCACTTGAAGCGAATTTTTCAACAGAAAAGTCGTTCATCGTTCACCGTGGACTGGAGAATATGGTTATAATTTAGTACCAGGTCTGGACTATAAGGTGAAATCATAACAACTTCTTGACCAAGCTCCTGGAGCTCTTCTTTAGTCATTATCGATGTGTTTGGCCCGACATTATCCTGATTGCACACAATTTCTCTCCTGTTGCCCAAACCTGGCTGTTTCTGGGCGATTCGTTTCTTCAGATGATCCAATTGTTAACAGTACAGTTCCGAGTTGAGAGTTTTGCCGTAAAGAAGCAGTTCATAGTAGATGATTTCCTGCCAATCCCATCAGACACACAGTCAAAAATTTTCAATTTGCGCATGATTTGCTATTACAGTATCAGTACCATTAACATTATTCACATTTTAAGCCGTCTGGCTTGCGTTATCGTCGTTATCATAGAAGTACTGTAAAATGTGGCATATTTTCTTTGTGCTAGTGTTAATCTTTGATGCGCGATCAAACAAAACTGAGTCAACCATTACCAAATTTAGTAACAATTTTGTAGTACGAACTCTCATCTTTTTAACGTCATCTAGCGTAACTCTATCAGACTTATATAAAGTGAGATATAGATAACTAAACCCATTTATTGGGAAATAATGGATTTCTTTTTACTATACCTAGTATGTGGCAACTGCGACATATAAAGTTAATATTATAATTAATTTTATAAATAAATAAAATATTTCAATTTCGTTTCAAATCAAAACGAAAAAAAAAAACGAGAAAATCAACATTTTTATTTAATGTTAAGGCAAACAATTCAATTTATTAATAGAAGCCATAAAAATTTAATATGTACATAACAGTCTCTTCATATACTGTAGCGTTTTATGCTTCAAAACATCTTTATACATACAATTTTTTTTTGGATTCACTAATTGATAAAATTTGGTATGGAATTTTAGGCAATTAAGTTTTATTTTAATAGAATTCAACTGCATTTTTGGCATAATATAGTGTAATAAATAAACGACTGTCTTCAGACATAAAGTCAGGACATATTTAAACCCTATTTCGTTTATCCTAACAGCGCCTTTACAATCTCGAGTACCTTGCCTCTTGCTAGAGACTAGCCCATATTTATATTTGTTTTAACAAATGCACTCCCTAATAAAACATAAATGCTCCAAAGCCCAGTGTTCCGAAAAAGAAATACTAATAAAAAAAAATGTAACATGCCACCCCCTCCCCTTGTCATGGTTATATTGATTACACTTTTATTGTGAAAGGTGAACATTTTAGTCATCAACATTGGTGCCAAAATTTTTAATATTTTTTCATATATTTTAATTTGTTAAACTCGAACTTTTTGTGTTGTTTGCTCATGATTACTGTTGTTTGAATTATTTTTTTTTGTATCTTTTTTATTTGTATCTTGTATCGCGCGCATTTAAACGCTTTGTTTCACATAGTTTAAGTACTGCCAAGCGTTGTCTGGTAACAAAGCTTCCATTTAAATGTGTTTTTTTTTTGACGTATTTACCAACGAGATTTGTTCATTGCCAATAATAAAACAAGTTAAGTTAAAATGTTGTTTTTAAACTTTTGTATTAACAAAATGTTAATATCTTGTTCGTTTGCTTTTGATTGGTTACGTGCCTTTTGCAATTCATATTTTAGTTGATTTAAATTTGTTTTTAAATGCATTTCAATTCAGTTTTGAATCATCCAAACTTGATACGAGCGAGTATCTGTGAGTGAAATCAATTGATTTTTTTTTGGTTGGGTGATCTTTTCAAAAAAAATTTTCCACTTCCTGTTTTGATAACTGACTTTAGCTATTAGCGTTGCAGACGCTTGCCTTATACTCTTTTCAAATCTGACAAATAAGTTAACTTTCCATTTGGCGTTTTCATATATACACCAGTTCCTCATATTTCTGCACTACGCATTCATCTCTATCATTTCAAGGCTAACTGTTTTTAATTTTTCCTCTATTTTATTTTACAGTCTTTGTTTATTGTTACCATTTTTTTAAATTTATTTTTCTACATTTTCCACCTATTTGACGCATTTCATTGTTCACATCGATGAGAAGTTTTTTGCGGTTTCTTGTAGGTATTTAAATAGTTTAATGAACTTTCCAGTTATTCATAATTATTCTTCCACTTCTTAATGTATTTATGTGTTTCTTTAATGTTTTTTGTTCTTTGGCACGTAAGTCTCAAAATAAATGTGTATTTATATTTAAAAAAATTTTTTAACCTGATAAGCTGTACAGTTATATCGTTTGACAAACCCTAAAATGAAATCCACAAAGTAACCGTCAAAAACCTGGAGAAATACCATCCACACATTCGACTTAGCAATATCTGTAATATAGCAATGACGAGTGAGATTCTCCTAGCTCGTGCGTTTCAAGACAGGATTATATACTAGACAAATACATATATAATGATATATACAAAACAGTTCCTAACATAGTTAGATTAACATAGTTAGAAAACTATTTAGATTCTATTATCTACGTTGAGTTAATAGTAAAAAACTTTTAAATGTAAATCACTGAACTATTCAAAAATCTTTAACATTAATTAACGCTGAATTTAGTACCTGGTGATATAGATGGTATGATATATACAAAACAGCTTCTAATGGAGTGAGATTTACTGTAGAACTCTTGTTATCCACAAGGAGGATATGTATGAAATTATGTGTGAAAACAGTTATAATAAAGTGAAATTGCAGATCATCTAACAGGTACTATTCGCCACACAAAGAGAATCGTAAAAAAAGAACTTTAATAAGTAGATTATGTTATTATGTTATGATATATGCAATACAGCTTTTTATTAAAAAATAATACAAGTTAAAAGCACAAATAACACAAATTAATAATGATATGTTGACATATGTACCCAAGCTGAGATCTTTTAAATTTCATTGAAATGCCTTGCCTTGTATCAGTCTTATTAAAAGATTATTGATGCAATATTGATGGAATAATGTATAGCGGTTACATTTTTTTTTGGTGGTATAGTTCCTAAATTCAACCCATCGGTGATCAACTCCTTTTCCTACATAATCACTCTCTTTCAAACTTATATTACCCAACTACATATGAAACCATGTATTCGTTTTATATTTCCTTTCATGATATCTGCTTTATAGATTTCGACGATTTATTATGAACAGAGCATGACATCTAACAAACATGTTCCGGACTTCTGGATGATTTTCTTCATTTGTGAAACATGCTTTAGGGTCACCGCGATAATTTAACCTAACCTATTTAAATCAGCTATTGTTCATACATCATTATGGTTTTGAGAACATATGGTATTCTGCTATAGTTTTGCGTCCAATATAAAATATTTTTTTGCAATCGACTTCTCAAAGAAGCTACCTACTGTTTTACTGTTCAATAAAAACAACAAATGGATTTTGTCGAAAAAAGCAAATTATTGATATATATTGGTTATTATATTACCAATTGAAACGTATATATCTTGTTTATTTTATTTTTCGACATATAATCTGACAAAATAAAAATGAAACGCGGAAAAAAATACTTCCCTCTAAACGTACTTACGAGTATATCTCTAAATACGTGACTGCTTTAATACATTTTTTCAATGCTTTGAAATTTTGTTAGGGTAAAGACAGGTCGGATGTAACAACTACCTACGCAAATTTTAACCTATTTCAACCTGTCTATTTCAAAAGTCCAATTTTAAGGACTAATAAAAAAGACATTATTGTTAAAAATATATTAAAAAAAAAATAATACATAACAGTAGCCACTCCTTTTTGCGAATAAATTTTGCTTTTTGATACTGCTTTGATATGTTAATTCGACTGGTTTATTTTTAAAATATATCCTTATATACTTTAGATGAAAAAATCGAACTGTACGTGACTTACAAACATTTTAAACGAGTTTTTTTGATTGCTTTGGTCACAGTTTTCAGTTTTATTAAAGCTCATAAACTAAGTATTTTTATATAAATAAAAAGTATTTAATATAAATTTCTTATATAAATTTGATTTATTTTAAACAAAATAGATTTGTATATATACATATATTTTTTACTTAAGATGGATGTAGCATTTTGGTGTTATCATACGTATTTGTACTATCATATAAAAATATTACTGTGAGTTATATAGTTTAAAACTCTATATAATAACTATTTGTAAATAAATTGGTGATAATAAGGAAACAGTAGCAGTCCGTCTATTTAATGACTTGCTCACTTAGGCTACTGTGACACCATGGTAAAATTTTGGGACTGATTCGCTAACTGTTGGATTACACCTTATTCTGAAACGGAAAGTGATCGTTTGAAAAAGTGAGCAATGTTTTTGATACAAACGTTAGGTATGGCGGATAGAAATAAAGCAAGTGAACAACTAGTAGAAAAATAGGTTATGGCGACAGCGGAGAGAGTAATGCTTTTCTCTTAATCTTTCTGTGATCTACAGTTTCGAGAGTTGTAGGCCGGCGTGTTTTCCTATTCCACATTCTTCTGATATTACAGTAACTGTATTAGATCTAAGTAAGTATTAGATCGTTAGAAGCGTTCGAAATCAATTATTTACTTTGTTCTTTTGTGATTGTATGTGCAACAAATCATACTTATACGAGGGCGGCTTGATAAGTCAGTGACAATGCTGATTAAGCATTGTGGCCAAAATCCACGAATTGGGATACGAACTGCTACCCCATCCAGCATATTCTCCAGGTTTAGCCCCCTGCGACTATTTTCTGTTTCCAAACCTAGAGAAATAGCGAAATTCATTTTGTACCATTTTTGTAAAAATTTACGAGGTTGTCTGCTTTGAACGGCTATCAAACACCAATTGAACGACGTAGCTTGCTCAAAATTAAAATGTTGCCCACTGGTAGATTACAGCTGACGGCAGCACTGTCGCATTTGGAGTAACTGCGCGAGAAATTCAAAAACTCACTGATTTATCAAACCACCCTCGTAACTTGGCATAATTTAGTTGTATTTTTAAAATTTTGGTTTGTGTACAGCCACTTTAATCCAGACTAAACCCATATCTAATATAATTACTATACTACGACGTTTGTGTGGCAATTAATGGGTTTTGCAGTTGTCTTTATAAAGCGGAATTATTTTAGGTTAATCAATCCCGCTTTTATACAATATTGTAACAGATTTTAATCAAAATACTTTTTTTTCAGGTAGTATTTTATTAGGTGATCAGTTTATTTAAATAGACCCACAACCAAACAACTAAAATATTAATATAAATTCTTAAGTATAAAAATGGTTGTTCTTCCTGTTATTATATATGTGATGGGCCAGCTCGATAACAATATTAAAATTAATTTAACGAAATATGTTTGTAGTCTGTTGATTTCTTTAAAACATTTTTTTTTATGGTTTCTCGAGCTTTTAAATTCTTCTACACCACTTTTTTGTTTTATTCAATGATGAATTTTGACTTTATATGATTTCCAATTTCTAAGCTCATTTTCAAATGTAGTATGTCTTGAAAAACCATAAATATATCAATTATACATTGATAGCAGTTCTCAAAAGCGACTAATATGAGGGCATAAAGGTTATCTTGAAATGTATGAGTTCAGATATTGAAGTGCATGCTATATCCAACAACATTGCGCTTCTTCTGGTTCTTACGCGTTCCTCCTACCGGATAACTATTAGTACTTATGGTAACTTTTCAAGCTATTAAATTCTTCGAGACCACTTTTTTGTTCTATTCTAGTTTTATTGAAAGATGAATTACAACTTTATATGACTTTCAATTTCAAAGCTTATTTTCAAAGGTAGTAAGTCTTGAGAAACAAAAGAAAGGCACTTGCAGTCCAAACAAATTATATATACGAACTATTAACTAATTAAGAAATTTGAATATTTCCTAAGACCACTGATGATGAGTACTTCTTGGCAATACCCGAAACAGCGTTGTATGTTCAGCCAAACTTAGTTAATAAATTAACTAAAAATTTTTGTTGTTGTCTTTTTATTTCTATTCGAACCCTTTTAACTTTTAAGTATTTTCTTTTAGTCATAAGACGTTCCACTTTTGGCAAAAAAATAAAATTAATATTAAAAGATAAATTAATTAGGTATACATTGATAGCACTGCTGGACAGTGTAAAATATTTAATTTCTGCTTCTTACACGTTTGCACTTTTCCGTAGTTTTATATGTAATAAAGCCCTATAAAACTCTTTAGTGAACTCATCAGGTTCACTTTTAGGTCTCAATTAGCAGGTCTCACTTTTATTGAGACCTGCTTAAGTATTTTTGCGATATTTTATATTTTTTGTTCTTTTATTCCTTTTGATTGATTAAACGTCAAATTTTCAAGTTGTCAGTTTGAAGTGAAGCTGGTTAAATTTTGTTGCTCCTCTAACGTTTTCTATAAGCAGCCACGAAGCTATTATGTACATTATGTACAAATATGTACAAATATTGGAAATGGCTAGTTTATTCCTCTTCATTTGAATATTGCGGGGAAGAAGTACAGTGATGAGTTGCCTCTACAGGATATGTAGATTTCAATGGGTTTCTACTACGACACTGACATGGGAGCTTCTCTTCTACTACGTGTTTAATAAATGTAAAACTTCATTGCCTGTCACATGCAGTTTATATATGTCATGTGTGTTTGAATGTATATCTATATATATTTTCAAAGAACCTTTAGTGTATTTCATATTTTTCCTAAATTAAATTTTCTTATTTTAAAATTCATATGTGTATTTGTTCTTAGTTTGTTTTGTAACTTGATATGATGATCTAATGGCTTTCATTTAGTTCGATTTTTTGTTTTCTGTTTAAATTGACCTATTTGAAAAATATTTTTTCTGCATGCAGTGTTGTTGTGTATCTTATATCACACAGAAAAGCTAAGCTGTAAATATTTCCTAAAGCAGTAACTTGTCTGCGCCAGGTTGAATGGAATGGAAAAACGCACGCCGAAGTATATTTTTAAGAAAATTAACTTGTTTCTGAAAAGCTTTGAAACTACGTTATCATTTCGTTTCACAAAATAATTTGAAATTCATGATTCGGTGCAAAAAAATTTGTTATGTATAACAGAGCTTTTAATGTGTATTGCGGTGATTGTGGTTCCTACTAACACACAATGTTTACCTTTTGCTGATAAGTCACAAATAGATAAACTGATATAATTGTACGAATTTCACTTTTTGGTTAAACATGACAGGCGTTCGATTTGTTGATAGTATTTCAGTGTTAATAATGTTTAAATAATGACGTATATCTTTCAATAGTACTCATATTTTTTTATTAATTATAATTGATTCAAAATAAAAAATTACTAATGTTTTATTAAAACCAATTATTTCAGTATGAGCACAAATACTACTGATTTCATTGATCCGAATGGTACGACGTTTAAACCTAATTACAATTTACGTGTAACATCAGCAAAAGACATGTCGACGCCTATAGATCCGTTAATAAGTCATGTAGGTGATGGTATTTTTCTACAGACCAAAACTGCACAGGGTTTAGCTGGCATTTTTGTTTGGGCCGCACTTTTTATTACATGCCAACAGGTGAGTTCATTATATCAAAAATATTTATTGATTTTTTTATTATTAAATTCTTTTGTCTATGTTGCAGATTTATCAACATTTACGTTGGTATACGAATCCACAAGAACAACGATGGATTGTACGTATATTATTCATTGTACCTATTTATGCTACGTACTCTTGGATAAGTTTACTGTTTTTCAATTCCGATAATGTGTATGTGTACTTTTTCACTGTACGAGATTGCTATGAAGGTTAGTATAAAATTAATATACATAGTTTAATTATTAAATTTGATTTGATAAAGTTAATTATGACGAAAGAATATTTTCTCAGTTGGAACTATTATTTTATTGAAGAGGGTTTTGAATAGTAGTGAATTACAACAACAAAAATTTTATTAGTTTTAGTTAATTAAATTTTTGGTTGACCATACAGTTGTATTGAGTATTACCAAATATCCAGCATCAATGATCTTTTTGGAAATCTTTCTTATACTAATTTATTCGTAAATAATGTTTTGAGACTGCAAATACCAAGTGTTGAACTTGTAAGCTGCCAAATTTTATGCTCAAAGTCAGTCTTAATTAGCCTTTGAATTTAATTATCTTTGTAGAACTATGAAACTGTATTTCGATTCGGAATAGTAACATAAAAAATGTATTTAACAGCTATCTATATGACTGTAAATACTGATTTATTATTTATTTCTTAATTATATTAAGTTTTAACTTAATTTTAACTTAATTGTCTTAAGTTTGTGTATTTATGTTGGTAGTAAAATTATTTAGGTTGAATTTTAATTTAGTTTTGTTTATAAAAATTCAAAATATTTAGTAAATAATGTTTTGTATTGTTAGATAATGAGTTGGTAGAAATGTATTTTGCACTTAAAACCACAACGAAAGGTCACCTTTTACCCCAAAATTTAATGGATTTACGAGAATATTATAGTAAATTCTTGGTATACTGATTATCTGACAAACTAAACTCTCTAAATAACGAACGATCCAACACTTGTATGTAACGAGTATACCAAAAATATTATTTCTAAATAACGAATGTTACATATGAAATGGTTTTAAAATAACGAACGACCTGGATCTTATATTATTTGTTATATCGAGAAGTTTCTGTATTGGTTATAAAAAAAATAGTTTTTAGGTATGTCTAAAAGGAAATGATAAACATACAATTAATCCATTTTTGAAGGTTATGATAACAGGCTAATCGAAAACTTTTAAGGTCTGTAAGCGGTAGCAAAGCGGAAATTTACAAGAGGTTAGGTGTTGCTTTATAAGTTGTTTCATAAGAAGAACCTACTAGATAAGGTTACGTCGGAATGGTAGTCTTGTGGCCAAAGCACATTTGTGCTGAAACAATGGCTCGTTGTGATACTACGGATTAACGTTGTTCATACACAGACTAGAGGTAATGAAATAAATTTCTACTACCAGTAATTATTGTGCATGAAGTCAAGATTTTCAAGAAAAAGTCCTTAATTGGTCCAAAAAAGGTGTTGTGTTTCATCATAAGCAACCTAGAATATATGTGTATCATTTATAAACTCACCAGAAATTGCGAGCTCTTAACTGAAAAGTTTTGATATATACCAAACGTTGAATAAATCTCAAGAAATGACTGTGAAAATCATCTACCACAGTTTTTCAAAGATAAACTTTATTGATTTAATAATAAAGTAAGAGATTCTACCTGTTATATTGAAGAAGGTTGTGGGAAAATTATTTGTAATATTATTAACAATTATTAAAAAGAAATTAAAAAGAAAATATTTAATTAATTTTGACTTAAATACTTTTTGCACAGCTCATATATATATATTATTTTAATTCTTAAGGAATTTATTAACTCTTAATTTTTCTATATTTATTATATAAATTATTATATAATTATATAAATTATTAGGTTAATCTGAATTCAAAAAAAGGAAATTATCTGTATTATATTTAATATATTATAATATATAATGTATTTGTTAAGGCTTTAAGGAATTAATATTGTATTTATCGTCAGTAGATAATAATGAAGCTTCCATTTCACTTAATAGAAACTTTGAATTTAATAGATAGGTTTCGAATAGTATTAAATTGGAACAACAAAACTTTTTATTTAATTTTATTGTTGGAATTCAGTATTGCTCGAAACCTCTCTATACATTAATATATATTTTTTGTATTAAATATTGTTTTAATTTTAATTATATTTAAATTCTTTAATTTTTAGCTTTCGTAATATATAACTTCTTGTCACTGTGTTATGAGTATCTTGGCGGCGAAGGAAATATAATGTCGGAGATACGTGGCAAACCAATAAAGACCTCATGTCTGTATGGAACATGTTGCCTCAAAGGCAAAACCTACACAATTGGTTTCTTGCGTTTTTGTAAACAAGCCACCTTGCAATTTTGTTTGGTCAAACCTTTGGTGGCTTTTATAATAATATTTTTGCAAGCATTTGGACATTATCACGATGGTGATTGGAGGTAATTTTATTTCTAAACATAAATATAAATATGTAATAAAAATATAAATAAAATAAATTTTTTAATTTTAGTGCTGATGGTGGTTATATTTATATTACAGTAATTTATAATATTTCCGTTTCGTTAGCTTTGTATGGTTTGTATTTGTTTTATTTTGCTACGCGCGATTTACTGACACCCTTCGAACCTGTGTTGAAATTCTGTACAATCAAATCAGTTATTTTCTTATCTTTTTGGCAAGGTGAGTCATAAATAATTCAACTATCTTATGTGAAATTCATACATTTGTTAATAATTTTTTTTTTGCTTTTTAAAACAGGTGTTGGTTTGGCTATTTTAGAAAAGGCCAATGTTATATCGCCAATTGTTGACAGTGCAGGCACTGTAACATCAACCGGTACAGTATCCGCTGGCTATCAAAATTTCTTTATATGCATTGAAATGTTATTCGCTGCAATTGCTTTACGTTACGCATTCCCTTATCAGGTGAGTCCATGTTTTAGTTTCTCCAATATATACTAATTTTTTTTGATTATCTCTTTCTACCAAAAATAACTATGTAAATAAAACAATTAGGTCGTTAAATATGACTATTTAAAAGATAAGATAAATTTCAAAATAAATACTTTAGTACTCGTAATATCTAATAAAGGTGTGGGTTAAAAGATATAACTGCTAGTATTCTCATTATACAAGGTGGATTTCAAAGTAAATAGAAATTCTTGAAAATAGATGTTTGTAATGAGTCTACCTATGGTAACTTCATGGTAGATTTTTCATTAACTTCCTGCCAATATTTAAGATATTTGGTCGAATAGAAGCAGAATTACTGCGTATATTCTCTATGATCCATTAATCTTTAGAGAAGTTTATTACAATGGCACGTTTTTGGTCCATTGTCGAAGCAAAATGTTGCATTTATCTTGCTAATAATTTTTTTATATGCAAATGCTCTTGCAAAATGAACGAATTTAGTTGAGATTTTGAAAATATCCGTTATAATATTTTTATTTAGCAATATTCCAAGGCTTTTATCAACTACGTTCGGAGCTGTTACATAATTTATTGTTGTTATTCCTGCTGTTTCCACTTTGAATCTTAACAAATAACCACAAAAAAGATTAATAAAAGATATATAAATGAAATGGAAATAGAAAGGATGGAGGAGTATAGAGTTGGAGTAAGTGAAGGGCATAGAGAGAATTAGTACACCCAGTATGTATGTAAATAAAGAATCTTACCACATCGATGGGATGGGAACTAACTCGAAAAGCTTTAAGGTTTGTCTGTGCATTTAGGAGAGAAGAGAGTTGGGCGACGTTGTAGAAGGTGGAGCAGTACGGGAGGGCACACATTGGACTTGACGCGTTTTTGCGCAGCTAGTATTGTTTAGCGTGTTGTTAAATCTGGTCTAATATACAGTTATTAAATTAACTAAGCGAGTTCTTGGATTGCGAGTTCTTGGATTGGATTGGATTGCGTATGGGTCATTCAAAACCTACTCATGAGCACCAGTGAGTGGCGATCAGCCATTACTGTTCGTTTTGTAATAGCCCACCATCCATAAATGATATACTTAAGAATTGCTCTACTTTCGATTCTATTTTCAAAACAATCTGTTTTTGAACACATATTATAAAAAATAGTTCCACATAAAATAAAATTCTGATATATATATATATATATATATATATATATAATGAAGCGTGTAACTAAATTTCAGCTTAAAAAATAATAAAATAATTTTCTTATTTTGGTTATAAGATTTTATATTTTGTTAATTACAAATAATAAATAAATAAAATATATAATTATATATATAATATATAAAAAATATATTATACTTATTTATTTTAAAATATTGCCAGATTATAATTTCAGTTATCGCTAAGATCTTATTGATTAGCCTTTGTATTTTATTTAGACAATTATTAATTTTTAATCAACTGTAATTATTTATGAATATGTAAAAAATAGAAATTTAGTTTATATTATAGATAATAAAAGATTTTTACTTTCATTTCAGGTATATGCACGCAGTTGTATTGGTGATGGTCATGGACGTTCAGTGACAATGCAATCAATTTCAAGCAGCTTAAAAGTAAAGTTCTAACTATTTTTAATATATAACTTTTTAATTGCTTAATTTTTTTTTAAAGGAAACAATGAACCCGAAGGACATAATGACAGATGCTATTCACAATTTCCATCCACAATATCAACAATATACACAATATAGCTCAGGTTAGTTTGTTAGCTCTTTTGTATGAGAATGTTTATTTTTGTTTAGATTGCATGTAATATATATGCTGTTTGTTTGTTTGTTTTTTTTTTTATAAATATGTAGATATGTAGTAGTTAAATAATACTGATATTATGTTTTATTTTATTTAGTTAAGTTAAAAAATTATTTTTTTTTTCTAATTTCTATATATAAAATTACCTAAAGGTGTTGGGTTATATACACACATTCACAAAGCAATTTAAAAAAGATTAGTCAATTAGTCAATGTTACTTCACATAAAATATACACAATTTAAATATTATATTAGAGATTTTGTTTCTTTTGTTAAATATTTTTCTTTTATATTTTTATTTTTACAGAAGTAACTTCATCTCAACGTTATGAAAAACTCTAAAAATGCTACTGATTTCAAATTAAACCATTCCGTTTTAAAAGCTTAGTTTTAAAAACTGTGACAAATAGTGTCAAAATAATATGGAAAATTTAAAAACTATAAACGTATATATGTATACATGTATGAAATATGTTTTTTTCTTTATTTTGATGTTTAACTACGCTGTCAACCAAATTGCCTTTTAATTATTTGTACTTAAAAATTAAACTTGTAACTTAATTTAGTTTCAATATAATGCACATATAAAGAATAACTTTTTATTTTATTAAATTATTTTATATAGAAAAAGTCTTATGCTCATTTAGTATTAACCATTTTATTGTTTATTATTTAAAAAAAAAATCGCAAATTTGAAAATTTTTTAATTTTATTTTTTACTTTTTGTGTGCATAAAACAAAGTGATTTTACTTTGGAACGTCAATTTAGTTTTAATTCTCATTTATATAAGTACTATATATATATACATATAATTTTTTTATTTAAGTTCAATAAGTTATAATTTCTGTGTACATTTTTTTAATACTATGAATTTTTTATAATAGAGTTTAATTAATTATAAGTTTTCTTTTTTATATAAGTATAAAGATTTATTTTCTAAAAGAAAGTATAGCTTCAATAGTTATTTGATATCTTGCAATATTAAGTATATATTTTATATATGTAATATCATTCCATAATCTACATACAGAATGCACAATTTATTAGATTCGTTTTTTTATTAAGTAATTTCTACTTATATACATTACAACTGTTAAATAAGTTGTGCTTTTCTCTGCCTTAATACAAATTACAAAAAAAATAAACAGATAAATTTAGTTAAGGTGGTACTTAAATACATTTTGTTTTATTTTAATCTTTTATTTCGATATTATAAATAATATTAAGAAAAAAAGTGCACTTATTAAATTAAGTAAAAAATAAAAAATATATATATAGCGATAATTGTTGTAATGAGTGTTTACTCTATGCTACAAAAATAAAAATATTAAATAATAAATTATAAATAAATTTATAAATATCTTATATAGTTGTTGTGTTTTGATTGTGAAAGTTTGTTATAGATCTGACTCTAAATTATGGCAGATGTTATTTGTACCCATATTTCAGCAAATTTAAAAATTTAAAAATATTAATTAATAAACTTGTATATATATATATATATATAGATTATTTTTTTTTGTATAAGTTTATTTTAATCATTATTAAAAATGATTATGCTTTAATTTTATAATATTTTGTGTATAAACAGAAAATAGTATTAATATCATTTTAAAAGGAGAACTTATTTTTAGCAGTAATTCTTTGCTAGTTTAACAATGGACAATTAAAGTAAAGTAATCCGTAAGTGTTGGACATTGGGCACTTAAGTGTTGCTTACACACATGTTATGCAGACAGTCAAGTTCAGATCAAGTGTAAAATTATTAATTAACTTAACTTAATTATTAAATTCTTTATCTAGAAAATTTCTAGTCTTTTTTTTTTTTAATTGTATATAAGAATTTCGGGAACCTATTGAATATTATATATATTATTTATATTATATATATAATAGTACATTTTTGACTTGAAAATTTGTAATATATTTTTCTATACATTGTATAAAGTACTTTAAGGAAACAATGGATATGTTGATATATTGTATATATTGTATTTCATATCTTAAGTTTTGTTCAAACATAAAAAGGATAAGGTAAAGGACTAGAAGACGTGATCACAATTAAGTATGCTGATATAGACATATGAAAAATCATTGCAAATGCATAATACACTAACAAAAATATTTGCATTTTAGTAAACACTTTTTATCCACACCTTTAGGTCTTTCGGCTATATATTTAACTAAACTGTATTATGTGTAAAGACATTATTTTTACTCTTTCAAAAATAAGTATTTTTAAAACTGTCGAAGTTTGTTAAATAAACAATTTATATAAACGTCTATATATTACTTCGAATAAGTGCTAATAGGATACCGAGTCGAATACTATTTCTAATAATATTCGAAGACAGTTCCAAAAAATATTTGTTTTTATAATTTGTATTTCTACTTTAAACATTTTGGTATGCATTTTAAAAATATTCTTGGCATAACGATTATAAATTTCTTAAAACTCTTTAGCATGTTTTTTAAAACCAAATTAATTATATAGAAAATGTTATTTGCTTTAAAAATGTAATAATTTTCTATGGAAATAAATACATAATAAATAGGTGGAAAGAATTCTCGCGGCATACGTGTTTCTTCCTATGATCCAGACGATCCAAGTTGTAATGCATCACAGAACGGTATCGGCGGTGCTTCAACGAATGGTAGCGGTGGCATGAGTGGTTGTATTGCATCAAAGACTTTGGGTAATCAGCGAAAATTTATGCCTGGAGGACAACGTGTCGCAACGATAAGTCAAAATTATAATGAAAAAACCATGTTGTTGAGCAGTGATGATGAATATCAGTAATTATTGCTGTTAAAAATGTTTCAAAAATATCTTTATTATATGTTTTGTTTTTAAATGAATTGAAAAAGAATTATAAGGCTTTGCTGTACAATAAAAAAAAATAGAAATCAATATGTTCTATTGCTAACAGAACTATTTTTAAAATGTTATTATGTACATATATTTTTAAAAACATTGTATATTTATTATCTGAATTACTTTAAAAATAATGTGTTTTAAATTTATAAAAAAAATAACAAATTTTTATATATTTTAAATTTTATATTTATTATGTTTTGTTAATGTATATGTATCGTTTACAAAACTTGTTAATAGCGCAAATTTTTAAATATAAAATTAAAATAGATGTTATTTTATTTTTTGTACGCTTTGCACATTTTAAACTGAATTATTGAATAAAATTTTTAAGTAATTCATTCATAAGCACCAGAAATTAATAATTAACAATTCTTAGATAATTTTCTAATAAATAGTATTGTTCAAAAGGTAAGGGTTTAAAGCATGGGTGCTTTGACCATAACTCTTTTTACACATTTGTGTTTGTAATGTCATTTGCTATACGACTTTACGTAATTGCCTGCTTTTTTGTTGGTAACAACTGGAGGAAAAATCTTCTAAAGTTACAAATAGCCCGTACCATTTGCTAGCCGGATTCATGTACGACTAAAAATTGGCTAAAATTGCACGCGGATTTAAAAAGTGGGCAACACTGGCTTAAAGATTGAAATTACTAGATTATATTATCTAATATATTAGTTATCAATTTAATTTAGTTTATTATAGTTTCGTTAAATGGTAGTATATAGATCTTTTTTGATCTATATTTTTACAAATACAAAATATGATTTCAACCCCACAAGAAAGTAAAACAAAGAAACTTTTCTAGCAAAGAAACTCTTTAAATAGAGAAAGGGTAAATAGTAATGAATTAGTATTGAAATAGTACTTAAAATTAAAAGTAACAACTATATAACAGTTAACTGTATCAATGTATAGCTGTCTGTACAAATTTTTTAAGTGAATTTATTTATAAAACAATTATAGCTCATTGATAAAATTTGGAAAAGTTTGAAAAACATAAGTACGGCATTGCTTTAGTTGTCTAAACATGAGTCTGTGCTACAAAATTTAGTAGAGTTGTAGTGCAAAAATAGTATACGAAGAATAAATTCAAAATAAAAAATTCCAACCATCACTGTTGATGGATATTTAATAATAGTCAAAGCTGGAATAAGTTTAGTCAAAAAATTCAGTTACTTAAAAATTAGTCCGTGTGAAACAATATACAAAGAAAATTTGGACATTAAAGCATAAAGAAAAATGAAATTAAAAAAAATTTTATATAATAAAACCCTATATATTTAAAACAGCATACTGAAAAGTAATTAGTGAAGAATTTTAATAATTTAGATAACATTTGGTTCTTCATTTTGGAAACAACTGATCCTAATATTGATATATATCAGTGGCGTGGACAGTGCTTGAAGTGAGGTTAAAATCAAATTTTTTTTTGCAATGAATAAAAATACTTTCTTTGTTTTATGATAAGTATTATATCCTCCCTCTTATAATATATTATAAAATGTTATGTTCTTTAAGAGAGTGATTATGTTGGTTGAACATGGTTTTCTAGGCATCACTGTGTAGACATGTGCCTCCCTTTTATGTAAGTACTACATGTCTCCCTAACAAATATGTAAGTATTTTGCTAGGATGCTAAGGAGAATTTATGTTCTATAGAAAGGAAGTTTTTATACAAGAAAAAATGAAATTAATATCAGATATTTTATAACATTTTATTGTTGTAATTCATTACTATTTGCACTTCTCTAAACTGTATTTGTGAAATATAGTAATAAATTTAACCCTAATAAATTTGAATATTTTTACATATAAATCAATTTTTGTTTACAAGAATTCAATATAAATTTTCAGAAACTGATTTTTTATATTTAAACACTTTATATTATGTATTTAATAAAATGTTTTCAAAATAAAATTTATCTGTGCAAGTCGTACCAAATTAGTTACTTACTAGTTACCAATTAAACTAAAATTTGATTGTAGAACAAAAATACTTTTTTTTATAAATTTTATAAAACTTGAAAATGTTTTTAATTTATAAAACGTAAAATTGTTTTTAATTTATAAAACGAATTTTTTATAAACCATTTTAACGAGCACGACTTTTTATTTAATCAAACACATTTATTGCATAAATCAAACTAAATTGCAGAAATTAACTGCCGTCTAGAATATTCAGGCGAAACTAACTAAATTTTAAACAATTTTAAACAAAGTCCAAAATATTTTATAAATATAAATGTAATTTAGGTAAAATGTTTTAGAAAAATTATAAGGAGAAACTCTATTATATGCTTCGCATTACCAAAAAAAAAAACTACAAAACTAAATCCGAATAAATTTCTTCAAAATATCGAATTTCTTAATCTTAAAAATTAATAAATTATCACGAAAATTTAATCAAAACCTAAATTTTAATATAACACGTTAAACTGTAAAACAAAAACAAAAACAAAAAACAAAGAACTGCAAATAAAACGCTAACAAGGATCGGGACATTTAAGGAGAGACCCGTCCTTTTATTTTATGCTTTGAACACAATAAATAAAATTATCTTAAAATTGAAGTAAACATTTTATTGTGAACAAATTTAGTGTATAGATATGTAATTTAATAACATAATTGGAAAATATTTAATTATAATTTAATTTAAATTAAACTTAACCATATTATGTGTAACCATTGAGACACGGTCACCTTTCACGCATTTAACATGTTAACTTTATAAATTTATCTTTATATGATATATGTAACTTTTTTTATAAATTATTATATTAGTACATACATTTAAACATAGTTATAATTTTTTTATTATTATTGTATGTGTGTGTATAATATACAGAAGTAGTAAAATTTACGTTTGTGTATAACCGGAAAACATATTTTTCATTTTCATTAATAACCCATAAGCCAAAACTTTATTATTTAAAAAATAATAAAAAAATGGTCGTCAAATTATTATACTAAAAATATAATGTGAAATGTAATTTTATAATTTTTATGCATTTTTTAATATATTTGAAATAAATATAATAAAATAGAAAATATGTAAGAAAGAAATAAAAAATTTAACGAAAATAATAGATATTAAATGTATGCGTAAAACCAATTATTAAAACATTTTTAGTTATTTATTATACATATATATATATGTAAAGAGCATAAACGGTTATGATATACAAAATTTAAAAATAAATAAAATCTATATTATATATATAAATACTTTTAGTGTTTTGCTTATGGTTTTAATATAAACAGGTAACGCTGAAGTTGCAGATGGGTCAAAATTAGAGAGTAGAATTAAGATATATGCAAATACTATAGTAATACCGTGTCTTCGAATTTCCATATCCACTTGCAGGATATTTGCAAAAGCAGTAAACCATATAACAGTTGATAGAATTCGTTCTTCGAATATTTATATCTTTGTAGCAACCTCAGATTCTTTAGCTTGTATACAGGTAATTGTATTATCTCAATCAGTCTGTGCTGCTTTTTCGAGCTACTCATTAATTTTAAGTTTGAAAAAGCTACATGAAGTACCGTAGTATGGTTGTGGCCCAATATAAGGTCGCCCCGTTTCTGGCTTCCTCATCTGATTTTTCGTTTCCCCCAAATCCGCTGTCCATCCCTGGGATCCATATTAAGTGAACCCTGTTCCTTTCAGCAAGGTCTTTGAAAAGTAGAAGGCATTCAGACACTAGTGTTGAGGTCACTCGAGGTGAGAAAAAATTAGAGTTTAAGTAATTTATTTTATTTATTATTTTCTTCAAGTTACGTGTAAAGAATAAATGTGCAAAAAAACACTAGCCGTAATTTTTTCTTTGAGAGTTGTAAAAAAACAGTATTATGTCTTGTTCAAACAAACTGGCATCACTTTTAATATATGATAAATGCTTATTTTTGACATCTTGATTTTGTATTGTTGTGTACAATATGATATATAAAAATTGTAAACATTAAAAATCAATTCATTTTAATAAAAGAAAACAATATGAATGGTTAATATTTTTATTTTTTATATTTATATTAATTAATTTATTTATGTATTTGTTTATGTAATATATGATTTCAACGGATGAGATGGATTTTTCAACATATATTCAGTGAATATTCATAATAGACAGATTTTTGATTTTGATTGCACGTAAAATTTTTTGCTAATAAAACCTAACTGAAGATTTTAAGAGCAATATTGTTGCTTTACATGTTTTCTTTCGTAAGCTGCGAGTATTTTTTTGCTACTCTGAAAAAAAAACGACAGCTATTAAGGACGTGTGCGAGTTAGGCTAAGTTGATTCTAAACCAAATGGGCGATTTTTTGGGATTTTTTGCATTGCACACATTTAGCCATTTATTAACACGTATCGACATATTTCTACATTATCGGCACAACTTAGAATTTCCCTCATTTAGAATGCAACTTAGCCTAATTCGCACACTTCCTAAATGTCATATTCATTAATAAATGACATATCTTCTGCTATTGGTACCAATAAATGTTTTAAGAGGCAAAAAAGTTGGTTACAGTACGTTTACACTACGTACTTAGTAAGTCATATATTACATTTTTGACTATGCTGTAGCAGGTACGAATATACTAATGACGATATTGAAATGTTTTTATTTGTGGCAGGCATGCCATAGCTTCGCTATCGTTGGTCTATCCACTTAATAAGTGAATTCCGAATTTATAGTTCGAAACAGTGTTAGTGTTGAACAAACTAAAAGAAAATATTTGAAGGTAGTTTATTTTGGTTAGAGTCCCAGTTAATAGGATCAAAGATTATGACAATTTTTCTACTGCAATTAACATGATTAAATATAGAAGTTAAGAGATTTGTTTTCCGGGCTTTAAGCACAAAAATATGAACAACGTCGGTACTCAGACTTTAAAAGTCGATGGGTCTTTGTCCCAGCGAGAACCGTGAGTTCACCTCTTTCTTTGATTTGGCTATAACAATAACATGGTTGGCATTGACTTAAATCTCAGATTTTTATTTTGTTTTGTTATATATATCATTTTTTACAAATTTGTTGGAAAATTTTATTTTCATATAAAACTTTGTTCCAACTACAGAAGCTATACATTGTAACCCAAGCTAAATTACATATTCAGCAATAGAGAAAGTTTGTACGACTAATATAAAAACAAAAATTCTAATTAAGTATTTAAAAATTTTACGACACACAACGCTAAAATATCGTGCTTTATTTTTTTAATTATATAGGACCGATAACTAATTGAGCGGAACTTAAGGTTTATAACGTATATTTAACATTTTTGAGGTAAGTGTGATATTCCTTTTAATAAATAATAGTCATTATATATATTTTTAATAACTTGACGTTGATGCCGTCTACTGATCTGATACTTGTATAGGTTATCTTAGCCAATGACTATATGTGACATCGCTATCAATAAACTAGTAATAAATAATAAATTGAGTTGAAAGGCATAAAAAGGTAGGATACATTTTTGATCATACATAAGTACAAATGCTAGCTATCACCTTCATGTAACACAACCAACTTCACTTCGGGGAGAAGAAAAGCAACTGTGTGTTTTCATCTTCTCATTGTGTTAATAGTTTAATAAAGTAGTGCTACGAGTATAATAAAGTGATTTAATATATTAATAAGACTAGTGTAAGTACTAGTAAGAAGTCTTTTTAGGTTCAGAGTTGTACAAATGCAAATGTTGTTTAATATTTTTTAATATTAACAACATTTGCTCTCAGGTTTTGGAAGTTGCTGGGTCTATGTCCCAGAAGCGCTCGAGAAGCGCTCGAGAATTGCTCACCTCTCGTTGGCCGGGCAATAATAATAAACACACTAGCTTTGACTTAAATGTCAGATTTTTACTTTCTTTAGCTTTATAAATCATTTTTAAGAGATTGGTTCAAAAAAATTTTTTTCATATAAAACTTTCTACAAAAATTTTGTCGTGTAAAATTAAATTTTGTTTTGTAAATACTTTTTCTTATTAAATGTTTACATACCTTGCAATATTAAAAGCAAAAATATCATCCGTACAAATTTTTTTTTCAAATAGGTCTGATAGTTAATTGTGCAAAAGTTGGAGTTTTTAACATAAATTGATTCCACATTTTTGAGGTAAGTGTTATATTTCTTTGAATAATAGTTATGGTTAATAGAATTATAAATATATATTGCTGAGGTATTACTGAGGTAATAATAATGGTAATGGTTTATGGGTTTTACTATTGTTTATTACTATTACTATTGTCTAGTAAATATAGACAGGGGCATTCGAGAACAGTTGGTCTCAAATAATAACTACGTTGGTATTGACTTAAATGTCACATTGTATTGATATTAGTTGGATAAAATTTACTTTCATATAAAAACTGTTTTAATTTTATATGCTTTATATTGCAACATATACTATAATACATATTCAGTATTAGAGAAAGCTTATAAGACAAAACTGAATTTTATTCTTACAGACAGCAGAGATAATAACAGTCCCTATTTCTTATTCTATAGTTGTGTTATTTAACTGGGCGTTAGTCGGAATATTCTACCTATATTGAATTAACATATGTTATAAGGTAAGTGCAATATTCTTTTATACTTATAATATTTATTAGAAGAAAGGTAAATATATTGCTGCAAACCTAGCAACGTCTTCATGTAAGCTTTAAGAGGGTCTGGGATATAAAAAGTTTTATTGAACTAATGTTTCCCAAAGACGGTTTAGAAAAAATAAATTAATGCAAGACTGTTAAATATACATAATTCTAAATATTAGTGTCCAGCTGCCGTATGGTAACAGCCTTATGGTGATAATTCGATGCTTTACGTAAGCAGATTCTAGTTTTCTTGCCAAGCCTCTATATTTGTAATGTAGTGGAAATCTTCTTTGATTCTTCCCTCAGGTTAGAATTAGAATCAAAGCTTCTAACCTGAGGGAATATTTTTGTGGAAATCTATATTAGTATACAAATTAATTAAGAATTAATTATTGGAGAGCAATCGAGTGATTGTTTTTGCTTTAAATATATAAGCACTTTCGGTTCATTTCTTTGTAATTGTTAAAGATAATGCCGACGAATAGAAACAATACAGAAAATATGTTTTAATTACAAACTATAAACGATAAATTTAAACAACACCTTGGGTCGGTATTTCATTAGTTTAAGAGAATTGTAGCATTTTGATAAGTTCGCCTGAGTCTGGAGTCATAATAAAATATAAAAATATTAACAATATATTAATAAATTAATATTTTAGTTATATAATTACTAGTAGATGACCCGGCGAACTCTGTTCCGCCTTAAAGGCAATAAATAAGCAGTTTTTTTTTAATTGGAAAAAATACAAAAAAAAAAAAATACCTACATTAATCATTCATAATTTATTTGTGTATTTTAGTACACATCGCAAATTATCTATTTGTTGACCTCTGTTGTTCGCTCGACCTTCAGTCCTTAAATTTGCAGTATTTCGTATTCTTCTTGCATTACGGCTTTGTCGGGAAAGATTCGATCGTCTTGGTCGTGGCATTATTAAAAAACTAAAAACTCAAATTTTCAACCATACCATACATTATAATTGTTAATTATTTATTTTGTTGAGTTTGCAACAACCAGGTAGTTTTATTGATTAAAAACGATATTTATTGCAACACAAACTTATATTGATCTAATACAACTTTTAAAAACACATTAACTAAGTTATATTTCTATCTGTTAAATTTTAATAAAATATTTTCTTATATCAAAAATTTGATAATTTCAAAACCTACTTTGTCGTGAACGGGATAAACAGGTATCCTATGTCCTTCTCCTGGCCTTAAACTACCTCCCTGCCAATTTTCAGCTAAATCGGTTCAGCCTATATCCTTCTCCTGGCCTTAAACTACCTCCCTGCCAATTTTCAGCTAAATCGGTTCAGCCGTTCTTGAGTTATAAGTGGTGTAACAAAAACACATCTTTCTTTTATATATATAGATATAATAATTAAATATGAAAATTAAAATATAAAATATAATGAAAAATTTATATTCAATACAAAATTAGTTTTTTATGAAATTATTAATAAAAATTAATCTTTCGCTTTTCTAATGATTAAGACACAACTTTAACTGTTGATTTTGTTCACTTTATTGCAGTTACAGTCAATAGAGAACGCCTCAGAGACCAATTAGTAACTGACAATTAGTGTGTTGAGAGAAAAGTTGTGTGATCTTCAGAAATACCCAAGGTAACAGATTTCTTGATTGCACATAATTTCCTTTTTATTGAAATTTTATATAAATATGTCATATTAATCTTATAATTTTATTTTTTTTTATAGATTCTATTTACCAAAATGACATCGACAAAGTAAGTTGTTTACAGTTAAAAAAACAAAAATTAATTTAATTTGATTTTCTTATTGTTTCTAATAAATGTGTTATTTTATTTACAGTTCTCAGATAAATGAGCATCTTGAAAGAGTAAGTTTTTATTTTACATTTATAAGATTAAATATTTATCTTACATTACAGATTATTCAAGAAAGTCCATTAGTACCCGAAACGCTTCTTCGTCAATGTCCTTACGATAAAAGTCACACAATCCTTTCGAAACATTTTCAAACACATATTATAAAATGTGGTAAAAATTATAAGAATGTTGTTAAATGGTATTGTGCTTTTAATGTGTGCCATATTTTCACTGACTCTGATTCGTTGGCGGTAGGTTAACATTTTTTTTGTTATAAACAAATTATTATGTAATACCTATATTTCCAGTTACATATGAAACACTGCGAAAACAGATACACTTATGATCGTTACGATTATACGTTAAGCGACAACCAAAATGTTAAAGTTCCTAAAGTTATAGTGCCACCTACAGAAATGTGGGATGATGAAACAACTGTTTCGGGGTACCAAAATCATTTGTATTCCGAAACGGATTCGATTTATCGTACTTAATAAGGAAGATTGAATGGTCCTGAAGTTAACAGGTTATTTGGTGATTGACATTAAGGACTTATTTTTTATAATTTATTTTTTGTGCGTTATTTGTTTAATATGTGGAATACTATTGTGGAATACTATTGTGGAATATTATTGTGGAATATTATTGTGTTGATTATGGACGAAGGAATAATTTTTTATATACATCATTTCAATATTGAATAGTTTCAATGTTTCATATAAGACAATCCCTACATCAATTTACATCAATGCAAAACAATTTACAGGACGCCGAATCATTTTCCATCTTATATACTATATGTAGTATACTAGTGCAAATTTTTCTTTTTAACAACAGCTTATAAGGACTAAACAAGGACGACCTAAATAGATAAATTGATGTCCTCACCGCTAATATTCAAGAATTCCGTTTTTTAATTTGTGTGTATAAATAAAAATTGTAATTATTGTTTATATGTACATTATATACATATAAATTGTAATTAAATTTAATTTTCTTACATTAATATTCATACTTTAGTTATAAATAATTCGTAAATAAATACAATTAATTTAAAAAGTTATACCGTACTTTTCTTTTCTGAATAAATAATATTTTTCCTTAGTTTTTAATATATTATATCACTCAAGTAGAGCTGAAAAAGTCAGCCGATCACAGTTGACTGATTATCTACGGAAAAGTTAACAAAAATTCAAAAAAAAATAAAACGCCAGCTGATTTGACAAGTGTTGCCATTAATTCTTTTACAGGAGCGGTCACATACTTTAATCCTATGGAAATATTTAATGAGTGCCAAATAACATTCGAAGAAAAAGTACCATTGCTGGTAAGGATCTCAAGTAGTTTTGGAGATTCCATATTGGACTTTTTTCTGTGAAGAACGAGATTTGCGAAGTTCGTTCAAAATCTTCGACTGATGATGTTTCTCTGGAGAAAGTCTAAAATTGATCCAAATTTAAGATTAATCCAAGATATGATTGCTGATTAATTAGGCTCGAATGACATGACTGTATTACAAATGTTAAGCGGTCATCATAGATACGTTAAGACATTGAAAATTCGAGATCCAATTCCGTCAATAAAATTGTTACATGTGCTGAAGGTTGATCGGTGCTATGAAAACCTAAAAATGTTAATCTAGCCATTAAGGTCACGTAACAAAAGAAATAAAAGTGATTCAGGTTGTCAAAGTTCGTCTTCTAATTGAATAATAAAAAGAAAATCAGAAATGAAATTAAACAAGGTATGAAAACGCATTTAATAAAAAGGTGGGATACTTGATTTGTACTAGCGCTGTCACGAAAAAATTGTCGAACTTCAATAGGTATGTTGACAGGCAATAGTTCACTACCGGACTATCCGTACTTTAGAATATATCTTATGTTACAAATATGTCTAAAATATATCTCAGTAATACAATTACAAAATTTTTGAAATTTTAGTTTAAATTTGACAGTTACTTAACTGTCGAAAATCCACCGCCTTTACAAAAAAAGGTGTATGTTGTCGCATTTGACTTGAAGGTCAAACTGATGAAAGTGTCATAAAAATTGTCATTTCTGATGTCTACAAAAACTTGATTAACAATTTTGATTGCTGTGAAATTGAAGATATGGATGTGGAAGATATATGGTCTTAACAACACGGTGCCACAGCCCACATATCATAATTTAATTTTGTAGCGCGCAGAAATTTCGAACTTTCACGCATTGGATATATAAATGAAAGTAAATTACAAACCAATATTTTTTATATAAAATTGAAGATATGGATGTAGACGATATATGGTTTCTCGAAAATGATGCCATAACCCACGTAATACGTCATAATTCAGTTCTATTGCGCGGAGAATTTCCAAAACGTATAATTTTACATGTTGGTGATGTAAATTTGGTCACAAGATCATGTGATTTGACAAGATTATTGGTTTTTTATGTAAGATTTCGTAAAAGTTAATCTTTATGTAGAAAATCCTCGAAACTCTCCGTCTTTCATAAAGTTATGTCATCAAGTTCATTCTAATATATGTAATAGTATTTAATCTGAAGTTGTGAAAGACTAAAATTTGCTTGTTTTAAGTGATAAAAGTGTGATACAAATCATCAATTCTGTTTAGACAATCATCAAACCCGTACTACCAGTTTTGTCCAGATAAAATTGAGGGTCCCGACCATATAATTAGAGACTGTATATGATTCGTAGATATTAGACAAAATCTAATTGGTGAAGTCAGTTCTTCTACTATGGTAATGCAGATGTTGGCAAGGATTGAGGAGTGGAGTCTTTACAAATGCATAATCTCTCGAACAATGAACATTAATAAAGCGGACGAAATACCTAGTATACAATCGGAATGAAAGCACACTAAGTGCTCTTCTAACCTGCGCTGTGAAGGAATACCTTAAATGGTCGTACTGTAGGAAATTTCAGGATTTTGGGCTGAGAATGTGGGTATTTTTTAGTCCGTAGGCATGTATGACTCATTTGAGTCGTGCATAAATCGGGCATGCAAATGGTATGCGCCATTTGTATCTTTAGAAGATTTTTCCTCCAGGTTCGATACCAAAAAAAATCAAAACTCAAAAGTCCGTAGGCATGTATGACTCATTTCAGTCGTGCATGATATGGACATGCAAATGGTAAGGGCCATTTTGTATCTTTAGAAGATTTTTCTTCTAGGTTCGACACCAAAAAAAAATCAAAACTTCCCGTTTTTTGTCAAGTTTTGTCCGATATATTGTTAGAGAGATGGCGCCAGATGATATGTACCGAATATGAAATGAAAATGATTCGAAACATCATAATTCTGTAAGCTGTCCCTTGGAGGACATTTAAGTGATGTTGTATTTCAAACCTATTTTTTGAAGACCCAAACTACCTTCTGCTCAAAAAGTATCCGGATTTTGTTGTTTGTTAACTACTCCTTAAGTAATAGACCTTTTTCAAAACTTTTTTTTGTTTTGTTGGTACACCCTTTCTTGACATATGGTACAAATTTAAGCGTCATCTGTCAATTAGTTTGTTTACAGAAGCTGTTAATGTGAGACTACCTCAAGTGCAGTTAGCGATTTTTACTATGTAAAATTCTTGTGGTATGCGATTTTTTGACCAAACACGGCACCACTGTCATCGCTCAGGCACCATATTCGCCAGATCTGGCACCGTGCGACTTTTTCCTGTTCCTAAAACTCAAATTGCCTCTTCGTGGTAAGCGTTTTGAGTCGATTGAATCGGTAAAAGAGAATTCGCTGAAATAACTAAAAGCCATACCTTCACGGGCCTACGAAAAGTGTGTGGAAGATTGGATTATGCGTTGGCATATGGGTATCGCTTCAGAAGGAGCATATTTTGAAGGAGATAAAATAAATTTGGAAAAAAAATTCAAATTTGTGTGTTTTATTTATAAAATCCGAGTACTCTTTGAGCAGAAGGTACATAAAAATAAACATTTGATCAAATGTAATTTTAATCACAATGCGTTTTATTCATCTGTACTTTTTCACTTATACTTCAGTTCAGTTTTGAATTGTTTTATAATTTATATAAAAATTAGTATAATTTTAGTATAATATTATTTAAGAAAACAATAAAAAATAATAATAATATGAGGTAAACATTAAGTATTTAACTTAAAATACACACGACAACGGATACCGTTTGAACCATATAACTCGTTTTACTTAAATATGTACGAGCGCAGAAAGCAGAACATTTGTTTACTTGTGAATAATAATTTTCGACCAAAACTGGGCGAAATCCTTTAATGTTTACATACGTGTAAGCAGATATAGGCTTTCACATATGCATACAATGTTTACTATAGTATATTTGCATGTTATCAATATTTACATATTTATGCATGCGTTGTATACGTTGTATGCGTTGTATGTGTTGGGTTACTGGTTACGGGTTTCTCATTGTTGGTTAATTGATTGTATGTGTTCGCATGTGTATGTGCTTATCCTACATTTCAACGGAAACCATATGACAAACGCGTGTTTCCAGTAATTATAACCCGTTGCATCACATAATACCTCATATGCGTAAGCTCCAGCGTTTGTGTAATCGAACATGTACGAAACACTAACACAATGCTGCCTGATTTCCGCTTCCGTTGGCTTATTGTGCCATGTATTAACGCACCCATAAGCATAGCAATGTGTGTGTGTGTTTTTATTAATACATAACTATAAACAACATAACGTCATTATTATTACTATTATTATTATCGCCAATAATGCCAGCAATAAAACCAATACACAATACACATACACATATGCAGAGGTGGGAGGCTAGTGACAATAAGTATACGAACAATTACCAATAATTCGTTGTTGTTTCAGGTTGAATTCTGTTTTTTTTTTAACCGCTTATTATTTGCTTAACACATTGTCACCGTTCACGTACACGCACATACAGTTGTGTTGTGAGTGGGTGTGCATACAAACGTAAAGCGTTAAATAAATTCCTTCGAAGGTATGTACATATAAGTTTGTAAGTTTGTGCATTTATTGTGATTAAATAAATTATTAATTTATAATTACACATACATGTGAAATACATTGTCCGTTTGTCTCTTTACGTGTGAATACATTTGTTTTATTACCTCTGTGGCAGCTGTCAATATTAAATTCAATATTTTGTTAACCTTTTCATTGTGTGTGTAATATGAATATAATAACAGGATATATTGTGTAAAATAATTGTTTTTAACTTATTTAATTTATGTGGGTCGTAGCATTATTTTTAATTTTTTCAACAAAATTATTATTCGCGGACTCAATCATGCGCCCGAACTATTTATGTAAATAAAAAAGTTTTATATAAAATATTCATTTAATAATAAAATAACATATTTTATAATTCGTTCGAACTGGTTTCGACGATATGCAAAATTCTGCTAATTTATTTAAAATGTTTAAAAAACAACTTGGTAAGTTATTTTTTTAATCAATTTATTATCACTTATGTAAATAATTAAATTCGGATGTGTTTTATTTAATTATTTTTTGTTATGTTATATAGTATTTTTATTTTAATTTATATTTGCATTTTAGTTTCTATTGAAAGCAATTTAACACAACGGAAATTTCATTTAAAATATGAATTTAAACTAAAAAACAGAAAAATTAATATTGGAAAATTCGAAAAACATACTCAATTATATATACAGGGTGCTTTATTATATAGCGCATTAACTTCGCTAAACCTTCTGATCAAAAAAGAACGAGAGGCCTATATAGGCGCTTATCCAATCGGCGTCTACACAAAAAGTCGGAAAATTTTCATATCATATATAATATATATTTATGTATTTATTATTATAAATTTTTATATTTATTTATTTATTATTATAAATTTTATAATTTAAAAATTCCAATATTTAATAATTTATAAATATTCTATATATATAATTATGTAAGGGTGAAATAAATATATAAACTACTTTATTAAATAGGGTTAATATAATAACTGTTTGATATATAAAGATTAATAAATTAATTATATATTTAGCAATATTTTTGAATGGAATATTAGATATATGTTAGTTTAATTGATAAAATTTATAAATTGTTACCGATTTCTAGATTTTAAAATTTTTAAAGCTAAATTATTAAATCTTTATTAATTAATTAATAAAGAGGTTTTTCGAACAGTAGTGAACTACAACAACAAAAATTCATTTTATATTAGGGGTATTCAGGCAACTGATTCGTTGCTTAGTAGTTGATTATTTTAATGAATTGAAATTTTGGCTGACCATACAGCTCTTTCGAATAATGCCAAATATCCATCATCAGTGGTCTTAGAAATAATTCTTGTATTTAATTATTCGTAAATAATTAGCCGTACTTGAATTTTTTGTTCGCATATTTTTCTGGAGTTTTGTTACTATTACTATGAAAGTTTTTATTAACAATTTTACTTGCTGTGTTTATATTAGAACGAAATCATAAACCAGCTGTAGAATAATTGAATTAATTAATTAATTTTATTTTATTTTCAATTGTTAAATTTCAATACTATTCTGTTCGTAGAGGCATTATTTGTTGCATGATTTGTTCTTTCTTATGTATAGAACCTAATCTAGGAACGTAATGCTGAGAAAGTTATAATTATTATCTAATTTTAAATTTGTGTTTACGTCACAATATAATATCAGTACAAAACATATATGAACCAAAAAAATAGACTCAATAAACCTTCCCAAAACAGTACATTACAACTGCTTAACTTGTATAATATTATTTTATACAACGAAAACTTTTAAACAATAATTTGAACGATGATGTGACCTTAGTTACATTATTAATTCGGGCTTTGATGTATTGCTTTCAATTTTTACAAAGATTATTTTATTTAAATTTTTTTCTTAACAATTAAATCAAAACTACTTTTAATATTAATTACAAAAAACTTAACTAAACTCTTATTTCAACTTTTTGCTTTGAAATGATATATATGACTTTATATAATGAACTATAACATATTTTTAATGTTTCTTAATATTATTATTTCAATTTTTAAAGTTTAAAAAAATATTTTTAAGGAAAATGTAACAGTACGACCTACCCATATGTTTTCTTTGTTCCTCAGGGCAAAGAATCACTTTCCGAATTTAAGGAAATTCAAAATAAAGCACCTTGTAATTATAATTATATATATTTTTCGTATTTCTCAATATAATTTTTCAATTTTTATATTTCAAATTCATCAATATGTTCTCTCTCTTTCTCGGACCATAACATCTCTTTACGAAGTCCATACACTTTAAAATAAAGCGCCCTGTATGTATATACATATATAAGTATATTTTTTGAGTTCTCAATATAATTTTTGAATTATAAATTTGATTTAAATTTATCAATAAATACTTTTCGTTGTTTCTCGGCTCAAGGAATCACTTTTCAAACCTAATATGCTTTGAAATTAGATACCCTCTAAATAAAATTAATTATACTTTTCATATTTTCCAATATTAATTTTTTTGGTTTGAATTCATTATATTTATAAATTAATCAAACACATTTAGCAGGACCCGAGTTCGATTCCTGGTACTTGCAGTCTTAAAAATAATTATTTACGAATAATTAAATATAAGAATTATTTCCAAGACCACTGATGAAGGGTATTTGGTAATACTCGAAACAGTTGTATGGTCAGCCAAAAATTCAATTAATTAAAATAATTTAAAAAAATAAATTTTTGTTGTTTTTTCACTTCTGTTCGAAAACCTCTTTATGATAATTATAATAAAACATTTGGTGCGGAGTATATACCTAAATAAACACTAAATTAGAATGAGATGACAACCAAAATAAAACATTTGTTACAGCGTATATGCCTAAATAAACACCAATTACAAGGAAATGATAACCACAATGAAATATTTGGTGCGGCATATGTGCTTAAAAAAATAGCATAAGAAAATAAGTAATACATATATGTTCTTGATTGAACATCTTAAGTACTTTAAGATAAGATAGTAGATACAAGTATAAACTTGAATATCTACTATTAAAGAAAACTTAAAATTGATTTTAGGCGTATTAGCCAAAAAATTTGGCTTTTAATAATATATAAACATATATATACATATAAATGGTATTACATATTAATCCACCATTATTTAATTAAGATGAATACAATCGAAATAAAGATACATTAAAGATAATCCATTACTTAAACATACATCCTGTACAAATCGCTTTTTGGTAAGATGAGTTTTTCATTGTTTAAATATGAAAAAGATTGAAAAAGAAATCACTGTTTATAACACCCAGAACAGCGCTATAAATAATGATGTATTTTCCAATGTGCTAGCGAACATCCTCTGGATGGTTTTTGATTTTAATGTACAATACTAGATTGCTTGATTTATTGTCATAAAAATCAACGAAACAACTTATTAAGTCAAGTATTCGAAGATAATATTGTCTTTAAAAATAGAGCTGACATTCTAAGCATGGCCTTCTATATCGAGTGATCTATGTCGCTTGGATAGCGTTTGGCATGAGGATGTGTCCAAAAGTCTTTAACCGATATTTACTCGACATTCTTCTTGGTGCTACAAATCGTTGTATTGAATTAGAAATTGAACTGAAGGAAGTTTTGTTAAAAGAAACGCTTTGAACCCATGTTGTATGCACAAGTAATTTACCTTCAATGAAGCTCTTCCTACACTAAACTACTCCATTGATCATAATGCCCACTGAGTAAAAGTGCTTGGGATACTGACTCGCTTTTCATCATGCAAAGAGGAAGAAGATTTTCGTTAATAATCTTTTTAGTATTTATCTTCTTAGCAAATTATTATTTCGTTAAATACTGTACTGATAATTAAACCAAAAGCCATTTATGATGAATATTGGATTATATTCGGGAGCAGCTGTGTTCAGATCAAAATTAAAAATTAAATTTTTGAATTTAAAATTTTCCTTCCCATTACTTTATAATATGATTTATATATATTGAAATTTAATAAAGTATAATGCTAAATAAGAAAATAATTACTTCGTTAAAAAATTATTACATACTTGCATACAATATATACAAGTATGTGATTTATGTGAAGGGTACATAACAAAGCCAAAGCCCATGTCCTTTTTTAAATTTTTAATTTGTAGAACACTGATATCATGATAAGAGTCTAAAATTTATTTGTTAAAAATTGTCTAAATTTTATTTGCTTAAAAAAAAAATGTTAAGTGCAAAGACTATTTTTATTACTGTATAAAAGTTAAAATGCATTTATTAACACAATGTTCCGGATGTACAAATACGATTATGCACTCACACCCGTGCCAGGTTTTGAATCGAAATTCAACATAAATCCTATTAAATCTTTAAGCAAACATATTTGTATAGATTTTCATGGTGATAAAATGCAATTGAGGCAATTTGTTATATTCGCCCATAAACACAAAAACACATTCGCACGCACATAACGACACAGATACTCGTAATTGTCCAGATACTAAACTTCAGATTAGTAGGCATTCTTGCTCATGTATCAACTGCAGGCTATGGCTGTGTGTGCCCAAGGATTCTTAAATGGTCATTCTTTAATTAAATAAACATTGAATAATAAAATAATTTTGTGTTCCATTTAAATTTCATTGAAATGAAAATGTTTTATCTTAATTTACTCGGAAAGGCTATTTGTATGCAGGCGGTAAGGCTGCAGGACTAGATTTGTGATTGCAACAATTTGTTGCATTTCATGGTGTAAATTGTATATCGGTAAGCATTAATACATGCAAAATGACACTCCATTATTGTGGGTAGATTAGAGATAAAAGACCATAGCAAAAATGGCAATTCACTTGTCTGCGTTTACTTTAAGCATATTTAATATGATTTAAAGTGCTTAAATTATTATGACTTTATCTGAGGAGGACAGATATAAGTGAGATTATGAATTATTTATGGAATATACTGAAATAATTTTTTAAATCATATCTACGGGTAATTGAATTCATTCAAAAGGTAATGATTTTTAAAATTGAAAATATTTATATATTCGTATGTAACGAAATTATGAAGTCAGATATTATGAATACAAAAAATTCAAACAATATTATTTCGTTGTTGAATAAATTATTAAATAAAATTATTTACTGATTACGAGTGGGTTTTTATATCCAAACAAATAAGTATGTGCTTCGCTCTTTTACATTATTAAAAATTTCTATAAATCTAAAATAGTCATTCCCTGATTGCTTCTCAGTTTCTAGTCTGCATTCAATAACAATGATCAAACGAGAATAAAGCTAACGCAAAATATGTAATTCGCTAAAAGAAGTTAATTCAGATGTCAGACAAGAATATACCTTCTTCTGGTATTAAATGATGGCGTATATAAATGTAACACAGAAAATATCTATTATACCTTCTTAATACTAGGCTTCCGGTATTAAATTATGTATATAGTTATAAATTCAAGAAAATACCCATTTAAACCTTCTTAACACTAGTCTACAGGTATTAAATAATGTTGTATATAGATTTACCACTGAAAAAATATCCATTGTACTTTCCTAATATTTGTTTTCTGCTATTAAATAATGTTGTAAATAGATGTAATGCTAAGAAAAAGTCCATTATACTCTCTTAATATTTGTCTTCTGATGTTAAACGATGTTGTACATAGATGTAACCTAGTGTTGCTTGGTAATGCCTATTATACCCTCTTAACGTTAGTCTCCAGGTATTGAATGATGCTGTATATAAATATACCACAGAAAAAATTTTTCATTATACCTCCATAACATTTGTCTTCCGGTATTAAGTGATGTTGTATATAGAGAAGATACCATTACATCCTCTTAATAATTGTCTTCCAGTATTAAACGACTGGAAGTATATCCTCTTACTACTAGTTTTCCACTACTAAATGATGTTGTATATAACTGTGACACTAAGAAAATGCCCATTATACCCTCTTAATATTTGTCTTCTTATATTAAATGATGTTGTATATTGATGTAACACTAAGAAAATGCCTAACATACCCTTCTAATATTAGTTTTTCGGTATATTAATGAAGGTGTGTGTAGATGTAGCACTAAGAAAATACCTATTAAGCATTAAAATTTCTCTTTTTCTTTTTCTTTTTCTGTCTCTTTTTCTCATTCTTAGTTCTTTAATTTACATTAAACAGCGATTTGATGTGACTATGACTCTCTGTACAACATGACCCTAATACCTCTTTGGGTTACTACAAAGATTTTTATATTTATAATAATAAATTTTGATATATTGATATGAATAGTAGTGTTTGTTGAGCAAATATTCCTTCAAAATACGGTCCTCAATTATGAAAGAATACATTATATATGTGCTATAAATGATTTGGAATAGTATGTTTTATTAAATAATTAATTGGATTGTCTTAGGAACATCGTTTTGTATACGATTTATTTAAGATTATAGGACTTATACATAGAATAAATTTTCACTGTTTGAAAATGATTCATTGCAGCATATGGGATCAAAATTCTGTATACGGTTATAAACGTATATCAATATACGAAATAAAAGTAAGGATGAGTTGCCTTTGGTAATGAGCTTCAAAATAATATCTGTAGCAAATATATCTATAACCTTTTTTAAGTCCAAAATAATATCAACATCAAACAAAACTACTCATATACGAAAATTACTTAACCTACTATTGTCTATAAATATGTTCCCAATATTGGTAGAAACTGGTTCCAAAGACTAGTCAAAAGACGATTGCATAAATAAAAAGTTACTATATGATGTGGTATTTAGTTTAGAGGTGTGATAGGTCTACATCCTTCAAGATGTGACATAAACTATTAATTCTGGTTACTATTTCATTTGAATATTAATTCTATTATTATTATTAATTATTTATTAATTAATTAAACAATTTTCTGATCAGGACTTTAAACTAAAGTTGAAATATCGATTAAATAAAAATGATTAGGAAATAACTTGTTGTTCTTTCAATTTTTATTTTTAACAGTAACGAAAAATTTATCAAATAGTCTGTCGAAACACTATATCTGAAATAATTATGTGTGTTCTGGATTAAAAACCTTAATTACTCTAAGATAGGATATTAAATACATGTTCATATTTGAACACGTTTTGTGTGGACTTTTTGTGCGAGACATTTGATTGACGTGCAGTTTCAAGCTTTGACGAATTAAATTAGTCGTCAAGATCGTTCAAATTGTCACCACTGGATTACCACTGGAGAACCGTATTTATGTATATAATCCTCACACTTCCGTTGCTTTGAAAACAAATATGTGTCTTTTATAAAGTAATTTTATAAAGTAAAGTAACAATCATTAAAATTGTCATCAAAAATAACCTCAAAATGACACAAGATCGTAAAATGTCTAATGGGCAACATTTGAATGTATTGATGCTGCATTGAGTAATGGCAAGCTCCAAAAATTCTACAAAGATTAAAATTTGATTGAAATCTCAATGACAAGCGTGTTTTATTTATTTTCGGTACTAGAAAATTGATACTTTGTACGTCATTCTAAAAAGAATAACTTGACTTAGTCAAAAAATATTCCTTCGAAAAAGTTCTTTCGTTTTAAGTTTTTAAATTAAGTAATGAAAATTTCAATTCTCAACTCATCAAAAATTGATTAGCAAGTGACAACTACAGCTGTACTTAAGTTTACAACATATTTCAGAGATTCAGATACACATATCTAAATTTGCACTTTCAAACAGATAACAAGTATTGGAAAACACATGTGTATACTAACACACACTCATAAACGTCATATTATCTTAAATGCATATTAGCACATTCAAGGAAACAAATTTGCAAGCAGCTTTAGTTTGCCTGACGAGCCTGTCTGACAAAAAGCTGGACTAACCGAAATTATCTCAAGGCCGGAAAATTAAGCAAAACATTTACGTGCTGGAAAATTCAGATGTCGTTCATCGGTGCGTATGAGTGTTTTGCATAAGTGCATGGAGTGCTTATGTGTGCATATATGCGGTTGTGGTTGAGTAAAAATTAACTCATTAAAGGCGTGTGTGCTGCTCATCGCTTCACAGCTCAAACAGTTTTGTGCAATCTATGCAAAGCGCAATGAATTTGTATGCAATTGCATGCATCTATATGCAATTGTATACAGTCTCGTTTCCTATACATAAACAGACACAGTGAATGCATTTTAAATGAGCATATAAATGCTTAATTTTGTTTGTAAGTATGTTTGACTGTTTCTCTACTTTCAAGTATACCGAATTAATATTATTATTACCATTCGAGTTTGGCCAAGTTGGTGTGCGGTGCAACTGTTGACACACTGCCATTGCCAGCAGTCGATTTTGTGGCAAGCCGTAGGCATACAAGATATCTGAGGAGAATACAATTGCATTGTGTCAGAATGTTGAATCAAAGGAAACTAAATATGTTAAGTATCTTTTGAATACTACAAGTAATATTTGTATCAGCATTTGAAATTGTGTTTTACTCTTACCCATATAATGCTAAGCATAAATAGTGAATTAAATAATTATTTAGGCTTGAAATGAAATGTCTAGTTTAGTAGCTTAGTATACTTTTAATATGAGATTTAAATGTGTCGATAATTTTACTTAAAGTCGGACTTTAAACATACCACATTAAGTAATGTTAAAATGAATCTTTTATGAAGACTAAATTAAAAATACAATAAAATGAATAAGCACAAAATGCATTGCAAATGAATGATCTTGCCAGATTGATATATTTGTTCCTTGTTAATTTAACATAACAAGTATTGATAGTTCCATAGTGTACATTGTCCAATAAAAATATCCTTAAGCTATGTCAGATCTAATCTATTATGATTTTCCACTATGATACGAAAAGTTGAACATTTGTTGGTATAACTGTTTAAGTTATTCATCTAATAAAATATTTTTTTAAAAAGTACAAAAATATTAAAAATTGGATTGAATTCACATCAATATTTTGACTTTATTGTATTGTTATTTTCAGGATACTACCATAATATTTTTGTCATATACCAACAATTAAATATAAAAGACGTAGAAATAATTATTTAATACAATAACAATGAAATGGAAACTACATTTATGCTGGAATATTTAATATATTTATAAAATGTACCTTATGTTTATACCTTGGAATAGTTTTGGAAGTCATTCTTCAGTGAGATGTAGTTCTCAAAATTTTTCCAACTCATTTCATAACCATTATTTTGCACTTTAAACAAATAATTAAACTAATTATAATAATATTTAACTTAGTCACTTAAAGCTTTAAGTCAAATTTATTATTAAAATATATACATATACAAATTTAAATTTTGTAAATTTGATGGAAAGCCTTTTTACTTTTACATCAAACTTTATAATTGCCCAGTTTGTTCAGGGATGATATAAGACCGCCATAAATTTTTCAACAAAATTCGACTTTATTCATCATTACCATCAAGATCAATACAATTATTCTAGAGCTTCATCAGCGCTTTGATAACTCCCTTGCAGAATATTTCACATTTGTTCTTTAAATATGCATTAGATTTGGCGATGATTTTTTTATCCGATCCAAATCTGTTTCTCTGGAGTATTTTTCTGTCTGTATTAATCAGCCAACAGGTAATATAGTATACGCTGGAAGCCAAATCTGGCGATTATGGCAAATACTGAAGCAATTCAAGGTCTGATTCGCGCAATTTGGCTATGATAGCCAAATATGATTTGTGACACAGCACATGTTTTTGTGAAAGAGATTTTTTCTTTTTCGTAGGAAGCTGTTGTTTAATGATTTCCTTCTTTAAACGCACATAACAGTTGGGTTATGAAGAGATCGCTTTAAATGGTCCGGACTCTTTTAATGCAGTCAATAAGCAAAATTCCACACACATCCCAAAATACGGCCGCCTTAACCTTGTCAGTTGTCTGTTGCCTTACTTTACATTTGTTTCGATTGCTTTGGTCCATGTTTACCGGCTGCTGTCGACTCAGCTAACTGTTCATTCGCCTCTGAAATGAAGTGATGGATTCAATTTTCGTCTATTGTTACTTACTTTCTCAAAAATTGACACATTTTTGTTTTAAACTGTAAGTATCAGAAATTGCACCTCATCATCATAGGTTAACCATTGATTCTTGTGTTAAACAACGTTTAATTTTAGTTTTTTATCTCAAATAATTTATTCGTATTTTGTAAATCCCATAAGTGATAATAAATAATGACAAACATCACATCAAATAATTTCAAAAGTAAAAATTATTTTACCAAAAAAGTTTGTAGAGATTAATAAAACTATAAAATAATAAAAAAATAAGAAAAAAACAATAGAACTAAAAAAAAAGAATTAAAAATAATTACTGTTTAATAAATATACACTACAAGTAAATTAATTCAATTATTTTATTTGATTTTTTTGTGAACAAATTCGAAGTGATTATTTGTGGCGTATCCATAAAGTAAGTATTTACAATAAAAAATGTTATTGTTAGCAGTTATTTGTAGAGTTTTTCATAATAAATATAATGAATTATAATGAAAAATTAAAATATATACAAATAATTAAAAATCAATGGAAACCACAAAACCGTACTGTAAACTTATAGTGAGCATATCATGCAAAAAGTTACAAATATATGATGGCATTTTTACATACACATGACTACAATTAAAATTAATTAAATAATAAATTTCAAAATAATTGCATTTCACTTGTTTACCCACACAATAGCAAAAAATGCAGAAAAAACGTGCAGAACCATACAATTGCAATAAAGTACACGTAACATTAAATGAAATTATATATGCAGTTGTGTGCGCACAAGTGTAAATACACGGGTAATTGCAATTAACACTGGTCAACAAAATGTCTAAAATATCAAAATAATGTCATATAAACGATTAAAGAATAAAAGGAATACCGTGACAAAGGGATATGGTGTGATTTGTGATACTTATAATGAAGAGATTTCTTTGCAATCAACTGCTAATAAGCGATCACTTGATTTTATTCGATTTTTAGATTCGAATTTGAAGACAAAATCTTTTAAATCTATAAAAGCTCAGTACCATATACATTCCAAAATCATATTCTTATACATGTCTACGGACTTTAACGACCCCGCATTCTCAGCATTATTATCTGTAGAACTTTAAGGTATGATTAGTGAAGGTATCTCTTCACAGGGCAGGTCAAGAGAGCATTAATAGTAGTCCATTTAAGTAGCATAGATAAGAGGTTTTCTCCAATAATAAATACTGCTTAATATATAAAAACTGAACTTTTCTATAGATTGATAGGTTTGGTCTTAGTTTAGTCCGTTTATATTTATTAACCAGCTTTCGAAACCACAGAGTAAGGTCAGGATTATATTTTAGTGGACCTAAAGGGAACAATTTTAAATGCAATCAAATAAATATCGAAGAAATAAATATCAAATATCAATTACTCGTTACTTTTTTCTTACAACTTATATGTAAAGGAAATTATATATCAATATTGTTATAATTTTTTTATTTTAAAATCTCTTTCAGTAGCACAAATTTTTTAAATATGTTGTTTGGTGTACTTTATCGAACGCGCACTTTATCATTTTAATAAAATTAAACAATTTCTGTGTTAATATTTATTATATTTTTTGTTACATCGAACTTATGTTTAATTGTTAGTCCATCTATCTGTGTTGGTATGCGAGTATGTGTTTGTATGTGAGTGAGGATTGTGCGTGCCTTTAACCTCGCTATTATTATCCTGTCGTGTTAACTGCAGAATGCACTCACAGCCTGTGGTGAATGCGGTCAAAATGGTTAAAATGTTGCACAGCTATTCGATGTAAAGTTACCTGCTGTGAGATATGATAAAGGGTAAAATATGTTGCACTTGCTGGTATAAATGGCTGTTCATACCAGCGAGTGCAGAGTAAATAAATGTAAATGTGCTTTTCAATAAACACATAAAACTGCTTAATATATGTGGCTTATTTGAAAAATAATAAGTACACAATTTTTAATCGAAATTGTGGAATTTGCCATAAACCCAACTAACTAATGAATTTTTATAGTTCTATAGTTAAAACGGATTATCCAAGTATTCAACTCAACATGAATTCGATCATTTTGGCATCTTTAAGGGTTATGAATCTAATCAAATTCATTCATATCATAAGTTTTTTGCCTTTCAATACCCAAAAAATGTTAAATGTATTTAATATATTAAATTTTAAATTAAATTAAACATTTGAGTGTATTTACACATATGTCCATAAAATTTATATAACAATACAATTTTGAAGTATTCAACTCTATTTGAAAGGTAAAAACTGTATTTGCAGTTTCTTAATTCTATATTAATGTAAAATCTTAAAGTAGTGTTTGAACAGTGTTATCAATTTCGTGGTTCTGGAAGTGGATGACTTTGTATTTGACATTAGGATTAAATTTTTTATTTTAATTCATTTAATTCATTATTTTAATTCATTGTTTAAGCCTTGTTAAAATACAACTATCCATCGCGGGTTATTGGGCATCATACTGTTCTGAGTGTATTAAGATAATTTTCGACAACTTATCAGCTTAAAACTGCATTAAAATTAAAACTTTATAAAATTTATTTAATGTATTTATATTTCCATTTAATTGAAATACTTAATTACATTTTTTTTTATTAATTCAAATACTTGAAAGTAGAATCCAATTCATGACTCCTACAGGATGCTCGTTTCCAAAGCATTGAGAGTTTAAGAATGTTCCGCATAAGCTATATTTCCATTAGTGTAACCCCAAAATATATGTTTAGTGATTTTAAATCCCATGATTTTGACCAATTCAGATTCCTAAAAAGTGAAAACATGTGACTGTGAAAACGTACGGTACCAATACCGGTTTGTGTTGGTTTTAGCACCAGCCTATTCAAATTTTATACCTGTCATACATATGTTTTTAACTTCACGTCTCAAAAAAAAATGGTGATCGTGTGGCTGTAGTAATCAGAATTCACTGTTTGTGTCAATTGCAAAAACAAACACCCCTATTGACATTTAATATTCTTAAGGAAAAAATTTTTTTGTTCTTATTATTTAACAAAAGTTTCAAGAAAATATATTTAACGATTACAACATTTCAGGTTTGAGAATTCTAGATTTTAGTTTTGATCCCCTAATTATGTTTTAGTGTTTAGAACCGAGTTTTGATAAAAACTGGACCGTCTAAATAGCATATGAAAGTGACAAATCAAAGAAGCGCAACCACTTTATTGCAGCAGCTGTATAGACTTTAAGCGATTGCTATAAGACAGAGTTCAATGGAATTTATTTGTTACCATTTTACTTTATTTCTTTGAAAAACATAAAGAATTAAATATATATAAAAAATATTTACAATAAATATTTAAGAAATAAAAGAAATATTCCGTAAGCACATTTCACGTATTAAAGTTTTGTGTGTTTAGCAAGTTTTAAATTTTTGTAGATTTTGTTAAATGGAAGAACCACAGTGCGTATGAGTAACATTACAAGTGGAACCACATAGTACAACACTTTAAATTGCCTATTTGTACGAAATTGTACACAAGTTTAGTTTTTTAATTTTCTATTACTCACAATAATAAATCTCTACCAATGTGACCAAAAATGAAATTTAAATTTTCAAAGATGCTACTGGTCTAGAAAACATTCGAAAAATTTTATCAACTAAAAACTGAAAACTAAGTTGAACATAGATATATAAACTATTTTTTGGTAAATGCATAGTTATATTTAGTTTTATGTACAATACGAACATATGCGAACATATGAACAGAAGAGCATAGTTTGCACCGAGATTTTAATATTCACTTTGAAAAGATAACAACTTAAACTAAAAAAAAAATAACCAAAGAAATGTTTGTTTATTTTTTTTTGAGAAATGTACTAACATCGACCGCATGGCATGTAAGGTACCAATATCAAAGCCCGTCAGGACATTGCACAAGTGTACAGTATGGAAAAAGTTAATACTCACTTTTGGTATTTTGTGTGTTTGAATATAAATTTTTGTTGTCGGTCTGTGCAATAAATATCAGCAGCACGGAGTAAAGTGTCCAAAAAGGTATAGAAAACCAATTTAGCAAACTTTGCTACTTGGTAAATTTAGTCTTAGTTTTATGTTGTGCCATTCTGAGACTCGTAAAAATAAACTTGTACTTGCTGCTATTGCTAGTACAGTGACCCAACATCACCTTAAAAACCTTTAAATTGGAATCAGCTTTATTTTCTTTTGGACCAGAACAATGAAAATTATTCCTTCTGAACACTTAAGCAAAATGTAAAGTATTGGTTTTTAAATCCACACTGGTATGTTTTATGTGCGTTTACTTAAAGTAACAATTTTGCTTAAAAAACTCCTTTCTGAGATTGAGTATATTTACAAACATAGACATTTTATTTAATTTTACTTTAATTTTATTTGCAATTATATATGTGAATATATTAGATTTCTCAAAGACTTTTATACGTTGAATTGCATATACAAAGAGAAAAAATTTGTCTTGAAAAAAATGATAAGTTTTTAGTTTGATTCTTTAAGAAATAAAGACATCTTTGGAAATGTTAAGTATAAAAAAGTAAAGTAAATATATAAAAGCATTTAAGTTTATACAGTTTGGTTATGTTATAAGTTTTTTATGTAAATAACAAAAAAACTAATAATATCTCTAAAAAATTTTTTATATTTGATAGTTTCACAATAGTAAAAAAAATTAAGAGTTCCTTTTGTTGTATTCACCACTACATAAATTTTTCAGCTATTTCTATTACGTATCATTGATCTTCATTCGTTGAACGATTTATCAGTTTCACTCTTCTGTGAGGTATCTGTGGTTGAGCACCAATTAACTTAAAGATCCCATGGTAATAGTACCTATGGTATGTTCTCATACAGCTTTCGAACTGACAAGCCCATTTAACCGAATTTGTGCCTTTTTTAGTCTGCGTACACATTATTTCTATTTTTTATTTTAAAATAAAAAACATTATGTATTTCAAACAACTATTTACTAATAGGTTTACTGTATTATTGCTAAGATATATAAAATTTTTAACACCTGCATTATTACAGCTATTAATGGAAAAATATGAATTATTTGATGAATTTATACGTAGAAAAATTTAAATGCAAACAAATGTTTAATATATCTGTTCGCAGGTGTAGTGTATATGAAGCGCTGACTCCAAGTTTCAAATTTGGTAGGGCACGAGTTCGATTCCTGGTACTAAAAAAAAATTCCTAGTCTCAAAAAATTATTTACGAATAATTTAATTACAAGAATTATTTCCAAGACCACTGATGATGAGTATTTGACAATACTCGAAACAGATGGATATTTGACAATACTCAAAACATACATACTAATTTGTTAAGAAATTCTATTTATGCACATATAAATTAGTTTATTGGATTCAGATAGCGTTTATTTCTAAAAACTCAAATTAAAACTGACAATATACTAGAAATGATTACAATAATTCGTACAATTAATGTTTTATTTCGTTTTACCAACAGTTTGACTTTCAAGCATTTGCATATTAATTACTATAATTTCAATATCACTCATACGCAATGTTAATCACAACCGAATTGTTACAATTAAATAAACACAAACACAAAAATGGTGCAGAACTGTATAAATCCAACACATGCAGGTAGAATATCGTTATCTGTATTCTGACAGTTCAGAGTTCAACATACGATCTTTAAACATGCTGCATTACCAACTCCCGCCTCCCTTTCCACATATACGGCACACACACTTAACTGCAACAAATTATTAACAGAGGTAGAGGTGTATGTAGGACTAATGCAAATCTGCGCTTTTCTATTATTTCACCAACAAATACGTTTAAGTTTATAAACATATACATACATAACACAAGTATATATCAACACATTCATATATTTATTTCATAAAATATGTGCGAATGATTGTGAAGTGAATTTAGTTTGTTCGAAATGCAACTAAATATTTTAAAATGTAACAAAATTAAGCTGCAAAGGATTCGCAATTCCTAACATTATGCAAATTCATATACAAAAATATATATCTACACATATTATACGTTTATAATTTGTTACATTTACATTCATATATTTGTCGTATGAACATGCGTGCATGTAAGTGTGAAGAGCAAAATACAGCACAACATATATTTTGTGCACATAATAAAATTTGCTGTTACCATAGTTGTTGTTACTGTAGCTGTAGCCGTTATTGCTGATGGTGTTGTTGTTCTTGTTGTTGTAGCTGTAGCTGTTATTGCTGTTGGTGTTGTCAGCTCTGAGGTTATATATGTTAATGCATTAAGCACACTCGCTGCATGCGTATATTTATATTGTAGAATATTATTGTATGCATGTATACGTGTGTGTGTTTTGCTATGTTGTGGGTGTGTATATTTTATTAATGTTATTATACAGTAACAACACAACCATCAACAACTCGACTCATACGTATATGCATAGTGTTGTAAACGTTTAAATAAAGTGCAAGTGAGGCAAGTATGGAATATGTTTGTGCATTTATACATATAAGTGTATATATGTTGATTTGATTGTGTCTTTGCTATATTGTACAATGTAAACATTTTAAATTTCAAGCTCGTGATAATAATAATAAAAATAAAAATAATACAAATATACATAAGTATGAGTGTGCAAATGCATATTATTTTTTGCTTTCAGTGTTGGTGAGTGGAATACAAAATTGAAAACTATGTAAAATGAGCAAGAATTGCTAAATGTAGCAGTGGCAGACAAAAAAAAAGTATTTATCTTTTTTTTCTACTTTTTGTACTATTTTTTTAAAAAAAGTTTACGGAAATAATGTTTGAAAAACTTTAAGCGAGAAAATATAATTTTAATATTACTTCACTTAGGTTTTATTTTACGAAGTAACGTTGCTATATTAATTTATACTCATCACTCACTGCTCTCATCATACACTCATATCACTCTTCGAATTTTTTTGAATACTTTTATTCGGTTACTTATTTAAAAATTATATTAAAACAATGGATTTATCTAAGGATAGCTCCAGACTTATAGCTTACCGTCTATTATAGTTAGTATTAATCAACAAATTAATAGATTTGAAAGAGTGAGATCAGTCAAGTGTTATATTACAAGATGGCCCAAATCCACTGCAACCATCTTCAAAGTAATATAACTCTTAAACTAGTGTCAACACCTTGTCTATATATCGTTTAATAACTGCTGGTTTTATTGTTTAAAAATTAAAACATAAATGGGAAGCTGGCTTAAAGCTGTAGGCAACGAAACATCAAGGAGAGAGAGCATAGTCGTTTTAATAAGATGCTGTGCAGCCTCACAAAGCATGCTTAGTCTTTTTCTAATATGAAAAGGCTACGTACCCTGATATGAAGAGGCCAGGTCTGCTTTGTGAGGCTACGTAAGTGTGTCAAAACGTTCACACTTTATACCTTAATGTTAAGTTGCCGACTATTTCAAGCTAACTCACTTGGCTTTCTAATATGTGGCATTTTGTGGACTTTATATTCAGCACTTAACATTATCTGAGTAGTAGCGAGTTCAGAATGTGTGTTGTGTAGCCATATCGAACATTCAAAATGAATCCGAAAAATTAACACCTGTTTTTGTTGAACTTAGAAATTCAATTTTAAATAAAATAAGTTAAACAACATGTAGTTTAATAGGTTTAGTTAAGTTATGGTAGGTTGGAGTGGCGGATTTGTGCCCAAAGCTTACTTGAGATCAAAAAATGGTACATTGCTATACCATGGATTATCGTAGGTGCAAAGATTGGAGTTCAGCGTACAAGCAACGCCGAAAGGCATGACTCCTTCATACAATCAAAAGTGAATCAATGTGAGAATACTATAAACTTGAGCAATTCCAACTTTGCAGAATGACAGTTCTGTCAAATTGGTAAAAAAAACCGTTTCAAAAATTTTAAATCTGCATACTTGGTCATTAGTTCCATGTCCTGTTTTAAATGTGAATTGATGATTAGGAACGACGAGGGTTCGGGTTACTATAGACAACAAATCCGTCAGCAGCCTATAATTTTGTCATACTTAAGTGCCTTGGGTTTATAAAATCTTTTCAAGGGTTTGAAAAAATCTGGATGGTCTTCTCGACAACAACCATAATGTATTATAAAGTAATACAACAATAATTATAATAATTCAACAATAGAAAAAGACATGCTATTAGGTTGGAAATCTATTGTTCTTGGATTTGGTTGAAAGACCGTTTTAAGGTGTTCTGATAGAATGCAACCTTTATCCTCGTGACTGCTAGACCAAGATCTGTCAGGTTTTCTAAGGTTTAGGTCCTTTTAGATTGATGGGTTATTTGAATGGTTATTTTCTTTAATAAACTTTAGATACAGATTCTAATATGGCGGAATACATAAATTGAATTTGTCAAAAACTGGTGTCTTTGTTTTAGGCTGTAGTGACCATGTTAAACTTTGTGCCTGAAAAAGAATATATGCGGTTAAAAACAAAAAATGCAATTGAAAAAAAGCAATTGTTGGTAGAAATATATGGAATGCACGCTCCATCGATAAGATGTGGGACATGGTTTCTAGAAATTAAATGCAGTGATTTCTATTCGAAATGCAGTACTCTGGCAGACTACAAAAATACGAAAACGAGCAATTGCAGGAGTTATTAGATGATAACCCAACTCAAACTGAATAGTAATTGAAAAAAGCAATAAATATGTCACAAAACCATAAGGAGATATTTTTGTCACATGAGAAGGTCTGGGTAAATGGATTCCACACAATTTGAAAAAACGTAAAATGGAAAATCGCAAAGTCATGTGTGAAATATGCCTTCAACGTCTCAAAATAATATCATATTTATATCTAATTGTGAGGAGTAACGAAACATGGATTTATTTTGAAAACCTGAAGCTGAAAAAAATCTTGGTTTCAATTTTTCGATTCCTGGCGATTCCGGTCTTTCAATACGAAGGTAGAATCGTTTCGGCAAGAAGGCAATGATTTACATTTAGTGGTAAAGCGATACAGTGTAGTACGAAATTTTATACTCCGGCGAAACCGTTAAGGCACAACAAGATTGCTTACAAATAATTATTTTATGGATTGATCAAAGTCGAAAGGAAGTCAAAGTAATTTTGTGACACGATAATGTGCTGTCTCACACAGCTTAACCAGTGAGAGACACCTTGAAATCGCCTAGATGGGATATCCTTCCACAATAGCAGTACTTCCCAGACCTGGCGTTATCTGACTATCATTTCTTCGCATCAATGGGGCAAGTGCTTGCATTTTCGTAATTTCGAGGAATATAGAAAATAGTTCGATGAATGGTTTGCCGCAATAAAATGAACAGTTTTTCTGGCATGATATTATGATATTACTTAAATTACCGGAAAAGTGGGCGTATGTGTAGAAGTTGATGGCCAATATTTTGAATATGAAAAATGAATTTCTCTTAAAAATTACATGTTTTCTTTACCAAAAAAAACTGTAAAACACTTATGCATACACCTAGTAGTTACTTTAATTGAAAAAAAACCAAATATTTCCTTGTATAAATTTTCTTTTTCATTGGGTTATAAATTTAAATTTTTAATGGAATAATTATTTTAAAAGTAGATAGTTTATTAATGCATATTTCTTAAGTATATATCATTAAAATTAATTCAATTATTTGTTATTAGCATAAGTATCAAAAATTATACAAAACTCTATGGAAATAATTGTAAAGTATGCAAATCATTATTTATGTTTCTATAGGCCAGATATTATTCGTTAGTTAGATTATTTATCGCACAGCATCGGGTGAGCTCACATCGTCGATGCGCAGAGAAACATTTAAGACTTTAACATTTTAATTTAATTATAAAATATGTGGCAACCATTTATAATTTACGAAACTAAACGACAACAGTAATTAACACCAAACCCAACAATCATGTCAACAGTCATTTAAGCCAACGTAAGAGCCGTTGTATCGGCAGCAACAGTAGCAATCACAGCAACACAACAGGTACAAAACACAATAACAAGATCAGCAACTAAGACAACAACTGACAACAACTGCTGCAGCAACATCGAAAATCAATCAATCATACTGAGAGCAGAGCAACAAGTGCAATAAACCTGTTTGCAATTTGTTGCTGAATTCGTCGCTGCAGTCGTAGCAATAAAAATAATAAAAAAAAAATAAAAATTATAAATAAATAAAATAAATCAACTGCACCTACAGTAGTTGAAAAAAGCTAAAAATGTTGAATTGCTAAAAAATCATTTAAACGCTTTGCTGTTTATAATCCAAACTAACAGACACGACACGACACTCACAGAAAGGGGGTCTCACAAATATATGCACATCTATTAATTCCTTTTAAATGCTTATCATCATCGAACAGTACATTAAAGTCATAAATAATCAGCTATGGTGTGACATTTATAAGTATTATGATCATTATTTGTGTATGTGTACCTTTAAGTCATTATGCTTTTATTTTTTTAATGGAGACACAATTACTTTATTGCAAAAATCGCATGACATCAATAATGCTGGTAACTAGATAAACACTTAGTCACACTCTATGGAGCAGAAGAGGTGAGAGTGTTGCATACAATCGGTACGGTTACATATCAGTAGAGAATATCTAAATCAGTTTATAAATAATATTGCTGTATATTCGTTTGTACATCATTTAATTAATTAGTGATACTAATTAGCTACCATGTCTTCGCAATACAATCTTATAATTAGTAAGACGCATCGACGTAGCTTCAGTTTACACAAAATAGATTTTTAATGTGTGGAAGTAATATATTGAGGGGATGATAGTTTAATGTTTACGTATAACTTATGATGCACGCATGCGTTAAAGAATTTGAACAGTGGCGGTTCATTACTGTGAACACAATATTCTTAAGAGTTATTAAAAAAATATATCTATCATAAAGATCTACTTTCTTGTTTGGCTTCAAATACTTTTTTTTTATTTGTTAACTAACACAAATTTTTTGATAAAATTTTAACTATTAAATTGTTTAAGTTGTATCGAAATTTCTTTAATTAAGATCAAATACTGGAGTACTATAAAATATATCTCATATAAGAAGAGTTAATTTATGGTATATGCAAATAATTTATATTTCTAAGAAAAGTAATGATTTTAACGTTCACGATAACATATACCTAAATAATATAATTGATATATATGATAATAATTTGAACGTAATGGTTAAAACCTAAGTTGTCTTTGAAACTGAAACCATGAACATACTCAAATGTTTCTACAATGTACTTCTAAGAGTTATATTTTCCAAATTAAGCATTTATTCTTTAGTGAAATACTAATAAGTATAAATAAATGGTATTATATAAAAATAATTAAGGAGTATTGTTAAAAAAATTTCACGATTTTAGCTTCTTAAGGTAATCGTTTAAGGTGTCTTTGAAACGAAATCGTGGATTTATACTAACCTGTGTCTACAATGTTCTTCCAGTAGTTATATTTTTCGGTTAAATGAAGTAAAATAACAATAAATAATATTAATTGGTATAATATGAGAATAATTAGGGAGTAACGTTTAAAAACATTCACTCCTAAAGACAATCGTCAGAACCGAAATCTTGGATTTATACTGAAATATTTCTACAATGTACCTCTTTGACTTATATTTTTTAATTTAAGGATTTTTTCTTGTGAAATAACAATAAGAAGAAACATTGAGGAGAAATATTTCAAAAATATCACAACTATTATTCCCATAGGAAATATTATCAGATATCCTCAGAACCGAAATCATAGATTTATACTTAAATGTTTCTACGATGTACTTCCAGTAGCTACAATTTTCAATTAAGTAATCTTTTCTTAAGAGGAATAATAATATTTATATAGTGTTAATAGAACTGTTATAAATAATACCGACACACGTATACACATACATTCAATAATTATTAATTATTTAATACATTAAATGTAAGTTGCAGCTCATCTACAATAATATACTATAAATAGAACAGCATTGAAATTCAAAATAATTTGTTTCATCTTCTATCGAAAATGTTGCTCTTGTTACTTTATCACTGTTGTGACAGAAGAGTGGACACCCACTAAATGTAATGGAGTTGATCTTCATGCATTCTCGCACATTTTATTAAAGTGGCTTTCTTTTACAAAAATATCAAAAGAATACTTCTCAAAAGGCTCGGAAACTTGAAAGGTTGTAGAAAGCATTCACCGAAAATATGTTGGCCATTCTTATTTATGACCTTTTATCATTTACCAGGTTACTTTACAATTCCATCGGTGTAGAACATCTGTGGTTTATCAGCGAAAAACTTTATAAAGTAATTTTCAGCTGCAGAGAGTTCTAAGGAGATTCTGAAAAAAGTAATAGTCAGATGGTGCAAGATTCGAACTATAGAGTAGAGAGATTAAAATTTCTTAATGAAGTTCTAGCCACTTTTCGTTAATTGTTTCGTTTCAATGGTACTCTGTAGTAGTGATTCTCTGTAGAGGACGATATTAACCGTCAGGACAGGCGGAACGAGTTCATGATAGTCAATTTCCGTCCAATCAAATATGCACTATGTTCTTGCCAGTCGGCCACTAAAAAGTTAATGAAATTTTGTAGCTGGTGAATTTAAATCGAAACGTATGCTTATAACTTGACATTAATATAATTAAGTTAATATTAAAATTTATTACGGTTGTCAATGTTTGTATTATCCAATACAGACAATCATAATCAAAGGCCAGTAATCCTCCTTAAATGACAACAAAACCTGTATTGTGAGCAAAGAGGGTTATGTTCAGTGTTTGGCGAGTATTAATTACTTTAACAATAAAGATATTTAAACTTGTTGATTTTGATTTTCGTTTATTTAATGGAAGTTCATACATTTGCTTCTTGTTACCGCAAATATAAAATTATTAAATCTTTATATATAAACATTATGTTAATATACCGTTTTTACAAAAGATTTATTTTTGGGACGATAACTAATTATGCTGATAATACTACACTACGAGCATAATTAGTTATCAAGACGTTAGAATCGGACCTAACTATATATTGCAATAGTATCTATTTTTTTTTTTCATCAACATTTTAGCATTATGTTTGATATAAAAGATGCAGTATTTAATATAAGATCAAGTGGTACGGAGCTAGGAGTCTATTTTTGATATTGAAAGGAAGATCTTCATAATTTTATTTCAAACTAAATATTGTAATTAAATGACTTTAGTTTTTGGTTTTAAGATTTTAAACTTTCAATAAAGTTAAATCTAACTTGTTTTTTTGTGTTGATTTTTGTCAATGTTGCTTATAGTAATATAAATATTGCATAGTATATTATTTAGTATACAGTATAATATACATTGTGACCGAAAAGTTTCCGGAAATAAATAAATAAAACGCAAAATTCTTAATCTTCATCAATATTTATTTTATCTCCCTTCAAAATATGCTCCATTAGAACGATACACAATGCCAACTTTCTTCCAATCATCAAAACATTTTTTATAGGCGCTTTCCGGTATGGCTTTGAGTTCCCTCTGCGAATTCTGTTTTACGTCTTCTATGGATTCAAAACGCGTTCCTCTGAGTGGTAATTTGAGGTTGGGAAACAGGAAAAAGTCACACGGTGCAAGATCAGGTGAATACGGTGGCTGTTCGATGGTATTTATTGAATGTTTGGCCTTAAAATCGTTGATAATGTTGAACAAATTGAGGTGAATCGGAACAAGCCGGGCGTTGACACGTCGCATACACAAATTGTCCACCAAAATCAAACGAGCCATCTCACGACCGATGCCTAGCTCTCGTGCTATCTCTCTAACACTCACATGAGGATTTTTGAACACGATTTCCTTTGCCTTTTCAATGTTTTCGTCGGTGGTAGAGGTCGAAGGTCGTCCAGAACGCGGCATGTCTTCGACGGTCGTACGACAGTCCTGAAAGGCTTTGTACCACTCATAAACTTGAGTTTTCGATAAAACTGATTCCCCATAAGCCTTTTGTAGCATTCGCAACGATTCTGCACACGAAATTTCGTTCGAAAAACAAAATTTGATGCAAACTCTTTGTTCAATATTTTTTTCCATTGTTTTTTTCGCAACGCACTACTGAGGTGAACTGGTTTCAACAGCTGCCGTAAACGAACTGTCCGACAGATCGCGCTCATTTTGGCATAGTAATTAAGGGACAGTGCTGCCAAACTACAATAAACTTTAAAATATCGAAAAATATACAGCGCGCGAATTTTAAATGAGAATTTCCGAAAGCTTTTCGGTCACAATGTATTGTTTAAATGTATTCATTGTAAGACATCTTGCTTAGTATGTTATATACATAACATATATATTCTTTTTGTATAAATACTGAAGCTGCACTGTCATAATGAATTTGTCTGAAGTGTCACAATCGGTGTAAATTGGTGTTCACACTGCCTAAATGAATTTAAAAATCAACTGTTGAGATTATGGTGTATATATGTATATCACATTCTAAATGTGTGTATTGTAAAGATGTGTGTATTGAATTTAGAATAAATACTGAAACTCTTAAAACACTGGCAGTGTGAATACCAGACCTCACTGCTTAAATGAATTTAAAAATCAGCTGTTGAGTTTATATGTGTGTATAGGTATATCACATTCTAAAGGTGTGCACTCTAAAGTTTTCTTTGTTGTTTGGTATCGAACCTGAAAGAAAAATCTTCAAAAAATACAAATGAACCGTACCATTTGCATGCCCGATTCATGCACGACTCAATTGAGTCATAGGTACATGCCTACGGACTAAAAAGTCCCCACATTCTCCGCTGAAAATATTGGAAATTCCTGCAGTACAACCAGTTGAGGTATTCCTTCACAGGGCAGGTTAGAAGAGCACTGCAACTATGTTGGGACTGACATATTGAATTTTTCTGAAGTGTTTTAGTAAATCTGTGTTCATACTACTTAAATAAATTTAAAAATCGGATGTTATGTTTATATTTTTTTTGTGTGTATATTTTGATTCGTTTCAAAAGTAATTTACTCTCTTCTTTAATACAATGGCATTCTATTGGATATGTTCCGTAACAAGTATTAAAGCATATTAAAATGGTTTAGTGTATCGTTTCTATAGCAGGCATTAATATTGTCTTTATTTTAGTATTATCATATTCTAAATCCATTCAAATTAATCGTAATATATAATTTTTTTTGAAACCTCTACTGTCGACTGAAATTTTTTACTTACTAGTCTGTTTGTTTTTTAAATTATCTTTTAAGTATGTAGCACATATACCATAACACAGTCTATATCAATTGAAATAAATAATTTAATTTTTGAAACCGCTACTGTCAATTGAGTACTTCAACTAACTAGTCTGTTTGTCTTTTAAAAAGTCTTTGAAATATGTATCATATACATATACTATATCATAATCCATATTAATTGACAATAATTCCTTTTTAAAACCGCTACTGCCATTAGAGTACTTTTACTAACTAGCCCGATTGTCTTTTTAAAATACTTTGAAGTATGTATCATAACATATATACCATATCATAAAATTTAAACTTTTTATGCACTTTTTATACAGACTTCAACTTGTACGAAAAGTTTTTAATTAGAGTTTATGCGCTGAATGCTAAAATAGCGCCTATAGTGCTTAGTACGCACTGCGTTCCACAAACTGCTGGAGTGGTTTTCTGCGAATGCGTGCAGCTGTTAACCATTAAGCACTACGCCAAGGTGATGACGATAATGATGTTTAAGGATATTAATGTGTTTCTGGACAGAATCAAAGTAAACAGTGGAAACCTACATGTTTTTTCTTGTGTCTCGCGCACAAATTTATGGCGGGGAACCATATTTGGGTGGCAACAACCTTGAATTGCCGGCTAATAAGCGGGCACTGTAAGCTATGCGTTTAATAGCGTGCAAAATTGTAAAAATCCTTTATTTTTAATATTCTATATTATTTTAATTAAAATATTAAAAAATTAGTGAATATAAAAACTTTATATTTCACTTGTGCATATTATACAAAAGATGTGAAAATATAAATAAATATGAGGCACTTTCATCACCTGCAGATTGCAATGCACGTGCATACAAAAGCAGCTGCTACTATCCATATTCGTACTCTCGTACACTTGATACTCAGTTTGGGAATATCAATTTGCATTGAACTGGTTAGCATATTTTTTACCGAAATATCAGCTACGGTTCGGGTTTTCGGTACGCATACTGCAATAATTGTCATTTTGCAAATTTTGTTATCAAGGTGCTTCTGGTTTCGCCATTGAAGAAGATACGGCGTACGTATACGCATTTATGCAATTCCGGTATTTTGGTTGCATTTAGTTTTCGGGTTCAGCAGAGTTTGCTTTTGGATAATATAATTTTGTCTACACCTCATACCTCATATCAATGATATTGTTGCACATGCGCATTAAATGTTCAACAAATTGTAATTACCACAACACTTTACATCGGCATTTCGGGGTGCGAAGTAATAATGAGGTTGGTTTTTCATTGATATTAATTGACCGACAACAATTTTGTGGTCGAAGATCGAAATATATAACCCGAAAAGCTGAAGAAAGTTGCTCCGCCACTTTGAATGTTGAATAATAAATACCAGAATTTAGATTCCAGAATGAACATCGCGGCAAGAAAAAAATAATTGCGTGCAATTATAACTAATTTGCTTGTATGCAACATTATAATTGAAAATCATTCTGTTCGCGTGGCAATTGCAAAGATACTCGTAATAAAAAAATTAATTCTGAAAAAATTTAACAAAAAATAAACAGGAATAAAAACAAAATATTTATTACAGAAGCATTTTAATGAAATAATGACTTTTTCATATATTAAAAAAAAAAATAAATAGTAAATGTATATTAATTCAATTAAAAAAAAATTTTTTAAATAATTAATATTTATAACAGAAACATTTTCATCAAATAATGTTTTTTTATATATTATTTTCGTAATAAAATAAAATATTGATTTACTGTTAAGAAATAAAAATACGCATTTATTGTTTCAAACATCAATTGATTTTAGATATAAGTTTTAAGCATAAGGTAAGCCTTTACTGGGTTCCGGGCCACAGGGAAGTTTTGGGAAATGAAAAAGCTGATGAGCTATCCAGAATTGCATCAAAAACTGCTTTTATAGGCCCTCAAGCCTTTTGTGGAATAAACTGGGCCGGTACAAAACAGGTTATCAAGGAAAGGGAAAATCATATGCGGCTGGAGTACTGAGAAAACTTTCCAGGACTCAGACAGAGCAAAGCACTGATAAGACCGTCCTCCTACAAAGACATTCTTAAATTCTCAAAATGTAATTTAAGGTTGATAACGGGTTTCATTACAGGTCATTATGGTCTGAAATATCACCTTTATAAACTATAATTATCTGCTAACTCGGAATTCAGATTATTCCTCGAAGATGAGGAAACGACCGTGCACATTCTTTGTAACTGTCCAGCTTTAATAATGCACAGAAGAAACCTGTTTCATATGAAATTTCTGTCACCAGAGCAGATTAATAGCTCTTCTCTAGATTCAGTTCTAGATTTTGTTCACAAAGCTTTAAATAGCTTTGTGTAATCAATAGTGAAATTGGTACAAAAGTACTATTCTGGCCACAGTACCAGCTGTTGGGCAATTTTCACGTCTACACTTTTAATAATAATAATAAGCATAAGTAAAAATGTGTTTCTAATATAATTAATTTCTGATACAAATATATCATGGAATAGGCTAAAAATGTAGTGGAGTTCCCCCCCAAAAAATGTGATCAAAGTAATATTTAATAATAAAAATAAGGCCCATGGGAATTTACCTCATCTCATTTCATATATTTGTAAGTGATATATTGCGTATGGATGATAAGGGTTTTGGGTTTGCAGGAAGTTTGGTACAGCAATTGAAATCGGATTCGATGATCTTTTTTTTTTATTACCAGATGCATTTTGATATTTCTGCTCAAAAGTTTGACATTTTCTAGGATAAATATCATTACAACGTTTTAGTTTAAGCACGTCTATTGTGTTATTTACATTAGAATAAATGGAATTAAATAAAAAAACATATTCGTGCATTGATTTTTTACGACCTTCAATGCAGATTAACTAGAAAAGAATGCATCAATCAATTTAATTCAACAGTTAGTGATGCAACACCATATCCAGTGACAGTAAAACACTGGCTCAATGAGCTCGAGCATGGTCGTCATTTTCTAAAGTAAGATCGTTCAATAAGATCGTCTAAGAATGGCTGTTGTACCAGAGAATATCGATACAGTGCAAGAAATGTTTTAGATGGATCGGCATCTTACATACCATATTGTGAAATGGAGGCATCTTTGAGCATTAGTCAAAATACCATGTATTGAAAATCTGAATGTTACCACGCAATAGATTATATTATAATAGATTTTTTGGGATATAACTACTTTTTATGTTTATAAATAATAAATTCAGCTTTTATTAGTCGAAATATGAATATTACCATCTAGTTATAGTAGTTAGTGTTGTTGAACTTGGTAGTCGTTTAGTCGGTTCGCTATTTGAACTTAAGTTGGGTTGATAGAATATTCAAGAATTTTTCTATCAAAATTATTTGGAAAAGATTTTAATATTTTTTCTTGGTTTATATGTTACGTTGACTTTCATTTTACGCAATAATAAAATTTACTTATTTAGTTTTCTGTTTTTAAGTGTATCAGCTTAGCATTGACTTTATTATTTTGTAAAACAATTTATAAAATCATTATGTAAAGTTGAACTAATTAAGTAAATAATGCGATTTATATAATAATCGCAATTAAAACTTAGTTCTTTCAATGTCTATCCATTCCAATTAATTAGGAATAATTAATTTATAATATACATAGCAACAATTCGAAAATTACTATATGTGATGCATTATTTAGTTTTTAACAGTATTTAAAAATTAAATTAGAATAACAATAATAAATTTATGACGTATACTTTATAATTTGTAATTAAAAATTATAAATTTTTAATTATTTAAATTGTTTGTTCTGATTTAACCAGTTTTGTTGTTTCTTAAAAATAATTTGATAAAGTGTTAAGTATTTAATGAACATCGCTAGCATTTAATGAACATCTAATAATAAAAATGCATTGCAAAATTGTAAAACTAATAAAAATCCCGATACTGAACGCTTTTGGAATGTTGTAATTAAAAAAAAAAAAATAAAAAAAAGATAAAAAACAATAAACTATATTAAATACAAATGCAAAAGATGAAAGAGGAACGCAAGATCGTTTTGTGGTACATTAGTAAAGTGAGCGCAGTAACAGTAGATGTGGCACAGCTCGAAGTAGTCAACATGCCGCAAATACTTGCCAAACATTTGTCGATTGTGGCAGTTACGTTGAAGATTCCATAGTGTAAAATTTTTTTACTACTTAAACATAAGCAAATTCAAGTTACTAACCACCAGATACTTTACCAACAACTGAAGTTGCCCTTCAGCAACTACACGTGCATTTAAATGTGGACACATTGCAGACGCAGTCAGTCAGAGTCAGTCCACAGCAACGAAGTCTGTACACAACTCCAATCCCATATCATTGTAGGTTCTGCATCGACTGCGATTACCTTTCTCGATGGTTTCTTATACTTGCACGTACTCGTATGAGTTGCATACACATTTAAATTCAACTTCAATATTGTGTTGAAGCTGCTGTTGTTGCATTTGCGGATTGTGTTGCATTGTTGTTTGTACTGTTGTTGCTGCTGTTCCTGCTGTTGCTGCTGTCAGTTACCATCAGGTGTCGTGTATTTTGTCAGCATTATTTGCGCTTAACTTTCCGCTTGTTTGTTTCTGTTGCGCTAGTCTGGTAGAGTCATGAGCACTTGGACAGACTTACAGATGGACGCACAAGCAGACCGAGAGACATAAACTTACCAATGGAGAGATGTCTTGTTGGTTAGCTGATGAAGACGATGAATTATTATAGCGCAACGTTTTCAACAGTGAAAATGTTGTGTAAGGAACGCATTAAAGAGCCCAGGAATATTTATTTGCTATAATTTTTTTTTTATTTTTGTTTTTGGGCTTTAATCTTTATGCAGTTCTTAATATATTTTTTTAATCATTTTTATTTTTATTTTCTCCTTTTTTATTTTGTTCTTGTATTTTTTAATGAAGGCAAAGGACAAAATAAAATTGAAAAATTGATCTCTGAAGTGCGTGAATAAACAAGTCCAGTTCATTTAACTTGTTTAATTTGTAAATATTTTAAATTTCATTTATTTCAGTTTTAAACAACTACAACATATTATGAGAAAATGATATAAATAATTTATTTATTTTTGTGAACTGATACTTTTTTGAGATGAGAGGGTGATTAATCACTATTTAGCTTAATTAGATTACGAATGGAACTTAATGACGCAGCTTGGATTGATTAGTTAAAGTAGTGACTCTCCATGAGTCCAATTAAAGCTTTCACGCCATTTAGTTGCTATATCCTTATTACCAATTGGTAATTTGACTACTTACTACCTTAAATCCAACCTGTTTTTTTAAATTCATTTTTTTTATTTTGTGCGTTGGGGTGAAGGATATAGCTACACACTGACCATGAATCGGTACCCAGGAGCGTGAGTGCCTGATTCACACAAACTAAACCCTTCGACATAATTCTTAGAGACTTTCTCATGCCAAGAGACAGTGTTAGTATTACTTCGGAGTCGGGTCCATATTAGTCATTCAAGACGTTCACTAGTGTAATCTGCACCCAAACGCAACTACTGTTTCAGATCGCTACCCTTGCACTTCGTTTATTTTATTTGTATGATATGATTGCTTGCTCCAGCTGCCTTTTGTCTAAATCTACTTTTTTCAACTCCAGGATTTTTTTTAGCAAGTATTGCTATGCGATCCCAGTTTGCTTTGTTTTCGATCTTCGATTTCCTAATAAAAATTTAAATTTAAAATTTACTGTTTAAGATTTTTTTCTTAATTAAGAGAGATATAGATAGCTTCCATGTTAATTTGAAGCGCGTGTCACCTGTTTAATTGAGCTATAAAATTGTACTGTGAATGAATTTATAATATAATACTGACGATATATTTATATCATGTAATCATGTTTAGTTGCCGCTTCTAATATGACAGGCACAAGTTTAAAGCCTGGCGCTTGCAGTGCAAATAAATTATATACGAACTATAAACTAATCAAAAAAATTAAATATTTCTTAAGACTACTGATGATGAGTACTTGGCAATACTCGAAACAGTGTTATATATCCAGCCAAATTTCAATAAATTAACTAAAATTTTTGTTATTGCCTTTTCACTACTATTTGAACCCTTCCCACTTTTAAATAGTTTCTTTTCGTCATGAGACGCGTTACTTTCAGGAAAAAAAATTAACATTAAAAAATTTTAAAATATTTCATAGTTTTACACTTAGCAACCAATGTATAAGTCTGTTTTTATCTCTTTTGAGATATCTGTTTTGATATGAAGAGAAGTCTATATGTTCAACTGAGGAAAATTATATCAAATTATTTATTGTAATAAATACTTTAACATTTAGCATAAAGTGAATGGATTTGATTGCCTTATTTGTGTTGTTTAAACTATTTAAAACTATTTGATATTCAGTAACACAAAATAATAGTACAAATATTGAAAAAATTATGGTTTTGCTCAATAACGAATCTATTAACTATTGCGACCTTCGTGAAGTTAAATGTTAAATTTACAAATGCAACCAAAAACAAAAAAAAAATACTAGAAAATCTTTTTAATTGAAAAGCTGAGATAATTAACTTATTTACATAAATTAACCATTTAAAGAGTGGCAAAATAAGTAAAGATACTTACACGACGTCTACGAATTAACGAGTGCTCCATGTCTTGTGCTCAAACCGAGATAGGTTTTCGTATGTTTAAATACTCGCACAAATTGTTACCTTAAGTCTATTGAGAAACACCGCCTCGCTGCACACTTTATTAAAGATACTGGGTACACACATCACATGTATCTATAAAAGAAAACGATTAGAATGGCACACAAGAAACTTGAAATGGAAGCGTTGATCTGAAATAATTGTTAGGTTGCTGCTGCTGTTGTTGATGGTGGTGCTGTTGACGGTGGTGCCGTTGCTGCAACTATTTTAACAGTTCTGCCTACTAACGTAAGCGCAACCTAAGGCAAAATTGCAATTCAAGTAAAGAAGTCAAATGAGCGGTGAGCCAGATTTGGTATGCCTAATATTGCAGCACTCATGATCATCATCATGGTGCAGTTAGTTGGCTTAGGGTTTGGGGGGTGGCGTAGATTGACTCGGTTTGGTGGTATCTTAAGATTGAAAATGCTGTTGTATGTCGGTTGGTAATGAAGTTTAATGCGACGCTTAGAATAGTGATTGTAAACGTTAGAAGTAACATTGATGTACCAATGTTATGTATTGCGAGGCTGCATATATTGCAGGTATTCACTAACGGAGGTAAGCCGGGATGAGGTGTAATATGTATGCGATTTAGTGTATAGTGCATTATGTCTATTGGTTGTGTTAAAATATGTGGACTTTATTTATTTAATATAATATTTTTTTACATTTTTTTATATTTTTTTATATTTTTTTATAATTTTTTGTATATTTTTGTATTTTTTGTTTAGTTGCATTCGCATATTTTATGATTTCAATTTATATTACTTGGCGTTAAAGCTGAGGCAATGTTGGATGATCATGTTTGGTGCGATCATCCTCATGGAAAATACTGTGTCGGCCAAGGAGTTGAGTGCAGTTGCATTTTGAGACCAATGGCAAAATGTTTATTGGGTTTCAAGTTACAATACTTCAAATAGCAGCAGTTTCTTTATGCCTTAAGTTGCTGCTTATGCATCTTTTTGTTTTTGGTGTGAATGTAACTTTGAATAAATGCACTCTGCAAAATAAAAGCAGAATATAAATAAAAATATTTCTATGAGACTTAAAACTGAAACTGAGCTTTGCTAACTTAAGTAGTGGCAGTGATCTTGGCAGCTGTGGTATGAGTGGTAAGAGTTAGAACTTAGCTACAGGACAAATAGTCTGCGCAATGATCAACAGAGCTAAGGCACATATGAAGCGCTACAACAAAGCTTTGGTGTGGATTTCTTTGATTTTATGTATTTTTTTTATGTTTTTTTTTGTAAATTTACAATTTTTTTTTATGTATTCTTCTGTTTGAGCGCATTTCCTTGTCTAGTTGGCGCATTTTACCTGTTGGCGATTTTATTGCATACAAATATTTCGATAATACTCCAAAGTTGTGCGCTACTTCGATATGTTGCTGAATAGCGTTAGCTTTCATTCTTTTTTTTTTCTTCAAAGTTTTATATTTTAATTTAAGTTAGTTTAGTTTATTTTCGTTTTATGGGAGGCTAATGCAAAAGTATCGAATTCCATGAGTTGTATTGACCTCATCCGCACAAGTGTAATGACCATGAGCACAATTCTAACGACGACAAAGCTAATGGTTAGCATCATCATTACCATCATGGCCATCATTATCATCGTTATTATGATCATTATTACATTGATAATTTAGTTTTATGCTTAGAAACTTTAGATAATTGCGGCTTTTTCACTGCATATTGAACATGTTCATTGTTGATATCTTTCAATTAAATTTATGCATTTAACTGTAAGTATTTATGTTCCTGTTGTATTTATTTATATTAAACGTTAAATATTACTTCGTTCTTAACTGTAACAGAACAGACCTTATAAATTTTGTTGTATTACTTAAGTACATAAAACACATAAAATGACTTTTAAATACAACGAACTTCTAAGAATCGTATGCAGCTGCTTTCTTTTGCGATAAAACAGCCATATGAGGTACTGAGATACTTATGTGAATGGATATGCAAGCACACAAATTAAGATACGTGTGTTAGGTATGTGAACACATTTCTTAACCGAAAAATTTCATTGAATTTAATTTTTGAAGATGAAATCATCTTTCTCATACAAGTCTGACCATATTTATGTAATATTAAATTTTTATTATATAAATAAGTCAAAGGCAATGCGACTCAATACAAGCCAACAACAAATATTGTTGTGTGCAAAATATGAAAAATCGTATGCAGATGATATGAAAGGGATTGGTACGATATAACCGGTCATCAAGACTTTTTTAATTAACAGTGTGAAAAATTTAACTACCAGTTAAATTTAAAATACTTTAAGACAAATTTAACTAACACTTAAATATTTAACATCTTAAGCAATAGCAGAAATACTTATATAAATCAGATAAATATAGATTTTGCTTTTATTTAGCAATGCTTTTTAAACAAAAGCATAATGTTAAGAAAATGTTTGGATTGAAAGTACTACAAAAAGTAATAGGTGGATTTGTTCATTCCGAATTGCGGCAATAAACAACAAGTCGCTTATTAAAATCTCTTGCTAAACTTTCTTGCTAAAGTCACTTAGTAAAGTCTCTTGCTAAACTCTTCTGCTAAAGGATTTTTTTCAAAAACCAGTCAGGGTGTTTTATTTATTTAGAAGCAAAATTGACCAAAAATAATAGTTATTACCTTTAAGTTAATTCCAGGAAATCACAAATTCTTAAAACGGTGTTTTTTGAAAATGATTTTTTGAGTTTATACTGAAATTTTAAAATCACCTGCTGCTGAATGCGATCCCGCAGAATTTTTATCCATATAAAAAGTTTGGTTTTGTGAAGTATAACAATATTCTTATATCGTAGTGCTAACTTTGGGTTTGCCAAATGCTCCAAATTGACAATTCGATGGATTTAGTAACTGGTAACCTTGAAGTATGTGAGCTGGCATTGTCATGTTGGAACACATCTCCTTTTCTGTTGGTCAATTCTAGGCTTTAAAGCCGTTTGAGAAGAGGTAATTCTAGTCGCCGTTTTTTGATTGTTTTAGTCAAGTACTCGTGTTGTGGACTAAAAAGGACCGAATCGATCGTTGCATCAGGCTGGAGTACCACGTAACAGATAATTCACTTCAATTCCCTTTTAACACTCAATATTACTTTCTTTGCTAACAATTCCGACTTTAAAGCCGTTTGACACGAGCCACTTCTCTTTGATTGCTCTATTTAAGCTAACCAGTGAGTAGTGGAGGGCTGAATTATACATTGCGATAGGATAGAGCAGTTCATAATAGACAATTTACTTTCTAATTCAACGAAATACGCAACATAAACTAGTTTGCCGATCTTTGACTATGAACGCTTACCTTGGACATTCTGGTATTGAACCCATGATTTACTTTAGAAATGCTTTAATTAAGTTGTGTTTCGTCTGTGTTTCACTGATGATAATTCAGTAAATCAAATTTCTTTGTGTTAATTCATGTGGTACCCAAATATCGAGCGTCTTTGTATAGCTTACTATTTTTAAATTATTTCAAAGTGTCATCCCTCTATTGTCCTCACAGTTTTCTTATAAAGAAAAATATATCTTTTTTCCATAACCATAGACCATAAATTGAAAAGAAAATTTTAAATAATTTAAAAAAATTAATTATGTAATTTTGCGCAGTGTTAAACCTTCTATATATAAGATGAGCTTCGTCTCCATGGTATGCATTTAAAATGTAGCTCAATATAATTTCGAATTATATAAAAGGATTCACATATTTATAGATGCCTACATGTACATATTTATATATGCATATCTGCAAAACTTATATGATAACCTTATATGATATATGTATGTTTATCTGTGAAGTGAAAATCCGCAAAAAATTATCAAAATTCGTATAAATTGCAGTTGCTTAAACTTAAACTCGTTTCAATTAAAATTCTTTTACGAACAAAAGATGCAAAAGCATTCTAAATAAATAAGTAAAGATGAAGGCAGACGTTATTTACCAGAATTTGCAGAAATTGGTGCAGAATAAAATAAAAACAATAAACATATTAAAACCAACTAATAAAGCAAAAAGTTCTCAAAAAAGCTTAACTTAACAACAACAATAACAGCAAAAACAAGCACAACAACAAAAAAAAACGCTATAATAAAAAAATAAACATCAAAGTGTGCGTTTTTTTCTTTGTCGCAGTTTTTTGTCTTTCTCCTTTCTCTTTCGGTACACCCAAACGCATTTACTTTGTTTTGTTTTTGTTTAATATATATATATTTTTTTTTTTTGATTTTTATTTTTTTGGAATATATTCATTATGTATCTTTTGATGAAAAAATTATTTTGTCGGTTGTCGTTGCAAAAAACTGTGGAAGATTTGCCGCATTTAAAAAAAATCTTTAAAGAATTTATTTAAAACAAAGTTGATAACGTTGTTGCTATTGTTGTTGTTGTAGTTGTTATTTGCGTTGCAGTCGTGGGATTTCAGTTCAGTTTTGCCCCAGGCCAAACATCAAATAAACAATTTTATATATAAACGCATCCTCAGACGCATTCATACGCGCCTGCGTTTCAGCATTTCAAACATACAAAACTGTATCATTTTCAACTTCGACTGACTTAGACCGACTGACTTAAGTCGTCGTTCGTATTTCACCTGGTGTCATTAAACTGATTTTTGTTACCAAACAACAGCAACATTTTGTGCATCCAGAAGTTTTATTGCTTTAATATTTTAATATGCCGAAATTATATCCTAAATGGTTTTAATGGCTTTCGGTTGATATTTCAAATATTTTATAAATACATAATGTATTATTTGTATTTGCTTGCACACAAACCTCATTTAAATATATCTATTATTTGTAAGTAGAAGAAAGTCGAAAGAAGTACTCTGGTTAGAAAGGTGCTTGATTCGGTACCCACGGGTAAAAATTGAATTAGAGAATATCAGCATATTCGGTAAGTGACCAACGATATGAAGACACTTGGTACAACCAACTGGCGACAGAAAGCCACTGATTGAGCTAGTTACTTAATGGACGACTTACGTCTGCAATGGCCAATTAAATGAGTCAGTAAGTTATAAGTAGTTTTCTCGGTGCCTTAATGGTTGTAGGATCTGGAAACCTGTTGTCTGTAACAAATGTGCCTGAGAACATATCTTAAAAAAATTAGGAAAAATTATAACAAAATCAAGAAATTAAAAAAAAAATTAAAACAAAAATAGGGAAAAAAAATATTAAGAAGAAGCTCACATATTTTATCATAGCGTTTAACTTTATTTGTAACAAATAAGTCTAAAAACATTTCTAAAAAAATTAGGAAGAACAATAATACCAACAATAATGATATATATAAAAAAATAGAAAAAAAATAGAAAAAAAGAAATACTAAAAAGAAATATATGCTGTAAAATGTATACTGTAATGTCTAACTATGCGGCTTGATTTTACTGTTATAAACAGAAGATCAAGAATTAAACCAAAACTGTCTTTTAATACTAATAATTCTGTAATCCAGATATTATCAAACATATTCATCAAGGTGGATGTTGAATGAAGGGGAACAAAATAAACACTTTGAAACATAACTGGAATCAAATATAGCTACAAAGTGTTATTCCGCTCGTTACTTATTAATAAACTTAACAGAGTATTTGAGAACATTAGGTTAGGTTAAGTTTGGTTATACCGGTGATCCTCAAGGACCCACTAAGGTTTATTGGCTCATTGCGTTACCGTATTAGAAATTCAAACATCTTGAAGGTCTGAAAAAGTCAAAAATGCTTTTTAGACGGCAGTCCTGGTCTTAACAAGTAAAACAGTATGTCGCAAAGAGTATTTAAGAAAACTACGAAAACTATCACCACATCTCTTTATGAATCACGAAATATTTCTATCGCTAGAAATTGAATGCATAAAAATTGTATGAATTTCATTTAATATTAAATATTATCATAGGATATCAAATTTGATTGTGGGATAACTTTTTATCAGAATGAATTAGTAAAATAAAAACATCGAATATGGCGAATATATTTGCAAAGTCGTGGGTAATATAGCATTGAGTTTTGAACCTGTGGGAGCTTAAACAGTTTATAACAGTGTATAAACAGTTCAGCCAATAACAAATCTGAATTGATTATTAATAGATTTTTTAATGAAGCATGCTTCTGTTAACCACTCCTATTCGAAAATATGGCTAATTATCGTGATATTCGACAATTTTGTGACCCATTATATACCTATACTGGTGTGCTGTTATGCACACCCTTCAGCGATTGTAAGGGAAACTGATATATATCTAATATATCCATCTGTCAACGATATTGTGTGTGCGACATAAGTATTTTATTTTTTAAAGGTATATTATTTATTAGCATAAGCCTTCCGAAAATCCTGTTTTTTCCAACTGATGGCAGGTGATATTAGACTCTATTAGGAACCCATTTTTTGATAATAGTCTGATTAATTGTTTATAACAGTTTCTTTTAATGTTTTCTTTGGGGAATTTTGCTTTCCGAAAGATACTTAAATATAACACATATGCTTTTCTAGTTCTGTCTAGTGCAAGATCTATGTGAGGGAGTCTCTTTAAATGAAAGAGTTTTTGCTGTCTATAGCAAAATATTAAAATATCTGTCTCCTAGATATTTTATATTATTAACAGACTGTATTTTCTCACAATTTATTACAATTCTGGGTATGTATTTGACTATATCATTGGTATATATAATGTGTATGATACGTAGTTATGAGTACTTCTGCTTGTACACTACAATACTTAGGCATTTGTACGAATATTTATTATACTGATCCACTCGCATTCATACTCACTTTTTGTATAATGAGTATGAGTGCGTACAAGTAGCTTATGTGAAAAGTATACGCACTCATATTTAGTTTTTATGATTATACTCTAAATACTAAAATTATGGCTCTTTGCAGTTCACTGATTTCCATTGTTGGCAAAAAATTTTTTCTAAAAAATAAATATTTAATCACTACTTTAACGGACCTATTCTGTGCACTTGACAGATTTGTCAAATTCTTTAATAAAATTTTTAATTTTTATAAAGCAGAAAGCTTTTTGGTATTCTGGACACATCTTGACAAATTTCAAAGCTCAAGTACCTAGTGCTTCTCACCACACTATGGTGTAAATTGTTTTTTTGTATAGAAAACTGTTCGTAATTGTTCGTAACTGTTCGTAAAAAATGCTTGTAAAGAGCACATATTTTAAGTTGCCAAAAGCATTTTTCATGCATTCAAATAACAATAAAAAATATGCTTGTAAAGAGCGTATATTTTAGTTAAGAATATTTGTCATGCATGCAAAAAATAAAAATGCTTAAAAAGAGCATATTTTTATAGTTGTCTACAGCATTTGTAATATTAACAACTAACAAGGAAAAGAGCTTTTTATTTATGTCACAGAATACCAAAACCTTTACAGCTGTCAATTTTAAGAAGTGTCAATGTTTGACAAGTTTATAAAGTGCACAGAATAGGTCCGTAAGTATGCATTGCAGCTTTAAGCGAATTTTGTTAAAAAAAAAATTAATTTTGGAATTTTTCTATTAGCATTTTTGATGATTTCAAATAAGTAAATAGTGAAAGGACTTACGCATATTATCCACCGTTTGGGAGGGACTTACATATTATCCATTTTTTAGTTGCATTTAAAAAATACTTCAAAACTGCGCTGACAAAACGATCGTAAATAACACAGAATTTTTTTTTTCTTTACTTATGGCTTGCTTTGAATATATCTTCTTTTGGTTGGTATTATTTACTTTATCATCTGTCTCGGTTACTTGTTGAAATTTTATTAAAAAAAAAAGTGGAAAAAATAATGAATTACTAAAAAGCGACGTTTTAACTAAAGTACTAATGATACCCTTTTGAGAATGAGTTAAGCTTGTCTGCAGCCGAATGTTATAAATAAAAAAGTTATGATCATCAGTGCAGATATAAAAACTCAGTTAACATTGGCTTTGAACTGAAAAACAAAAATAAAAACAAAAGTAAAAACCAAAAACAAAAGCAAAAACAAAAATAAAAGCCAAAACAACAATCAAAATACGAGCAAAATGAAATGTTTTGCAACTTCTTATTTTATTCTGCATTTCATATACGCATTAAATTGGAACTCATAAGGACAAACACCTGTAGAGGACATATATTCGATACAACAAACAAACAAGTAACGTCAGCAATGCCACAACTACACCAACAATAACAAGAGTAAGATCAACAACAACAACGACGGTAAGTGTTCATAAGGTAACATGATTTTGCCTTGCGCGCCTTTTAAAAACAAATTTAACAATATGGCGCATGCACAATATTCATAATGGCGACGATTGTGTGACTAAAATAAAATTAAATAACTCAGAATTTCTTAGCAGTTGTCTTTGCATTATTTTTATTATTTATTATGGTTATTGTTGTTGTTGTTGTTGCATTTGTTGTGACTAAGATTGGTCTACACATTGGTTGACCTGTGTCAATAGCCGCAAATATATTTACATGATCAATGCTACACTAAGAGCTGAAAAACACTAACAACACTAACAACAACAAATGCTACGAAATCAACAAAAGTAATATAAACAACAACAATGCTAGTCGCAACAGCAGCTAACAAAAATGAAAACATTGAAATAATAAGAAATCAAGCAGCGCTGGAGCATGGCAATTCAAATAAAAATATTCCCAAATTGGTTGGTCGCACAGGCGCAAATCTTAGTGCATATCGTATGCTCTTGTTGTTGTTGTTGTTGTTGTTGTTGTTGTCGTTGTCTTTGGTGTTGCTATGATACAAAGGACAGACAAAATCACTATAGTGAGTCGTCGTCGATAGTGAGTTAAGAGCGAGGTGAAGAGTATTTTTTAAGGCAATTCATCGCATTTAACAAATCCAAATCTTAAAATCCAACAGCATTCGCGCTGTTGCTATCGTTTTTTTTGTTTCTTACTGTGATTTTGTTGTTATTGTAATTACTCTTGCTGTTGTTGTTGTAGTTGTTATTGCCGTTGTTTTTGTTGTTGTTGTTGCTGGATATTGCGGCATTTGAATGTGATGTGTTTGTACTATAAAGATTTCTTAAGCTTACTTACTTAGCTTACTTTTTCTTTGTTAGTATGAAAACAATTTGGTCGTCGCAGTTGCCGTTATTGTTTTTGTTGTTGCTATTGATGCTGCTGTTATTATTGTTACTGTTGTTGTTGGTGCTATTGCATTTTGTACTTATGTGAATGTTTTCGTTTCCAACGACCATGTCGATTTATTTGAATTTAATCTTTCGTTTGACTTGATGCTGTAGCTTTAGTTGTTATTGTTGCTGTTGTTACTGTTATTGTTGTTGTTGTTGTCATTGTTGTTGCTGTTGCTGTTATTATTATTATTGTTATTGTTGTTGCGCTTATAATTCTTGTGTGTCTTTGCGCATCTTTATTTGCTTCATTTGTTGTTGATACCAATGTTGATGACGATCTTGAGGATGTTGCTGATGCTGATGCTCTTGCTGCTGAATTTTGCATTTTTCCCTCAATTTCTTTTAATAATTTTTTATTTTTTTTTATTTTGTTTGCAGCATAAATTTTTTTATATATGTATTTAAAGTTAACGTATGTATAATGTGAAAAGTTTATAAAAATTCCTGAAGTTTATTATTATTGGTGCTTAAACTCGTACATTTTATAATTGCTACAGGGTGTCTTGTTAAATAAAAACGGAAAATGTTGATTCAAGAAATAGATAAAAATTAATAAATATCTCAAAAATGGATACTTAAGGAAATATATAATTATAATGATAAAGTGGTGACGATAATATAGCAGGGAACGATTGCGTAGACTTGGCGGCACTTATAGAAGCTCTTGTTTCAAGCCCTGTTCCTGTCAGCTACAGAGAAATTTGATTGATAATTGATTTATGACGATTTTTTGGCAACAGCCAAAAAAATTTTAGACTTATATTTTCTCAGCAAACAGCTCAGGAAGTACATGCTTTCTTACTCCAAATGCAGAATCTTTGACTTGATATATAGAAGTAATATATATAAAAGTTTTTGCAAAGTTTAAATAAAGTACAACTGTTATATTATTATATTCCATTATACACTTATAAAATACAGCAAGTAAAATTGTTAATAAAAACTTTCATAGCAAAAGTGACAAAACTCCAGCAAAAATATGCGAACATAAAAAGTCAAGTACGGCTTTGGATCAGTTGGTTGAGGTGCGCTGATTCTGAGCTTCACATTTGGCAGGACCCGAGTTCGATTCCTGCTACTTGCAGTTTTAAAAATAATTATTTACGAATAATTAAATACAAGAATTATTTCCAAGACCACTGATGAAGGGTATTTGGCTATACTCGAAACAGATGTATGGTCAGCCAAAAATTCAATTAATTAAAATAATATAAAAAATAAATTTTTGTTGTTGTTTCACTTCTGTTCGAAAACCTCTTTAAATTATACACTTATGATATATTTTACACTCTTATAAGTGATATATGGAAGTATCTAGATTAATATTTATTTAAATATCAACCTTAATATGCCTATCCTATAAGGATAAATACAAGTATATGACCGCAGTACCGGTTGTTGGGCAATTTCACCTTAAAAATTGGGATGTATCGTCTAGTCAGTTAAAGAATGAAGCTTCAAATAGCTTGAGCCTAAATGTAGACACAACAGGTGCTTCGTCTTTGTAAGTGCCGGTAGACATGTTCCACATAAAATTCGACAGGGCAGGCCGAGCCTGGCTCAATGCCGTTGCTTAGTCCGGTGATCCGTTATGACAAATTCTTAGCTAGATACTTCACATTTACTTTAATGTACTAAGTCCGAGGCTCTACATTTGGAGTATAGAGGAATCTGGGTTTGAAGTCGGACGTTTCATAAAAGAAGCGCAAAGTTTTTTAGTTGTCTGGGCGCTCATTGTTTGTTATATTATCGTCCCTGCTTAATCGTAATAATTATATATGTACAAAAAAATTGTCGTGAATCAACTTTTGCCTGTGGTTAACAGGAGCAGAAATTGAAGCGGGAGCTCTGCGCGCTCATTACCTGTTATATTGAAATCTCCAAGAACTCAGTAGCACCATGAGCTACTGCTTACTAAGTAATAGAAATGAAGTAGATTTGTGAATTATATCACACGAAATGCCGAATTAACATTAATAGCTATCTGACTATCAGCAAGATTATAAACTTTCTTTTTATGAAAGTCTATGCTCATAGTAAGAAAATGGGCTTTAAAGATGACGAAAATTTCTGCCTAAAGTATGGAAATAATGTTGTAAAGATGGCATGATTTTCTAATTTCTAGGTCTTGTTGATTGTTTTTCTACATTTTTAGTGACCGTCTATGGTTTTCTAACATATAAATGTATAGTATGCAAAAATGTATTACTGCTTTTAAAATATTTAAAATATATGATAACTAATGTCTTTGTTTCTTTGCTTCTACGGTTCCTTATACCATTAAAGTATAATATAGAAATACAGTATTTTAAAATACTTTTAATATATAATAATGAGAAAAATAATCCCCCTTGGACCTTAAGTAGATAAAATAAATTTTTACGTAATTATTTAATTTAAGCACCCTGTATGTTATTTCAATTTCAGCCACAAAGTGTACAAACGTTTTTGACGTTTATTCAACTAATAAAGTACAATGGCCATGTGAAGTGAACCTGTTTGCAAATCTTTTACTCTTGTTTTATGTACTTTTTTTATTGTTGCAGTAGTCGCTGTTGTTGCTTAACTTTTTCCAGATACATAGAATGCAAAATTCCTTCTAACCAAGTCAATATCGCTTGTTGTTTATTCCTCCTTCCCTGCAGCACAACCACGGCATGTTAAGAGCTAACAGCATTTTTTAAGCCAAGTTTAATCTGCTGCAATGTTACGTTTTGCACTTAAACCGAAATTATTTTCCCAGCATTTCTTTAATGTTCGACCAAAATTATAAAGTAGGAAGTAAAATGTATGCTGAGTAACGAAAATAGATTTGATTTTCAAATATAAGACAAGTTAAGGTACGTTCAGCTATGAGCAAATATTGTTACAGAAGAAATATTAAAAAGAAGTTCTTTGTTTTAACGGTAGAGATACACAATTATGTTGGTTTATATTGCTAAATAAAACTGAGCCTTCTTCACTTAAATTAATTATTAACATTTTTATTTGTTTTTTCAAGGCTTTCAATAAATTTTTTTTCTTAAACATATTTGTTCATATTAATTATTTATGAGTTAAGAATTCATGCGGTACCTTTGAAAGAGAATTCCAAAGGTCAAATAAATGCCAACACCTACATCAAGAAAGGATCACTTGTCACGTCTTTCATTTCGAATGAAATTTTTCTGTGTATGCACAAAGGCCAAAGTTCACCAGTACATCAGTACATCCGTTTGCCTGCTGTGTATTATGTGGGCGAATTAGCAGATACTTAAGAACCACTCGTCGCATAATAACTATATAAAAATGTGAATCGACGTCATTGGTTTGTAACAGTTATCATATAATAGAAGTAGGTGTTACGTAGAGCTGTGGAAGTAGTGTAACGAGGCAACAGAAAATTCAATATGATTTGATTAGGTTTATATTTAAAATGAACTCATTTATTGAAACAATACATTTCATTGAATAAAGCAATAAAAATGCATAAAAATAATATCATAAAAGTATTTTTTTTGCAAATGAAAGGTCATAAGGAAAAATTATACACAAACTCTTTCTCAATTTCAACTTCTCATTGTTTTTGCAAACATCCTTAGCTATTTTTAAACTAACAAATGTATGATATATGCATAATCAGTCACAAATTCGTCAACCATTTACGCACTATTTCTATGCTATACTTATATAAATACAATATATATAGTACTCGTTCTGTTTATAAATATTGCAGTTTATTTGTAAAATTCCCTCGTGTTGAACATTGTAATTCAAGTGTAAACCAACCATTTGGCCTTATAAAGTTCACCTTCAAATTTATATTTACCGCACACAATTTTATAAATTCTGAGATTTTTTTATGTCAATACAAATTTGTGTTCAGTTTACGATTATACGATACTGGCGTAGCCATCGAAGTTATTTCTACTTGGTACCCTTTACTGTTGCATAGTCAACGAACCATCTTTCGGGCCAACTTGAACAATGTCAACTAAACAGCCTCGACCCATAAATACGCGAGTACATTTTATGAGCTAAACTGAAAGATGGATTTGATACATTTGCTGTTGGGTTAGAAGTACTGAAAACGCAAGTATAACTTTGAACTAAATAGTAAATAAAAAACCCACGACCCTTAATCTAAAATCCTTGTTTTGTCGTAGGTAGTCAAGGACATTTGATTGGTGCCACTTTGTTGTTATTTCTTCGATGAGAATATAAATATTCATAAAAATGTAAAGGTGCTGATTTCAAAAAAATATTTAGCATAATAAACGAGGGGGAGATAATATTGAATATGTCGAACCGACAAGTTCTGTATGAAAATGAATATATTTAAGTTCAACACATCATAATTAAGATCCATATTTAAAAATGATTTTCTTAGTCTAATAAATAAATACAATTAGTTATCGTCAGTATTGTAGTCGGGATTGTGCCAAGGAGAGAGATATACTAGAAACAGGAAGGGTTGTTAGTTTTTCGCTTAGAATATAAATATTCATAAAAATGTTAAGGTACTGATGTTAACAAATACTTAGCGAATTATCGAGCGGGGGGTAATATTGAATATGTTGAAACGATAAATTCTGTATAAAAAATAATATTAGGGTAAACTTTAATTTAGTAATTTAGAACTTAAAACTATCTTATCGTAAAACAAAACTAACATTTTAATGATGAAATGTACACAGTTTAAATACTGCAAGACTTATTTTTCACCAAGCTCTTTTACGATTAGATCAACACATATTTAAAAGTTGGTTTTAGTTTTTTTTTATAAATTTTTGAATAAATTTTTTAAAAATTTTTTTTAAATTTTTTTAATGTTGTAATTTGTTTTTAACAGCATTAATTTCTGAAATCTTACAGGATTGGTCCAAATTATAAAGAAATTTGAGTTTCTAGTTTCAAAATTATATGAAATTGTTGTTTATTTAACTAATAATAATACATGCTTAAGTTTCCTAATTTCAACGCCGTTGTGACAGGCTTTGATTAAAACATATCTCCCGTGCAGCAAGAATTGTACTAGCTTAATTAAGATCAGGATATAGGATTTGAGAGTACTTGGCACGCATAAATATCTCCCACGATGTCGTTCCTCTATTTTTCTATCCCATTGCACTCAATAACTTGAGTTCAATTGAGCTTTCGATTCATCCCAATGAAATGACTAGGTTTCTCGGCTTCTGATCCTGGAAGACTTCAAATTAAATTACATGTATACTTTGTAATTCCTTTCATATTATCTACTTTTTAGAGAACAGCGGGCTACAACAATAACAACAACAAACACAGGTTAAATACCAGCGTGAATAATACTTCTGTAGAATATTTGAGCACTTACGGATGGTAAAATATATTTTATAATATAAATAAAGCGGAATATTACACGAAAAAATCGTATCAGTATTATGTAATTTCGTCGGTACCAATTAAATCTATATGGTTGGATTTAGTGTACATATAGGGTAGGAAACGAGGTAATTCAATCGCTCTACTGTTTGTTGGAGCATAGCACCTGGTTCTAAAATACAGTTCCACATTTTCATATCTATTGAAAATGATGAATACAGTTATTCGACCTATTGGTCCGGATGGCCGAAGCTGTAGGCTCTGATTTTTATGGCACGAGATTTATTACACTATTTATATATATTACTATGTATATATACTATACTATATACAATATTTATACTCAATTTTTTTATTTCTGTTGACGTTCAGACCTCCAGTCGCCCAATTATCAGACTGGAATTTTATCACCTTTATGGGCCGATATTCACCAATCAATTTTTGCATTTGTGTTGGCGACCAGACCTCTAGTCGCTTATTAGATTTTAGTCGTTTCTTACGACAGGCGTGGCAATCTCGGAAATATTGTAACCTTTCTCCAGTGTGAATTATTTATAGCATAGTTTCAAAAGTGTTTTATCTTTTACATTTCTAGGGTGAAAGTGCTTAGACTATTTTTAAAACAATCAGCTGAAATCTAAAGGGTGTATTACTGCATTATCCATAAAAATACTTGAAATTTAATCAATTTATATAAATTTAAGTAATTGTATATAAGGAAACGTTTTCCATTTTAAATGACGACTAAAAATTTTGTAAAAATTTGTTAACTCAAAAATATTTAATGGTTTCATGAATTTTCATTTAAGTCCTGAAACGCCTGTTAAATAAAAGCTTCATTAAAAATTTATGCGCAACCTAAAATGCTGTTATGCCTGTCTCATCATCTAAATTACAACATTTATGCAAAAATGTAAATGTGAATATTTTACAGGAGTGTGTAAAAAACAGCTCAGGGAAAAATTAAGTTATACGAAAATTTTGTAAATTTTAAGCGCGAAAACAGGATACGAAGCATACGACAATATTTCCGGTGAAGCACATAATGGAATTATTACTTCAGTGACAAGTACAACAACACAAACAACAACAACACAAACACAAAAAACAGTGTAGAAAAATATTAAAACAACAAAACTGTGATAATATTTTTAAGTGTAAGCAACCCCATCGTAAGCATTGAAAACAAAAGAACAACAACAACAATGACAGAGAAGCACAGAACAACAACAATGGTGTCAACAATATTAATGAAAATGGCAACAATAATAATTATACAATATAAAACAGCTTTTATAATAATAATAAAAGCAACAACAACAACAACAACAACAGTAGAAGGTAACAATAAAAAAAATAGCTACAATAAAGGTGACAAAATAGATTACATGTTTGTGTGTGTATTTGTGTATAGTAGCACACAATACATACACTTACATACTCGCAACTCAATGATTGAGAGTAGGTGAGTATGTAGGCAAACATCTTTGAACAAATATAGCCCCGCAATGCCTTCATCATACGGCGGCGTATTAGAATAATTCATACTTTTAAGTTTTAACAACATTTTCCACTTGCAGACAAGGTAAAATAAATGTTGGTGTACTTAATTAAGCGAAGTAATTTCACTGATGTTCCTCCGAATCCAAGTGGAAAGCAGTTGAGGAATTAGAGGGAATCGGTGGATGAACAATTGTGAAGTAAAGAGGCTCAAGCAAATGTCACTAAATGTTACAGGATAACACAAGAAAGAAATTTTATCAGAAATGTATATTAAAATTGTTTATCTCTTTTATTTTGGAATGGTTTAAAGGTCCCACTGACTTTGACAACCTTATATAGGTAAAGATACTTGATGTGAGAATGAAATTAAAGATATATACGCATACATTGATAAAAATGTATTTAATAAACAGAATAAAATATTTTTAAGTTTGCATTCAACTCAATATACAGGACTTTTTATACTATATATAAGAAAAACAAAAAATTTTTTTCGGTAAAATCAATTCACTTTATTTAAAATCGTAATTAAAATTATTATTTTAAATTATATATCAAAAATCTTAGATCAAACTATTGTTCAGGTTGTCAGTATAAGTTGTTTCTACGACCATAGGTAGCTAAGTGCAGTGGAACGAGGATTGAGTCCATTTCGATTAGCTAAGAAAATCGCTTTTATTTCATATTCCTCGTAATAAAAGGTCGAAGGATGGGCATAATAGAACTAACCAGACACATTGATGAATACAAGTATATAACAAATTTTAATTTTGGAAATATTGCCGAGTGTATTACAGAATGGTGCTCCCAATAACTTAAGCCTAGTTCTGAACAAGCCTGAATATAGACACAACAGCCCCATCGATGTTTTCCGATCGAACGCAGGTAGACATTATTTACCACTAACCCGTTGGGACCATAAAGTGGTGTCCTTTCATTATCAATTTGATTTAAAAAAAAATGAGCCTTTATCAAATGAGGTGAATATGACCATTAACTAAGATTGCTGATGACATATTATTGACAAGAAATGGAATTTCTATAAATAATAATTTTTAAAAAATTACTGTTTACTTTGAAATTTACTTATGATTTCGATTTCATATATATTTTATATGCAAAAATATAGACTTCTTAAAAATAATAATAACTTTAAAGTTCACTTATGACATGAAGATTTTAAATGGAAATTGCGTAACCTTCTTATTGCCCATCATTGCTGACAACTAAAATTTCGAACTTGAGAACACCTCACCTTGAAGATTGATTGAAGAATCACTCTTTCCAACAGATGTTACCTCGGTTTAAGTAAGCAATTGAGAAATAATGCCCTCTCTCGATAAACAAAAATTATGCTCCACAAGTCTTTTATCATGCCAGTTCTTCTCTATTGTATAGAAGTTTAGACAATTACCAATAGTGTTGAGAACGCGTTAGGAACATTCGAGAAAAAATTCTGCGGAAGTTATATTCTACCTCACGCTTTGGTAACAAGTATCGAATTAGATATAAGGATGAACTGTACGAGCAATTCCGCGCAACTGATATAGTTAACGCATAAAAATTCTACTGGATTGGTCATGTCGTGCGAATTAAAGGAAGTGCTCCGGCTATAAAAGTGTTTGATTCGGTACCCGCTGTTGTAAAACGTAGTAGAAGACGTTCACATCTTCGATTGAAGAATGATAAGATCAACAATATAAAGGTACTTACTACTACCAACTGGTGACAGCAAGATACTAATCGGGCTGGCTGGAGGAGGCTACTGGACGCGGCCAAGAAAGACTCACGTCTGTATTAGTCAAGTAAGTAAGTAAAGGATAGTTGTAGATATAATGGTAAATTAATACAAAAGAGGCAGGTAATGAAAATAATAATACAACTTTAAGCAACAATCCCAAGCGTAGACATTTAGTTAATAAGAAATAACAAAAATAATTTTTTTTATTTTATTATGATTTCCAAACAATCCTATTATCAGAAGTATACTATTCTTGCATCATTACATATCAGTTCCAAAACGGGATTGTAAGGAATATCGGCTGTCTCATAAGCGATGGGATGCAAAATTATTTTTTAAAATTCATAATATTGGAAAAATTTCAAGTACTTAAAAAAATTTATTGTTTTTATAACACAAAAAAGTTTTCGTATATACCAATTACAGAGCTTGAGATATGGCCATTTAAAAATTGGTCAAATATGCAAATTAAAATTCTTTTCCTAAGACACCCGAGGATATTTTTATCTTAAAAAAGGAGTTCAAACAAGAAACTGCAGCCAAATCGGTGGTGATGAGATCAAAAATCATTCCACTGATAAACACGATAAATATCTGATTATCTGCCAATTTGGAAACCATCTAATTCGTATCATAGCTGATTGAAACTTTGAACACATATTTTTAATGAATCTAGGTACCTTAGAACTCAAATAGAAAAAAATTGCTTCTATAATCTGCTGTCTATATACAATAAGTACCTAAAAATTAAAATTTAAAAATAAAAAATAAATTTTAAAAGAGTTACTAACACGAGTGAGTATATACTGAGTATAGAGACTATTGATGTATATCAGAAAATTTTGTATGAAGTGTTTTAATATTCGACAATACAAAACCTGTCTTTTATTTCATTTTTAATACATAAATAATTAAAAGCTCAAGACGTTTTGCATATAGAAAATAAAATTATTAAAAAAGTTACTTATACGCCATGTGCGCCTACCGCACCTGAAAACTTTGCTGTCAAAAATCATTTATTCACTTTTGTGAACAAAATATATGAAATAAAAGTATAGAAGTCAAAAGAAAGTAAACAGAAAATGGAAAACTGAAAACAAAAATTTACAATAATATCTACATATACAACAACCTCATATACATATACACATACCCAGAGATATAAGTAACAAAACTTTTCGCAACAAAAAAATTATTCAAAAAAGATTAACGAAAGAAAAACCACTAAAACGAGAACAACAACAAAAAAAACACTTTTTTTTAGCATATTTATGAAGTGAATGAGGACACATTTCTATCTACGTAACATTTAACGCTCTCTCCAAACCTCTCCATACCTCTCAATATCCTTGTCTACTCATTGAAAATAACTTTTTACGTTTTTACTACTTACCATTTTACCAACCAACCAACCACCCATGCAAAATGGCAAAGTTAGCACAGTTATGCAAACTTACGTGTATGTGTATGCAAAAGGGAGGGGAAGAGAAATAAATTTATAAAGGAGACAAAAAAAATTCATTCGTTTTTACGCGTTTATCAGCTGCCGTAATGTGAATGTAAATTTAAATGTAGTTGCTTATATGGGTGAGTATACCTTCTCTCCTACATAGAGAAGAATGTGATGTCTGATTGTTTTGTAAAATTTTATTAACCGGTGTAAGTATGTATATGTGTTGAATGGAAAGACGTCGAATGGTTCTTGATAAACTAGATAGCTTTTTCGATTTGGTATTTCTTGTCATATTTAGGAGAGATTTACTATTTTATAATAAGTCGGATGTATTCATGAACGTATATATTTAGCTGGTTTGCTTGTTGGAGATGTTGTGTATGAGTTGAGGACTATGGCATCCATATGCATTAGTCTGCATCAGGATAAGTTGAATTTTATCGAGCGCTGGTGTACATGATCCATACAAATTTCGTTAGTCCAAATTTAGCTTGGCTCCATGTGTTTTAATTGTGTCTTTTAGGAGCGGATATTATAATGTATACTTTTATTTTATTTCTCAAGAATAAATCAGAATTTATTTCACAGGATTGGAGTATATGAGTCATATTAATTAATTACTTTTTTCCTAAAGTAAGATTAGACCTTCTCGTCGAGTACTCGTGAACATAATCTATACAAATATCGTATGGGCAGACCCAGGCTGTCTGCATGTTTTTACATTATCTTGGGGGAATGAATATTATATTAGATACTTCTATTTAGTTCTTTTTTACAGCGAGTCTGAATTCGTTATTCAGATTTTGAGTATATAGGGTGTTGACATTTTTGCTACAGTAAGATTAGACCAGTTATTGTTTGCTTGTTATTAAAAGTGCTCATAAGGATTAGAAACGAATAGTTCAATATGGGAGTTTTTATCGAAAAGGCATTGAGTTTTGGTGTCTAAATAATATGCTTGTATCGTCGCAATATTTACATAATCGAGGATCTAAACTTAAGTTATTTTAGAACTACAATGTAATAAGTTAATATTCGTCTCCTTTCATGAATGACTTTAGACATGGTATGGACTGTTTATAATTATAATAATATAAATTATAATTATAATAATTGTAATTTTGGAACTGTATTTTAGTAAGTTAATAATTCTTCATCGTTCTTAAACGACTTTGGACCGTTTATATAAGTGGGGATTTACTCATAAGTTATTTTAGAACTATATTCTAAGTTAGTAATTTATCTTCGTTCCTAAATGCCCAAAGTCGTATTGACCGTAGAAATTACTTTAATGACTGCTTGACTATCTTTGTGAACATAGACTTCTTTGTCCAAAGATGATAGCTAAAATAAATAATTTAGTATGTGGTAGTCTTTTCAATTTAATGAATTTTGGACATATTATATTACATTGTTATTGTTGCAAATTTTTGATTTTTTTACTGTGTGTAATTTTTGCATTTTTATTTTTTATTCTTTATCTTCTGTGCTACACTACTCGTATACGAACCATAACTGAACATTTAATGCATATTTTAAGCAGTCCACGAAAGAAAAAAAAAATAACAAAACATACTGTTTGAACCAGAATTAGAAAATAAAAGTGCCGTTAAAGTTAAACATTTCTATAGAAAACGTAAATACAAACATTTGCAATGGTAAAATAATAGTTCTTTATTGCATTTAAAGCATTATTTTGAACTAATATATTTAAAACACATTTCTGAAAATTAGTTTACTTTTTATTATAGTATCCGTTATGATAATTCTTCAATTTTAATAATTATTATCACTTTTTATTCCTTTCCTGCCATGACTTGACTTCTGGTAAGCTCCGGTTTCTTCTCATTTCATAATTTTATGACTTTTCTTTAAGTGTATGTAAAATCATGTAACGTAGATATATATACATATATTAATGTTCATAATAAAAAAAAAATAATAGTGTAACTTTATGTGCAGCTATCCTTGTAAAGTGGCAAATGGTTATTATGGCGTATAAGTTTTTTTAATTTTATGTTCATATACTTGTACTAATATGTATGTCAATATATACACATATGTACATTTACTTATAAATAAACTAAAATACAATCATTGCATATTGCATTTGCTCATATCTCATATATATAAACAAATAAAACTTCATAAAAAATATTTATGTTAACATGTATCTTTGATATGATATAAATATGTAGATATGTGTATATGTATCTACATAGCAATTTAAAGCAAAGGTAGATATGAAATACAACAAAAGAAAAATTATGTCGGAAATGTCTCTATTGGAACAATATGCATTAAGCACCGTATTGGGTTGTGTAAATTCAAATAAACTACAACCAACAATTAGACTTACATATATATATGTATATATATGGTTACAAAGTCATTCGAATATATACCAATGTCTGTATTTGGTTGAAGTTTTTATTTTAAACTTGTAGATATGTGTATGTATTATACAGTATTTAAAAAAAGGTATTTTAAAGAAATTTTAATTTTATTAAGAGTTTTCTTATGAAGCCATAACTACTGCTATGCGGTATATACATATATTATAGGATATAATAATATTATAATGATATAATCTTAATGATGATAGTCAGTTAAAAAGACATATAAAAGTATTGAATTAATTTAGATATAAAGTGTTGGATAGTTTGAAAAACTAGATATGATGATTTCAATGTAGGCAACACAAGCTAGTGGTTGGTTGCTGAATACAATGGTTAATTAACAGATAACTTTCGCTGACCTCAATTCGAGATTTTTCGCTTTTTTGCTACCATATTCTACATCTATCCCGTCGAATTTAGATTACTTGATAGATCTTTCGTCCTTACCGATAAACAGTCTTAAAAACTGTCAAAAAATCCCATCCCTAAAAAAGTTTTCGTATAGTCGCCATATCTGTACCACTAGATATTTGACCGTTTTTATAAGAATATTTTAGGAAAAACTGTAATTGGATCGATGTTGGACTTTACTGATTTTATACATACCATGAAAACTTGACACATGCATATGTGCTTATGTAATATTATCAATTTTAATATTTCTTTATCCCAAGATTGTTGTATTTGCAGCTTGTACTGTTCGAATACATTTGATTTGACTGTAAATCATCCAAAAAAATCCAAGGTATCGCATACAGGATTTAAACTTACTGTTTATTTTGTTATTATTCATCCATTATTGCACGATCATATAGAAAGTTAATTGTTTTGAGAAATTTAGTTAAGCGCAGTCTCTTGTCTGATCAGTAACTTGCTGTCGCCAGTTTGTAGTACCGAGTGGCTTCCAACAAAGATGTGGTCGTTCTCTCCTACTTTTCTCACTAGGTGAAATCAAATTAAGTATCTGTCTAGAATAAATTTTCTTTCATTTGCATGACGTGACCAGGCTAGCGAAGTTGAAGAATTTTTATGTGCTTAACTATATCAATGTCGCAGTATACCATGTATAGCTCATCCTTCCATTTGATTCAAAAGTCATTGTCAACACAAAATGTTTACTGTGTCAAATTTGCTCATTTTTATACACATGTTGATTTTTGTGAACATTTGTAAATGTTTTGTTTTAAAAAATTTTAATAAGTTAATTATAAAGGCTTTTTTACAAAAATTAAGCACTGATGAAGTTTTAAAAAAACAGAACGAAATATATGCTAGAAATTTTTAAATAAAAGCTTTTTCATTTGGTTTGTCTGCTAGCCGATAGACAATTTGATATTTAAATAACACAAAATTGAGCATAGATATTCCGAAAAAATTTTCTATCGAATGATGTTCCAACGCCTTTGCATTACTCTTGGCAATTGTTCAAACTTTTGCACCATACAGCAGTACTTGCATGATAAGAAACTTGTAGAGCCTTATTTTTGTGTGTTTACAGAGAATTTTATTTCTCAATTTCCAACTTAATCCGAAGTAACTTTAGTTGGGAAGAGTGATTTTCCGTTAAATCTCAAGATTGGGGTTTAGTCCGGAGTAACATTTGTTGGCAAAAGTGATTATGCGTTGAACCTTCTAGTCACTTCTAGTATTTTTTTTGATTTATGCTGGTCTTTTTTTGAATTATCCGGATGCAAATTTATCACTCACTCTTCTGGTGAAGTTGCTATCAAGTCTTAATTCAAAATCATCCAACAGTGAAGAAATTTTTTCATTAGAATGAAACACAAAATGAACCTCTCCAGCGTAAATAATCATCAAGATTCGAAAAGCATAATTTAGTACTGATTTTATCCATGTATTCCATATGCTCATTATAATTTAAAATAATCATATATTTCCTTTATTATTCATTGTGCATTGTGTACTTTTGTAAAAATGCTTCGATGGAAAAATTGGTCTCGCCGACTTAAATAATTAACTAGATTAGAAAAGGATAATTAAGCACTCATTTTCTCCATAAACAAATATTCATAATCATCTAAAATAATCACATGTTCCATTTCCTGTATTGCGTGTCGTGTTTTTTTTTAATAAATTCACAAATTTCTTTATAATTTTAGTAAAATAATTATTACCTTTTATAAATATTATTTTAGTCACAAATCATTCCTTTAAATATTGAAATGAAATATATTTGTTTTTGCTTTACTATTTATTTACTCTATTCGGCACGCAGTGCTGCCAAAACATTGGGATGCTGCCCAATTCCTCTGCAGAACAAGTTGAAGCTATTGAAAAAATCATTGTAGAGGTTAACCAACCACACACTTGAAATTCATTTTAAATTTCACAGCATCTAAGCTGATGTTTGTGTTTGAAATCCTTTCCATGAACTCATCATGCCTGCTGCTAATACCTGCGCTCCTGGCTGACATCAGACAAAACTTTAACTTTTATAAATCGTCCTTTTTGTCTAAAGCACGTTTCATGCTATTTGAACTCCTAACGCTGCCCCTATTGCTGCCCCTGTTGCTGCTACTGCGGGTGGTATTGGTTCGAATTCTGTTGGAGCTACCGATTTTTGTTGACTTTTTTGTTGGTTTTCCTCTTTGTTTTGCCGTTTATGCTACGGTGCTGCTGCACTAAACCATTGCATGACATCGCTTCATTTCGGCTTGGCATCATTTTGCCATATTTAATATATACATAAACACAAACAAACAGTACACAAACAATTGTAAAGGGCCCTATAGATGGCTGTATATGCTCATAAACTTACATTTCACACACACAAATATCTCTATAGACACATATATATGTATGTAGTTGTACATATTTCAGTACATAAAGCCAGATTACTCTTACCAGTTTTTGTTGTTGCTGCACTTGTGTTTGCTAGCTTACGTTTCTCGATGAAATGTTACGGTAATTTCTGTCATTTATATGTGGAGTGCGCGCGCACTCACACATTCAAACATATACGTGTTGTGTATATGTGTGTGGGGCTACGTGTTTTTGATATTGTTGTATGTATGTTTGAAATGTATGTTTGGTTAATGAATTTGTGTTTATACAAACATGTATACAAAAGCATGAATTCGTGTGTCTTTGTAGTTGTTAATAAATTTGTGTGTTTTTCATTGTGTTCGTTTGCTCCATTTTCGTTGAAGTTTTAGGAAAAAAGTTTGCAACAAAAAAGGCAACAAATGTGACTTAAAAAATTGTTGACGATTTAACTGGAACGCGTTGGTTGGTTGTCGGTTGGCGGTGTGAAGAGATACTGTAAAATGGCTTTGATTTTTGTGTTCGTACACAATTTAAAAATTCATGAAGTGTGATATTAGTTGTTGGAAGGCTTTAGTTGTTGATAATGTTAACATAATTAATCTTTGTGTAAATGTTAAATTTACAGGCTGCGACAAGGTTGTGATTCGAGTCAATATTTGTACTACGGAACGAATATACGTTCAGCACACTTGAAGCGTGTCTTGAGATATACAGAGAGTGAACAACCTAATTTCATGGTGATCGGAAGAGAACAACGTTGCCTAATGAATATCCCGATGGGGGAATCTGATTTTGCACACTATTTATCTCGCACCGTACCGAAATTGATCAGCCTTAGACAATTAGTAGAGGCGGAATAATGGAGGTTGAATTTTCTGGCCCTTGGATCAAAAATTTCTTCTTTTCCGACATTTGCGTTAAAATCCTTAAGAACAATTTTAATATCGTGGGCTGGTCCAGTCATATTAAAGACTTTTCCATTGACCCGTATATTAGTAAACCTTTCGTACACTGATTTGGAACTGGTCGGCTGTTTAAATAAAATTCATGAAATCCTTTACAATTTTAGTAAAATAATTATTATTTTTTAATTTTATCACTATTATTTTAATTCAAAATCGAAATGTATCTTTTGTAAAGTTGTCTTTCTTTTGTAGCAGTGCTGAGCGCAAATTCGGTTGATGTTGAAGCATTTTCCCTTGAGGTGGATAGTAGCAAGCCGTTCGTTTACTAGTGTAAAACGCTGCACTGATAGTCCATAGTCTTTCGAAAGCAATACTACGTCACAAAGAAGAGTTTCTAAAGTTAGATGAGGTCAGAAGTGATCCAATATGATATTTTTAGTCTAGAGCAAATACAGACAGTAACAAAGAATTTGACTACAAATCTCATTCTATTGCACAACTATTCGTGCTTCATGTTATGGCGATAGTGCCATTTAACCTGTCCTTATATGTAATCCGTTAATAACCCTGACTCTATACTATTGTGAAGGGACGGCTCTTTGTAGACAAGACAACGAATCAGTTCTTTAGTGTGTTGACAAACCGGAGAATGGTATTTATAAACGTGGCTTATTGCTCAAATAAAGCGTAATTGCAAGGCAATGAATTGAAATTACCTTTCAAGTTAAGGAAAAATTATTTTTTATGAGTTTAAGAATACAAAAAAATGTACCAACATAGTAGTATGGTTAGAAATTAAAAATTGTGACATAGCGCTTTGTACAACAAGGTCAAAAGACCGTAAAGAACGTAATATGCCGGGACCATTCGTAGTATTTCCGTATAACATTTCCCCAATGGTAAGTTAAAGTTGGAAAATAGTTTTGTAAATGATGTTCGGAAGATATTAACATAAGATTTGGTGGACTTTATTGGTACGTTGTAAACTTTTCCCTTTTCCTTGACAACTGGAATTGCGGTAAATTGTACAAATCTACAAATTTTCTAATCTTGTTGTTTAAAATGCCTATATTTTTATTTTTAATTTTTCAACCAAGGAATAATGTCCTAATGCTATAGTACTCTAATATGAACCATCATGACAGCAATAAGTTAAATATAAATATATATATATTAAAAAAGTTCATTTTTCGAGTTTAATTTAATATCACAGTTAAGCTGCGGAAAGTAAATACGGTAATCAAAATTGCAATCAGCTTTCACGGTACTTTTCAAATATATTTACTCAAAGCACACACTTTTTACGTTAAACATTTATAATGATATTTTCAATGATATCTTTTGTGTGTAAATATGGCGTAAATAAGGCAAAATAAGGCAAATATATTAACAAAAATAATAACGGCAAAAAATTACAATAATCTGAAGAAAACCAACAGCAAAGGACATAAGTGAAAAACAAAAATTCCACTGAGAAAATGCCTTAAATACACCTACCCACCTATCCACCAAGCTACCTATAAATATATATATATATATATATATGGGAAGATACTGGCAATTGTATAGACTAGTGCAACGTTAAAAGCATGAAACAAAACACAGAACACAATTCTTCTTCTTTTATTGCTTTTGTTTTCCTCTGTTATTCTGCTATTGTTTTATGCTTTTATCCTTGAATAACCGCTGAACACCCACTTCAGCAAGCTATTGTGTAAAATAAGCGGCAAAATGGGCGGCAAATAAAGTGAAACAGCAGCAGCAACAACAACAACAGCAACGGGAATAGCAATGGCAACGGCAAAGGGATATCTGACAAACTCTCAATAAACTTTGAATAAACGTGTTTGAACAACAGTTTTTCCAAAATGAAATGAAACGAAGCGGAATAGAACAATCAACTAAACCACCCACAACATAACACAAGTCTACAAGCATACAAGTCTACAAGTGTACACATTATGTGAGCCTTGCCGAAATTGGGAGCTTCGGGTACCTACTATATACGAGTATTTAAGCGAAGCATGCAACGTCGGTGTGTAGGCATAAGCTTAACAGAAAAAGAAACAAAAAAAAATCATGAAAAATAACGAAAAAAAAGAATTTATGAAAAACAAAACAATCAAACAAGTACAAGGATAACGTACGTAGTAAAAGAACAAAGCGCAAGGACGTTGCGGCATAAATTTTTGTTGATGATACGATGCTATTGCTACGAGGGCAAAAGGGAGTTAAGAACTCAACGTATAAAGTAACTGAACTCACTTGCTGTTGCTGTTACACACACATACACAAACAAGCACTACACAAAAACACACACACACACACACACACACACACACATTTAATTTTATGATTCGCTCTCATTTATGTCATTTGTTGTTTGTAAACGTTTGCATGTCTGTGTTTAAGTATCTGTGCATATATATTTTGGTATGTAAGTTTGTATATATTTTACGCTTAAAGTGACAGCAGCGGAAACATAACCAGAAGGATAATGTTATAATGCCCCAGTGTCCTTCTGTTCGCAAGTGAACAGATCCGTTTTTATTTTTGCATTTTTCTTTGAAATTATATTATTTTCTCTTTTTTATGTGCCATAATGTTTTATGTTTGCCTTTTATATGTGCATCTGTACGTCTGTATATATTCGTATTTGTAGAGAGATGTTAACTTACTTCAGTGTAACTTTTGTATATTTGTTTTTTTAGTACTCTTGTAGTATATACAATTTATATACATAAGTTAATATGCAATGCATAGCTTTTTTGTATAATTTTGTTGCTTCATTGTTAAGTTATTTCAACTTATGTTAAAAAAATTATAAAGAAACGAAATAAAATTTGTTTTATTCAATACTGTTAACATCGCACAGTGGGCAATTTTTAATAAAAATATACACACATGCATGAAATTAAAATCTATCCAAATACATAATTATATATAGCTTGGTGTGCTTTTGTGATATTGAGAAACTATAGAGAATACATAATAAACTACTTAAACAAATAACCGATGCTCCATGGTAAGTTAAAAACCCTATCAGTGGCTTGCTGTCACTAGTTGTTAATGCCAAGTGCTTTCATATCGTTGGTCACCTAGTGCTTGCACCGAAGATGCGATCTACTTTTGTCGCATTTGAAATTTGAAAATTTGATATGAACTCGAGAAACTTAACTCGTATATTTCAACACTATGTTTTTGTTTTTAGTTTTTCACAAAACAAATTTTAAATAAATATGAATAGCATTATGTATAGTTGGTATCTTAATTGAGCCCTCTAAGAAGACGAACTTGATGGAATTTGTAATATCAATCTTGTTGCTGCAGAAGTTTAATTTAAAATTTGAAAGGAGTGTACTGCGAGACTGCATTTACTACTGGCGCAGACCCGATGGTAGACATTTTCTAAACTCAGATATCTACAAGTTATCTGACATCGAGCGATTAGATGATTTCTGTTATCTCTAGCGCAAATATTTTACCAGGCATAATAATTTTTTCTTGATATGCTTCTCTCAATTTAATTTCCCATTGATTTACTTAATACAAGCCTCTTCAATTTTTGGCCTTTTTTCTAGTATTCTGTAATACCAGATCAATTTCCCTTCGACCGACCTACTTAATAATAAGAAGTATAAGTCTCCTTAAGTGCTGCTCCTTTATTTAGACGATATAGTTTGCATCTCTTCTATAATACCGCTTTATAATCGCGGTAACAATAACCCATTGCACAGGCTTCATTCTTAGTCAGTAATTAGTATCTAGCACGAATATTCTCCCAACCTTTTCTCATTTGTTAACAAGCTATATTTGTTGTCAAAATACCATAAATTACAATCAAAAAATAATTTAGGAATAATAAAATATAAAAAAATAATTCCAAAACCACTGATGATAAGTATTTGTCAATACTTTAAATAGATGTATGATCAGCCAAAAATTCAATTAATTAAAATAATTAAAAATTTTAATTATTGTAGTACTACTCTTCGAAACCTCTTTATAAAATAAAATATAAAATTTTAGTGATTAGGAAGATCTGTTTTTTAATTTAAAAACAAAAAAAAATATAGAAGGATTCGAATAGCAAAGAAAAGATAAGCACAAAAATTTAGTTAGTTTATTGAAATTTGGCTGACCATACAACGCTGTTTTGAGTATTGCCAAGTATTTATCATCAGTGGTCTTAGGAAATATTTGAATTTCTTTTTAATTAGTTTATAGTCCGTATATAAAAAAAAATATATATACATAAAAACTTAATATTTTTCATACAAAATTTAAGTAATTTGCTGAAATTACACCACTGTGCAGTATGACACAAATGAAGCAACAACATTTACACTCTTAAACACACTTACACACATTCGCACACACCTACAAACAAACACTCATGCACTCATGTAAAGAAACGCAGAGTTATGTGTTGGATGCTAACCGAACGAATCCATAAAATGCTGCCACCCAGTTTAAGTGTTAAATTCGTACTTGTTGTGCCTGATGTAGCGCTAAAACCACGCAAGTAACGGTTACTCGTTGGCAGTGGGGTCAGGTGAGATTGCCTTTTCCCATTTGGATGATAAAATGAAATGAATTTTTATTTTCCTATTTGTTTTCTACAAAATCTACTGACAGTTTTTTTCGCTTGAATTCTATATCAAAAAAATACACTCGTTCATGCGATTGTGTACAGATTGCTGTTTGCAGTTAAGCCCCAAATGAAGCTCACGTCGTTGCTAAAGTAGCAACGGAGGCCAAAATGTACAGGCGCTCAGCAACACGCAGAAGGTTGATTTAAATGATTTCAGTTTTTTTTCTTGCATATTACAGTATTTGCAAGTCAGTGAGTTAAGAAGAAAATATCCTTGTTGCGTTAGGAGTATATATACAAATGCATATATACATACGTATTCATGGGTATGTTTATACACAAACACATATATATACAAACTTTCAAAGTTTTGCCTTATGGAAGTTAGTGATGTTGCGTGGGAAATTATTTCGGTGCACGTTTCGCACATTTAAGTTAATGGCAAAGATTCAGTTCTTCTCATATACAATATTGGAGCAGCTGATGTCGAGGGAGGGGGTATAAGTGCGCATAAAATGGTACTTCAAAGTTAAAGTTAAGAAATCACAAAAAGGATATATGAACTGAATAAGTGTAAAAGTATGTTTCTTCTTTCCAAAAGGGTTTGCATAAGTGCTTGAAGTAAACCATAGATTTTTTTTTTTGATTCAGCTTTGCCTAGTAGACAAAATTATAAGGAAATATGTAAAATTTGATATTTTAACACCAAAAACTGGAGAAGCTTGATATTATTAAAAATATGTGAATTTATAAGTATTAATATTAATGAAGTGTTTTAAAATCGCCCTTATTGCATATGTATTGTTTTTTTTTCGTACTTTGGAGTGGAGGGGAATGCCTACACACTGGCCTCAATTCGATGAAAGTAAGTGCCTAAGTTGCACAAATTAAGCCCTTCCTCCTTGTCCTATCTCGGGACTATGTTAGTATAACTTCAGGATAGGATCTCTATTAGTCATTTTATATTTCCATCGATTTAACAATAGTATACGTATTTATATTTTATCAAAATTATCTTTATTACCACACATAAAAATAATGTGTATAGGCACATTAATGCTTTCCTCGATGGATCATGTGTGGTACCGGTTTATGTTCCACTGGAGATCGTTAAGAGAAGTATTAATCTCTTTTTTATTCTTCTTAACCAATAATTAATCGAAAACACTTAGGTCAAGTGTAACTTTCCGACTAACATGACCCTCAGATCTAGGCAAATTATTAAAAAAGACATTGTGAATACTGCAAGGCTCGCTGCAGATTTCTCTGGTCACTGGAGTATAGTATGTAGTTTAAAGAGCTTTTAATAGGCAACAACTGATTAATTTAGAAATAGTGTTATTAATTTTGTTTTGATTCAATTAATTAGTTGCTCAGTTCCAGATACGTTCATAGACGATTTGATTTGTTTTGTTTTGGTAAGTATAAGTGCTTCCAGCCTACTAACTAATTTATGATTTTTTAAGACAGAGATGAGAATATAATACAATTAAGGGTACTGTATATAAATATAAATTGTCTTAAATTGGCTATATTGTCTGTAACTTTTTGTGTATATTTTAATATATATACGAGTATACTAAGTTCGATCTAAAACGGAAAAGTAAAGAAGCCTATATTATGAATGCTGTAGATATAACAATATTCTTGAGAAAAGTTCTTATTTTAAATTGGAACTATTGAAAAAAAATTATTTTTTTTTTAAATTTCGATGATAGGACAAATAGCTTTATAGTTTAGTTCTACAGATTCATTAAGTTCCTACAGTTAGTACAGTTAAAGAATTCTAAAATTTTTCCACAATTTGCATGTAGTCAGGGTATCAGTTTTTGATATATTATTTTTAAAATAGGAGGGTTTTGTTTTTAGGACATATGGGTCATTATTTTATAAGTGTAACAGTTTTTGACCACATTACTTCTGATTTGGCTGACATTTTTTTTATGAACCTATTATTATAAATAAAAATACCCTTGTTTAGGAAAAGAATTATTACATTTTTAAGTGGGGTTTTGGAAATGTTCATTATAGACCAATTTTTAATTGGCCATATCACAAGCTCTATGAATGATATTGAACTACAATTTGTTGTATTATAATAATATTAAATTAAAGTTTTAGTAAATATTTAAATATATATGAGAAGTCAATAACTTTTCCGTGCAAACTTTTCATATACTGCAACAGAAGATGTCTTAAAATTGCCTAATTAGTTCGTTAAAAAATATATATTGAAATATTTTATAAATAAAAATTTTGTGATTTAAAAAAAAATCAAATAAAAATTTTTAAAAAAAAGAAACAAGAAAATTGTTCGTTGCCAGAGGCCATGAAAGCCTAGACTGCCACCGTTTATTATTGTAAATTATATCGGATTTTTTATTTTACTGGTATTTGCAAACGATGCCAAGATTTTCTGAAAAAAGCACGAGTTGATATGATTTCAGATGTTAATTTTTGTAGGATTTTATTTCAAGTTAAATATTTGCCTTCATTATTCGCTTCACACAATTCTAAGTAATTTGAAAGATAAATTTCCAATAAACCCATCAACATCTTTAAAATTTTATTTTCCGGTTTTTATTTTTTGGTTTTTTATAAAAGGCAAAGAAACTGCAACAAAAACAAATGGAAAAGATGCAGAAGGAAGAAAATAACTTATCAAAAATTCACACCGCATCCGTTCCTCATGCATTTTGAGAAAAAAAAAACATTTGCTAACATTTTGTGCGCCCAAAAATAAGCGCGCTTTATAGAAACAAAAAAAAAGAATTTAAAAAAAAAAATTAAAAAAAAATAAAAATAAAAAACAAAAATTATAGAAGTTTTTAAACAGCATCGAATGCTGAAGTAAAAGTTTAAAATTATAAAAATAAAAAGCCAAAGAGGAAAAAAAGCACAGAAATGAAATAAATTGCACTGAAAAAGGGACTTTAACATAAATTTACAAACACACATATATAGAAGAAAACCGAAATACATAGACAAAAAAATTTAAACTTTTCGCATTGAACAAACCAAAAGCATCCGTTTTATGTCTACCGAAACCCAAACGCCCCTAAGCGAACCCTAACCATCCATGCTCGGTGGAAAATAAAGCAGCAAAACCAAAGGCAGCAGTATTGCCAGTACCAACAACTAAACATCAAGAACAAATGTAAAAAAAAAGAAAAAAACAAATAAAAATAAGGAAAAGGAAATAAAATAAACCATGATGGAATACGACTTCGCAGAGTGATGGGAATGAGTTTTTGGTTAAATTTTCACATGAAATTCCTATAAAAGCCCGACTACTAACAACGACGAGAAATAAAATACAAGGAAAATTGTTGCCAACTTTTGCAATGGGAAAACTTCATGTGTTGAGCTATGCTATGGGAATTACAGGCATGGAAAGGAGCAGCGGGCACAAATAGATTGTCTTCAAAAAAAAAAAAAACAAAAGAAAACAAAAAAAACACACAAAATGAATGCAAAATTTATACAACAACAATGAAATTTTTTACACCAAGACAGGATTTTGTGTGAGCTTATGTAACCAAGCACCATAAATGCCAGAGGAGCCTTCACAAACAGATAAAAAAAAATAAAAACGAAAATAAATAAATAAAAATGAAAATGAGAAAGTAGCACAAATACATAAAACCGGAAGCAAAACTAAAAATTTAATTGATAATTGTGACTAGATTTTTTGGAATAGTTAAATGGCAAATAATAATAATTTTTTTTGTCTTTTCCTTACTTCAGTTAAATTCTCATGTTTTTTTCTCAATATTCTTTCATTTATTTACTTATTTCTTCATTTACTCGCACAAACACATAAACTGTTACATCTATGTATCAGTAGTTGAACAGCGTTACCATAAGTTTTTTAAACCGGAAATGCTTAAAGGACATTCACACTTGTTATTTAAACACTAACAGTTATAAAGATAGACAAAAGTGTATACAAATTAGGCGCTGTACATAAAAAGTGCATAAACACTTGTGTATTGTATATGAGAATGAAGCCCATTGTGTTATGTACAAATAATATGCTTGGCTATATATACAGTCGTACATAGATTGCATCTCTATACGAACTGAACTGTAAAAGCCGACAGACACCGCAGCATTCAGTTACAGCATACTACAGTATAGTATGTACCAGTATGCACGTCCGCATTTGTTGCCCATGCTCATCCGTTCATCCAGCACTGGATGCTATTTGCAGTTGCTGCACTACAAGTACGAAACCATGTACACGTTAAATGAATTTTACCTTCATCCTTGTTGCATCATCAATTTTTTATGCGCTCCACTTGAAATGCTCTTTTGCACATCTTTGGCGCGCAAAAACCTTCGACTCACTTCATTGCCTGCGAACCTTTCCAGTGCAACATCCTTTGTGTGTTTTAGATGAGTTTTGCGAGTTTTGTGAGTTTTATTTTTATTTATGCATTTGTGAAATTGCTTTTTGCTCCTGCTACATTTCAAGCGAATTGACAAATTTTTTGTTGCATTTTAATGCTACAATTCGGAAACATCTAACGATCTTTTCCAAGAGAATTGAGTGAATCTTTTATTGTGATAGTTTGGTTTTATCGAAAATTTTGATTTTCAATTTCTATTTTATTGTTTCTTATATTTGTATCATTTATTTTTTCAAATATCGCTTTTCTTAAATTGGTCTTTTGGTATTAATCGAAAGGAATAAGAAAGCAGATGATTTAGACCACATAGGTGGTTTCCTAGCCCTATCCACAAGAATGTTTCTTCACAGATTGTTAAAACAAGTTATCACTTATATTTTCTTGAATAAAATCGCCTACAAGGAACGATCAACACATTATGAAAGTACTGAAGCTTCCGGTCTTCTACAAAGAATTCTTTGTACAACAGAATCTCACCTCATATCGTCATATCAAGCTGCACATATATTTACACATTTATATCTTCAATATGCGCATTTATAGCATATGTATTTAAATTTTCCTAAATTAAATAAATTTAAATAATTGTACATTGTACCGAAAAGCTTCGGAAATTCCAATTAAAAATTCGCGCGCTGTATAGTCTTCGATATTTAAGTTTAAGTAGGTTTGGCACCACGCTCCTTAATTACTAGCCAAAAAGAGGCGCGATCTGTCAACAGTTCGTTTACGGCAGCTGTTGAAACCAGTTCACCTCAGTAGTGCGTTGCGAAAAAAACAATGGAAAAAAATATTGAACAAAGAGTTTGCATCAAATTTTGTTTTTCGAACGAAATTTCGTGTGCAGAATCGTTGCGAATGCTACAAAAGGCTTATGGGGAATCAGTTTTATCGAAAACTCAAGTTTATGAGTGGTACAAAGCCTTTCAGGACTGTCGTACGACCGTCGAAGACATGCCGCGTTCTGGACGACCTTCGACCTCTACCACCGACGAAAACATTGAAAAGGCAAAGGAAATCGTGTTCAAAAATCCTCATGTGAGTGTTAGAGAGATAGCACGAGAGCTAGGCATCGGTCGTGAGATGGCTCGTTTGATTTTGGTGGACAATTTGTGTATGCGACGTGTCAACGCCCGGCTTGTTCCGATTCACCTCAATTTGTTCAACATTATCAACGATTTTAAGGCCAAACATTCAATAAATACCATCGAACAGCCACCGTATTCACCTGATCTTGCACCGTGTGACTTTTTCCTGTTTCCCAACCTCAAATTACCACTCAGAGGAACGCGTTTTGAATCCATAGAAGACGTAAAACAGAATTCGCAGAGGGAACTCAAAGCCATACCGGAAAGCGCCTATAAGAAAATGTTTTGATGATGGAAACGTTGGCATTTGTGTTCGCTCTAAGGAGCATAATTTGAAGGAGATAAATAAATATTGATGAAGATTAAGAATTTTGCGTTTTATTTAAAATTTTCCGGAAACTTTTCGGTCACAATGTATGTTACTATATTTATACTAGTTGTAATTAACAAAAGTCTCTGTCTAGCAGTAACAAACGTAAATAAAAAAAATTAAAAAAAAATTTTAATTTCTTTCTTAGCTACTAAGAATAAAGAAGTCATTTGTTATTTTCTAAACTACCTGGCCTTCAGACAGCATCTATGGTATATGAACGCTGCAAGATTTACTCCAGTCCTCTCTAGTCACAGGTGTATAAGCAGAGAAACTGTGCATTCAACAGAACTTTTATGCCTACAGAATTATGAAGCTACTCGAAAAATGACAATAGTTCATAAAGAATAATAATGGTCAATATGTTATCAATCATTATTAAGAGGTCTTTGAGTATGATTTAAATGATCAAAGACGATTTTAGTCCTGCTATTTTCTTTGATAGTTAAGCGTTTATGAAGCGCTTTGATTTTTCACCTTAAAATTACAGTTACTTAAAAAGCTCAGAATGGATTTAACTCTTACCTGGGTTTCCGGATATAGGAATATTCAACGGAATAAGAAAGCAAACGAAGTAGACCAGCTTTGGTGCTCCCTTGGATGTATCCCTAATAATCTTTCTGTACAGATTGTTAAGAGAAGTTCTTGGGTTTATTTTCTTTAGGTGGCTAATAATAAACATTTCATGAGTAACTTTCCGATTTATCTGGCCGTCAACAATATTAGAAGATCTTTGAAATCATTAACAGTGTTCACTTAAATATTACAACCCTCTCTGTACACTGAGAATTCGTTTTTATGTTCATTGTAAAAAGTTATAAAAGAGAGAAGCAACTAAGCTTCTCTCGGTGAAAACGAAAAGTCTGTTAATTGCACTAAATTCATTAGAATGCATCTGTTTTTTTATTTTCTTAATTTGAATTAGAGGAGAGCGGATAAAAAATTGAAAATAAACGCTAATTTTTTAAAATCGGAATGGTATCCGCTAATCTACCACTTCAAGTAACTAAACTTTTTAGTCAAATATTATTTCAATTGTAAAATACAATGAGACTTGGTTTACCACATTACGATTTTTGTCATGGCTGTGGTTTTGCAGAGTGGGAGAATACTGTATTTCAATTTATGAGTCATTGCCCATATTGGGCAAGTATAACATATCGTAGCGCTGGTGTCCTAAAAAATAAGGGATATAGCGAATTTTGAAGACTTGTCGATAAGAAAGTAGTAGTAGCAGACAAGTCTACTACTTAAACGTGTTTATTGTCTGCAAATTCACCGTGAGTAAGATCTAACGAACTTAACCAAATATGAGGAAACTTTTTTAAACAAAAAGAATTTTACAGAAATACATTCTTTTCACGTGATCTATTTCAGTTCAGTTATGGAGGTTATTTTAATCTTTATTTCGGTGTAATCTAAAATCTTCGAATGTTTTGTTTTGTGAGAAAGTAAATTACAAGCAAAAGCCATTACTTATTGTGCAGTAGATTCATTTAGGACTGTATTAAAAACAATCCCCTTTTGGGGATGCTTTTAGTAGGCTTGTCATATGACTCCTCCTTTGGATTCCTCATAATTTTACAATCGCTCAAAAAAGGTTCGTGTTGATTGCTCCAAGAAAATTCTGAAAAAATACGATCGAGGAAGCTCAAAACAAAATCTACGACATTGTGACTACTGACGAATCATGGATTTACACCTATGAGCACGAAACAAAACTGCAATCAATTGTCGGTGATCAGAACCCGACAAAGGTAGTCAATGGATGAAGCAAAGTCAATGAATGATTATATGCTTTTTCAGAAAAACCGATCAAGTTGCAACTGTACCACTTGAAAAACATAGAACAGTCAACGTAGAATTTGGAGAATCGACGAACACCAATCGTTGAAGGAAATTTTACTCATCAGCTTAAATAAAAGAGGTTTTGACCACTCAAGACGTCGAATTGGTGGATTATGCGCTTTCCAGTCGCGACTTGATACCTAATGACTTCTTGTTCCCAATTATTGAGAAAAAAATGCGTTTTTCTAAACTCGAAGAGACTGTTGAGATATTTAAAACACTGGATTTGGAAATACTAATTTCAGAGTCGAAAAACTGTTTCGAAAATTAGTTCAGTCGAATGAAAAAATGTATTGATATCATTGAGAATATTTCGAAAATCAATAAAACCATTTTCATTGATTAACCATAAAGTTTTCATATTAAGGCGCAAGACTTAAAAGGCAGCGCTAGTATATTAGTAGTGTCTAGGTTTTTTTTTCTTTTCAAAACTATACATATATTAGGAAATAGGCGTCAATCTTTATTTTCACTGAATTCAAAATACTCGTCAAACTAACAAGCATAATTATCCCTTCCTATCTCTCTCTTTTTTGTTATGAAAGTCCAATAGTAACTTATGACACTATTACTAAGTTGTTATCTTTATAATCTTAGTCTTAATCTAGTAGTTAAAGTTTTAAATTCGACATGACTGACTGTAGCAATGTAATATCTTAAGCAGCGTCATATGATCTTTATAGAATTAATATCTAAATTTAGTTTTAAAGTTATCTTCTACAATTTATTGAGTATAGAAGAGTAAAGTAAAAATTTAAATGTCATAAGAATTTGTTGGAAAAAAATTCCTTTAAAAAAAATAGTGGTAAGCAGAATATCTATGAAAAGTTGAAAGGATAAAGTAAGCGCTTTTAGTTTAATAGCAAACGATAAACCAGCGAAAGATTTTTAATGCACTTTCTACAACTTTGTAATGGGCGGGCAGATATGGAAAGTGTCAGGCTCCTTTATTGCATGAAAAGCATAAAATAATTTTTAAAAAAGCATAAAGCGGAAGTAAAGTTTTGAGATGCAGATACATAACGTTGCAAGCAATGCAAGGATCAAGTATATCAAAAATGTCCTTTTTACTGTTTAAAATTGTCGCTTTATGCTCCTTTTTGTGTGCAATCCTACGCAGTTCTTCAGAATTTCTGAAGTAAAAGTTAATAGCAGGCGTGGCGCATGCAACCTCGATTTTCTAGTGTTTCCACAGTGTTTTTCTTTTTCAGTTTTACATGCATTTACCACAAATTACTATGTGTGTTGTGTATTTTTTCCTAATATTTGTTGTTTTTTACACTCTATTGCTGCCACTTTTATAGCTTTTGTGCAAATGATGAAAATAAAAAACAGAAAGAAAAATGTGCCGCACAATATGGAATTTATTTCCACAAGTTTTTCTAGCACTATTTTCGCTATAATTATTTTTCTTAAATTTTTTCATTCATTTTTTAGCTTCTTTGCTTCTTTACGACGTTGCAACATGCAATTTAGTACAATGCTTTGCAGCTTTTCCATTTTATTTTTATATTATAAATGATGCAGTTTACCTTTTACATTTTCATTTTTACTTATTTTTTCTATAAAACTTTTTAAAACTTGTGTATATTCGTCCTTTCTGTAGCTTCTTCTGCACTTTCATATACTTTAATTTGTTTGTACATAAGCACAGCATTTGCAGTTATAGTATATAAAAGTTAAAATTATTTTATGCTTTCTTTCAAATTTTGTATTTTACTTTGGATTTTTTTTTTATTTTATTTTATTTTATATTATTTTATTTTCTTTCTTAATTTTTCCTCTGTGACTTGTCAGTTAACTTGATTCTTATTTAAAATTTATTATAGCAATGGGTTCAGAATTGCAGTAACAATTAAGAATATTAAATTTTATAACATAATTATTTGCAAGTTCAGTTAAGTATGAATTTGTTACTCATACGCACGGTGGGACCGAAATTAAATGAGTAATTGTGCAAGAATTTAAATCTGTGATTAAAGGTTTTGCTTATTATGAATGAAATATGGATATAAAGAGGTAACAGTCCTGACTAATTTCTTACCTATGTTAAAATTGCTTGTTACGAATGATATATGGATATCAAGAGGTATCAAGAGATATTTTAAACAATGTTAATGTTTTAGGGTTATTATATATCTGTTAATTATATATATGTATATATATAATAAGACAATACGTACTTGTAAGAAACATTCACCCTTAAAATGTATTTACATTTATATAAAAATGTATAATTTATGAATCAAGCTTATTTACACTTATTTATACCGACAGTTGATATATTTAAGAAATTGTCAAGAAAAAGTAGTAGCCTTCAATTGGCCAATTAAATAAAAACAGTGCATGATAGACGTAAATTTTTTAAAGTACAGAAAATTTATTTAAGAGTACAACTAAAAGATTTTTATTAGACACGTCGTGTCTCATTTAATATGGTGGATAATTCTTTTTCTGCCTCTTTGTCCAAAGAACCATTCGCAAAATACACCCTGCATGCACGGTTGCCACTTGAAAATTTTTTTCTGTACCAAAATTGGTTTAAAAAGGTACCATTTCTGTAAAAAAAAGGTCCAAAATTTTTTTGGACCTCTTTGTTTTCTCGTTCTGTGTTTTTCATAGTGTTATAAATGAACAAAATTTAAAATAGTGCAAAGTTGCATTTATAAAAAAATTTAATTGGAAATATCCACAATAAAGTTGGGTCGTCAAAAATGTACCATTTTTTGAACATGAGTACCAAACGAAAAAAATAAAAAAAAAAGTACCAATTTTGGTACTAAAGTACCATAAGTGGCAACCGTGCCTGCATGTTTATAGAATTATAATACAATATTAGTATAAAGAAATTATTGACCAATGTTTGGATATAATTTTAAAAATATTAATTCAATGAAATTATAATATTGGCTTTATATTATATAAGAATACTAAGGAATACATTGTGACCGAAAAGTTTCCGGAAATTTTAAATAAAACGCAAAATTCTTTATCTTCATCAATATTTATTTTATCTCCTTCAAAATATGCTCCATTAGAAGCGATACACAAATGCCAACGTTTCTTCCAATCATCAAAACATTTTTTATAGGCGCTTTCCGGTATGGCTTTGAGTTTCCTCTGCGAATTCTGTTTTACGTCTTCTATGGATTCAAAACGCGTTCCTCTGAGTGGTAATTTGAGTTTGGGAAACAGGAAAAAGTCACACGGTGCAAGATCAGGTGAATACGGGGGCTGTTCGATGGTATTTATTGAATGTTTGGCCTTAAAATCGTTGATAATGTTGGCTCGGTGCGAGGGAGCATTATCGTCATGAAAAATCCATGAATTATCCTTCCACAATTGAGGCCGTTTACGGCGGATATTTTCACGCAAACGTCTTAAAACAGTCAAATAATAGGCTTTATTGACTGTTTGTCCTTCAGGGACGAATTCATGATGCACCACACCACGAATATCGAAGAAAAC
>NC_051846.1:25380115-25393218 GCF_002237135.1 Teleopsis dalmanni
TAATTTCATTGTTTTTATATACTTTATATACAAACTTTGAAGTTTTTCCCCTTTCTTTCAACAGCAAAATTCTATAAAGCAACATTTTATATCATGTATTCTTATATATTATATTGCCCATTTGTTTTTATACTTTGAAATGGCTAAATAAGTATCCACTTGATAAACATAAGCATATGAGTCAGCATATGAGTACTTTCAGCAAGATATCATTCCTATTAAATACCTTAAACGCATTCTTAAAGCCAATTATTAGAAGACCTAATCCATAGATTACTGGTTAACTTATTGTTTTTGCAAGTGCTGTTTGTCTATAAAACTAGAACCAGTCATATCAACGACGACTTGGTTCAATGACTATATAAACCTATATCAGATTTAAGTACGTATGAAGTTTGCTACCCATAAAATGCGAGCAATACAAAATAAATTTAAAAAAAAAATAAACAAATAACCAGAAACTGATTATTTATGTCAGTTCAAATCAATTGTAAACTCCTGTTATGGTGACATATAACGACTTACCTAATATTATTCTTTCAATATATAATGTATAATGTATTTGATGTATAAGCATCAAATGGCACCTTATGACACTTTAACGTACTAAACTCAGCTCTTATGAATGAAATTGAAATGTGGGGGGTGGGGGGTGAATAGTCAGATACGTGCAAAATAGCGTTTACATTGGGTTAATTATAGAACTTGATCTAGGTTGTAATAACATCGGTTGTAGAATGAAATCAGTAGAAGATTTGTTTCGACTCTATTGACATAAAACACAGGGTATTGATCGACTTATAACTCATAATTTGGAATAAGTATGGAGGTAGTGAATTAACCTAGAGAATGCTGTAAAATCAAAAAGCACAATAGAGTAAGTTACTTTAAAAAACTTGTGAACCAAGGAGTATGGAGAGACTTTTCCACCGACGCTGCGCTTATAATTGCTACACTTACGAAGAAGAGTTTTAAAGATTCTTATGTATTCCGTTCTTTAAGAGCTAATTCACGATCAGTTGGGGAAGCTAATATTTATGTTAACATGTCAATACTATATATATTTTGATATGAATGAAAAAGTTGTGCTTAAAGTTAACCAATCCAATATATTTAAATACTTATAGATATGTCATTAATACGATTATCGAGCTAGAAAAACTTTTTACTTTTTCGCGACATTAGCCAATAAAACTCATGAACGGAAGTTCTAATATTTTAATTTTCCAGCTTTATAGAAAAAAAATCGAACTTTAAGTATATTGAAATATATATATAAGTATATCAGAATTGTGCACGCATTAAATTGATTGCGTTCTACAAATGTGATTAAAGTGTATAGTCTCTAAGTTGTGTATTAACTGATTTGATATCATTAGCGAAACAAGTCTTAAGTCTCAATTACAATAAGAATGAATGATAATACTTATAATTGATTCGAATAATGACTACATATAATATAGGAATTATCAACTATAATTCTATATGTTACTTCACCGCAAACTTATTCTACTAATAACGAATATTCGTTATGAATATAAGAGTCAAGTAATAGTACTATCATTAATTAGTAGGTTTTTTTAATATAGTGCATAAACAATGCTTTTATAATAAAAATTTGTTTGGATTATCATTGTATTGGAACGATAAAGAAATTTATTCTTTGGTTTAAGGTAATTAGTTCTCTATGAACTACGAGGTTTCTTCATAACCCCTCTCTACGCCTTGACTGGATTATTGTTTATCATTTCATCAGACTAAGTAACTGACGTCAGATCGGCATACCTCCCCGAGTAGCCTGTAACCATTCTGAGATAAGATAACGTGGTGTTAGTAAACCTGTCAGTTTTCGCAAATAATTTCAGGGCTCTATCCTTTATGTATTTGTTAATCGGATCAATCTTGAGGTCGCATATGATGTCAGCATTCATATGAATGATGAAAACAATTTATTTTAATTCATGGATAAATGCAATTCGATTGATTCTCTCACAAAGTGTTACCTAATGATGTTAAGCAAAAAAAAAACTCATTAATTTTTTATATTTTTATTGGATTCAATTCCATCGATAATTTGCTCCAATACATAAAAATCAATAAGTTTTAATGCATATTTAATATATAGACTTTTACACCATCTGTCGGAGATAAATCGTACTATTCTGGAAACAGTGGATGTATGCAATTTTATAATGCCTGTAAAAACAAAAATATTTTATAAAGCAGATGTGCAGTTGAAGCGCCTACACGGAACACGCCGACAAAAGAGGTATTGAGTTTATATATTTACTATTATAAAACTCAACTAATTTGAACCACAACGTGACTACAATTATTATTCCAATTGGTAGCTTTTATTAATGCTTACATAGTAAAGTTAACAAAATATAAAAAAAATTGGTAACATCACTTAGTTTCACCTGTCTCTAACTCTCTTTCACTCTTTATCCCTCAGTCTTTCGTATTCTCGCTGTAGCCTTAGTTCTATGAAAAGAAGCGACAAAATTTTTCTGCAGCATATTTATCTCTATTTCTAAACTAATCATACATAGATGTGATTCAAAAAATTTAGTTCTGTCTCAATAGCTCTTTTATTTTTGGTTAGACACATAACATGTTATTGGTATATCAATAAAACTAATAGTAGTTAAAAATGGACGAAAAATCCATGTTCTTAAAATTTGGCACAAAACATATTTCAGAAAATTGGCACACCTTTATTGTAAATATGGGACTGAAAGTATATGAAGGACTGAATAGAAACCGGATCTCAATGTAAATAATATATGAAGTATGAATTTGGATTTAATTGAAATAAAACTAATGTATATATTTATTAAGGTTACATTCATCTTCCTGCCCACAGTAAAAAGTTAAGATCAAACAAATATCAATTTAATTAATATAATCCAATATGATTTTATATTTATTTACGACAATTCATAAATTAGGTTAGATAATACCGACATTCCTAAGGATTCAGTATGGCATATTGGCCCATTGTTCTACTGTATAAAGCTCAATGATTTAAAAACTATATCAAACCTTTAGTAAAGTCTAAAATACTCTTTGAATGGTAGAAGTCTTAAAGCTGGCTAAGATTCTACAAAAGAGTACGATTCGATAGTATATAACATTTATTAATTTTTTGCAAATTACTTTATTTCCAATATACTAAAAAGTTGAATATTAGAAAGTCATCCAAAAAAAATATGAAATTCTCATGCTCTGATGGAATTATGTTTCTCAAAGTGGTCTATATATATTAACATAAGGGTACATCGATAAACTTATTTCGATTTTTACGACAAATTTTTCTTCTTTATAAACATTGATGAAAAAAAAACACTTCTATAACGATATTGATCTGGACATCGTTTATTTAATGGAGAAGTCAAAAATCTGTTTTTGTGCCAATAAACATTGATGTTATACAAAAACTGATAATGCAATATAGTTAATTCTATATTAGAACTGATATTGGTTCTAACAGAACACATAACATCATTAATCACATAATCATTTGTTGGGGTATAAGATTTGTATTTGTCTGATCCCATACGTAGGCATAAATATCAATACAAAGTTTAGTTTACGCCCATTTATTATGTTGTTTACATCGATTCCAAACTGTGTCACTGCAAAGAAATTGAATTAAATAAAAATACATTTTCGTGCATTTATTTTTTACGATCTTTGTACCAAGAAACATCGATGTACCAAGAAACATCGATGCAGTGTGAGAAATGATTAAGATGGTTCGGCATCTTACACACCGTGTTATGGAGGCTTCCTTGGGGATTAGTGGGACTAGCAAATATTCAATTTTACATATACATTAAGCTGTCACAAATACTTGTTCCCGTTGGATTCCAGATAATGCAACAATCAATGTTTGGGTCTTCTAAAGTGAGCCGAACTCGACAAAGCGGACGAAGCGAGTAGTCGCTTGTTTGTTCAGAAAAACCGGTTTTGTCGCAATTGTACCACTTGAACAACATAGCACAGTCAATGCTGAGTTTGGCAGTCAAAGGAAATTCATCCTTCACTCTCATCAGCTCAAACAAAGGAGTTTTTTAGTACTCAAAACGTCAAATTAATGGGACATCCGCCTTACAGTCCCAACATGTCAGCCAATGATTTCTTTTTAATTTTTTTTATTAGGAAAAAAATGCATACTAAGCGTGTTTTTACTCCCAAACTGCCTGATGACACTTTCTAAACCCTGGTTTTGAAGATACCAACTTAAGAGTAGCAAAACTGTTTCGAAAATTGGTTTAATCGAATGCAAAAGTGTATTCTTCATCGTAGACAATACTTCAAAAAACAATAAAACCATTTTATCTGATTACCCACTGTGTTTTCATTGTTAGGCGTAAGACTTAAAAGGCAGACCTCCCATAATTCGCAAAGCAACATTAAAATCATGATCTTGTCATTTATTGCAAAGGAATGTACAAAAAATACAATAATGGAGTTTCAAAACACAAGCATAAGATATTGGCAGATGACAAAACAAAAGACTATACGTATAAGCTTAAAACTAGACAATAACAGATTTTATAGGTGTTATATACGCATATGAAACACTTCGAAACAAATAGTCTCCAATGCTTTTACGAAGCTTAAAGAGCCATGCAAAACGATCAATTCTGAATGAAGTATTAGTATTTACTTGCCAGTAGAAAAATGTAAACATCACTTTTTGAGTACTAAAAATTTACACTAAATTCATGGGTCATCCGGTTTATAGCAATGAATTGACATCCAATGAATTTTTTTGTTCCTGTATATCGAAGAGAAATAACTTGGATATTGTTTTTATTTGTCAAAAGACCTATTGATAAGTTCAAAAACCATATATCACCATTGAAATAGAAAAATGTGACAAAAGTGAAAAACAATAAAGCCATTATCAATGACAATAGGCTGTTTTTTGTTAGGCTCATAATATAAGTAATGATCTTCATAGAAGTACCAAGTTTTATTTAAATCAATTTTGATTTGACTTAGAGTCATACCAAATACTACAAAATTGATAATACGATAAGATTTAATAAGATTGTATACAGTATGTAAACTTCTTTCATGCATGAAGTCCATTTTGTGATAGACGACGCTTGTATTAAAAATGCACAGAATGTTTATGTAGTATAGAAAAAGAGTTTAAAAATAAGTTCTACATATGGATGTAATCTACTTACTATGTTAAAAAGGTGCTAAAAAATAAAAAAACTTTTATAGCGCAATAACTCCAATTGTAAAGTTCTCACAAATCCCTGCAGATAGTATTAAAGTTCATCCTATTTGTATTATAAGGATAATCCTTTAGTACTGAATGAGTAACTGTACAATGACTTGCCGCCATATAACTAACAACAGAACGGTCATAACTTCAAAAATGTTTTTTTTTGTTTTCTCAAAACATCGAATGAATGGACACATTAATGTGATTCATCGCGTAATTCTACGAAATTAATAGAATGGTGACAAATCGCATGCTCTAAGTGGCCAATTCAAGAAATATGGCCACAACATAAAATTATATGTTCGAAAAGAATAACAAAGCACAACATCCTACTGAAACTAAATATCTTTCATAATCATGTGGCTATAGCAATCAGAACTGACAATTTGTTTCACACTTTCGGCATTTTAAAAAACTACGGACCTATCACACCTCCAAACCAAATGCCACACAATGTAGTGATTTTTTGTTTCTAGATGCAATGGTTTCTAGAGAGCAACTGGTAAATATTTCCTACTTCAGATGCATCATCATTGCAGAATGAGAACTGAGAAATGTAGGTATTACAGAATCACCATATCTTAAAGTAACTTTTTATAATCTAAAAATGTTCAGCAATTGTTAGGATGACATATATTATAAAGTAGCAAATCTTAAACTGAATATCTATAACTTTGGGCGACAGTTGTTTTCAACAAATGTTCTGAAATGGTGCTTTTAAATGAGGACTATTAAATATATAACTCCGTACATGTATAGTGTATAAATTTAATGGTACCTTGTTGGTACTCACATATAAATTTAAATCTTCATTTTACGTTTGATGAGCAAAAGATTTTCATGTTACTTAAGAATAGTAATGGTGAATCCAAAAAAGCTCACTGGATACTAATACTATATCTTAATAAACTCCTTTAAAATGAAATATGGAAATTTATGAAATGGAAACAAAATCGAATAATTGATCACTATAACATAATAGATTTCAGATCTCAATTCGTTTAATTGAGGTATAAAAAGCTATTCATACAGAAATAAATAACTTTCTTTGGCAAGAAAATAATCTAAAGAAAGAAATATTTTTTTAGTTTGTAGAACTTAGTTATATTCCATATAAGAGAAATAAGATCAGTTTTAGGCGTATGACCGTAATATATTAAATATCTCTTAATAAAGTACTTATTTTTACCGCATTGTGATGGCAGATGAGTAAATTTTCGTGATGACCTATTTTTTAACGGAATGCTTCACTTACCTAAAACTCAAAATCGTAAATGGTTATCTCGAGAACTTATTCCAACTTTTTTTAGAAAAGTCAAATTTAATCATGTTATTTAAAAAATCAGTCGACTCTTTCTCCTATTGAAACTGAAATGGCTTCAATTGTCAAACTTATGTTGATTATTCCCAGAATGAGAACTTCTTAAATAAGAGATTATGCAGCAGTAGAGAATAAATGATGCAATTTATAATATAATTTTTATAACGTATATTTATGCAATCAATAGACCATCAATAGAACTAGTAGTTCTGTACTATAAAAATAGCAAGTCCTGTTAGAACAGATGTATTTCATTTTAATTTTTATTTGATTTAGATTAGGTCAACGATGTCGTGAATAGTGAATCGATCTAAGTTAATTAAACTCGACGACTGTGATTTAGAAATACATCTGGCATTTGTACTTATACTTCTGATTATAGGTTATAGGATGATATCCTAATTACATATTTAACACTTTTAATCTTAAGCACGTGTAGCAACAGTGAAAGAACAGATCATGAGCACTTCAATTCTTGTTTTTCAGTTTATTGAATATAAAATAGTATTGGACTAAATTTGTATTGAATGTAAAAGACGATTGGACTTTTCTAAAATTTCTTTAACCTTTTATGGAAATGTTATATAAATAAATTTTTTTTCTTTTGTTTTTAAAAATTAACAGTACTGATGAAGACGCACGACAGGCTATGATGCGTGATCGAGAAAAAATAAATGAAGTACAGGTACGCCTTTTATTGTCATCTCGTGCTGAAATGCAAAAGGTGATTGAAACAGCACGTCAGCAGTCGATACTTGCTCTTCAAAATAATTCAAATGCAAAACCAAAAGTTACAGCAACTGTGACAGCTCCAACATTACCTCAACCACCTATTATAACTACCAGCGGTTTACAAAATATTTTAGCAACTCCATTAGGTGCACCAGCTTCTTTTCTAACATATCAGCAGCAAGCAGGCATTATATCAGAAGAAAAGCCTATCGTTACGAAAACATCCAAAATTACCAGCTCTGAAGAGAATAAAGTGCGTAGTGGTAGTGATCGACGCCGTTCAAACTCAAGAGAACGTCGCCGATCAAGATCTCGTTCGAGAGATAGAAGTGATCATTCTAAACGCAGAAGAGAGCGAAGTCGTTCACGTGATCGTGATCGTGAGCGTGACCGTGATCGCGATCGCGATTGGAAGAACAATCGACGCTCATCCAGGCGATCCAGAAGCGTTGAGCGCAGTCGGGACCGCAGTCGTGATAGAAGTCGCGATCGAAGCCGTGAAAAAAGTCATGATAGAAATCATGGCAGTATGACTAGGAGTAATCGTAACAGCAAAGATAGCATTACTAGTAATCGTAACAAAGATAATAATAATGAGAATAATAATTCAAAAACTGCTACATTCTCACCATGGAGTATTGCTTCACCGGTGCCATTTGGAATTAAAAATCAAAATCCAAATACAACTATTCCCGGTCTTGATAATAACTTTCCAAAAAATTTGCAAACAGTTAATCCAAATTATACTAGTGGTAATCCAATAAATCCATATACTATGATGCCACCAAACATTATTGTCCCTAATACTATTTCCAATAACCCCATTAAACCAAATACATTCACTCAACCGCCATTAAATTCAACTGGAAGCATGTCAAATCCACCAATTATACCAGCTTATCAAAGCTTCAGTAGCAATGTTAACACTACGAACAATTATAGTCTTACAGTACTTCCAGGATCAGTTCAAAGCAATAACGATCACATGAAATCTTTTTCAGCCCAATCAGTGGTTACTTCACCTTCACCTTTGAATTCAAGTGAAAGTGCTGATTCGAAAATGAAAGTAGCAGATAACCAAAAATTGGATAACAAAATGAATGCAGTGATTCCGGGTATTTTTCTAGATAAAAAACCAGACGGAACACAATTACAAAATAATATGACCCCATCTACCTTTCAACAAGAATCGATTACTTTTGCTAACACAAATCCCTACGCCCAAATTTATCCAAGTCTATTTGCAAAAGCAGATCCAATACAAACTATTCAACCAACAAAACCAGCTGTAAATATAGAAGAGGCATCTCCACGATATAATGAACGTAATGAAAAGAAACCAGAAAATATTTGCATTAAAATCAGCAACTTGTGTAGTACCGCTTCTTACAGTGATATCAGAAAATTTTTCGCAGGATTATTCATTCCGCATAATGGTATAAAAATGTTAAATGATAAGCAAGGAAACCGTACAGGCGTTGCTTATATACAGTTTGGTCGAGTGTCACATATACAGAAGGTTATGAGTCGACATAACTTAATGTTGAAGTCAAAACCCGTGAACATTGAAAAATCAACAGAGGAAGAATTTGATAAAGCAGAAGAAGGCCCCCGACAAAATCGATTTGAACGTAATAGCAATAACGATCAGGTATGGCGAGATGAAAACAAGTTTCATGAAACAAACAAACCTAATCCATTCAGAAATAAAACCATAATGGACACATTTAATGTGCTCTATGTAGAAGACATACCCCAATTTGCTACCGAACAAGATATCATGAAAATGTTTACATCATATTCTATTTTTGATATATTTTTGACGTCTAGTCCAGAAAATCGGCGTGAATATATTGCTTTTGTCAAATTCTCACGCACTGAAGATGCAAAAGCAGCTTTGGAAGATAAAATGCAGCATATGATTGGTCACAGAAAAGTACGAATAAGTCCAGGCAGTGAAGAAGATATGGAAAAGGCCAAAGAAAAGTTACGTCTAGCAAACGAACAGTTACAAAAAGAGGAAGAAGCACTTGCTGAAGAAGAAGCTAAAAAGTTTCAAGATATGGATAATGAATGTGAGACCAAAAATGATTATATGAAAAATGAAAATGAAGTCAGAGAAGCTGATGTAGAAATGAGTACAAATATTAAAGAGAAGAGAAGAGAAAGCAGATTCAATGACAATAATCATAATAATCAAAACAATAATGATGTTGTAAGACCCAACATTCCAAGCATTTTTGAAATGAATGTAAATCAACCAAATACATTAGATGCGAAAAACGATACTCGACAACGCCGGCAACGTCCAAGTCGCTTCAGCAATAACAATAATGCAACAAATAACTATGATAGTAACGACCGAAATACACCCAATATGATGCAGAATCAAAATTTCAATCCGAATGTTCACAACTTCAATAACAACGATGGACCAAATTTTAATGGCCCAAATTTCAATAATGGTCCAAATTTCAATAATGGCCCAAATCAAATGAATCCTGTTGAAAATGTTTTTATTATAATTAAAAATTGTGACTACAAAGCACAAATTAATGACATTGCTCAAATGCTGCTATCTATTAAACTCCGTCTCAAACATATAGAACCCTTATTCAATGAACGCAACTTACCAAGTGGAGAATTTATTGTAGAATTCCACGATCCCCGAGATGTGGAAGCATCAATAAAACAATTTAACAATTCGAAATTTCGTTCAAGGTCCCTACGCATTTATACAATAACTCCCCAAGAAATAGCTGATCGCCTAAACAAGCCATTCATGAATTATTTCCCTGGTGGCGGTGGCGGTGCCGGTCGAGGTGGTAATTCTATGCAAGATTTCGCTAACAGAGGACGTGGAAATAATAATAATTCAATAGGCAATATGGGAAATAATAATGGAATGGGTAATATGGGTAACAATAATGGAATGGGTAATATGGGTAATAATAATGGAATGAGTAATATGGGAAATAATAATGATATGATGTCGAACATGAGTAATAACAATAATAATAATGGTATGTACGGAAATAATAGAAACATGCAGATGGGTGATGGCAGCGGTTTTAACGATAACAATGATTCAATGCGAAATAACCGTGGAAATATGGGTCGTGGTGGCAATATGGGTAATAACAGAAATCAATATAACGATGATGGTAATGATAATAGCAATAGTAACGACAATTTTAACAACAAAAATAACAACAGAGGAAACAATAATAAACTTATTGATGGCATACCCGATCAATTTAATCGTTCCGGTTGTGTTGTTTCTATGGAAAATGTACCATTCAAAGCAGACTTAAAAGATATTTTAAAATTTTTCGAAGGTTATGAACTATCGCCAAATGATATTATAAGACGATTTAATGATGATGGCTTGCCAACTGGTGATGCACGTGTAGTCTTTGAAACACCTGATATCGCGAGATCTGCTTACGAATCCAAACGGCGAAAAAATATTTTCGGCCGCACAATCTACTTAAATATTTTGTAAAACATTTGTAGTGTTAAATATGTATTATATATAACTAACTACTTATCATATTGCATTAATTATCATACATTATTATATAACTGCACAAAGTATTTAAGTAAGAATTCACTTTCAAATGGGAGTTGAAAATTATAGAATTAAGTCGCAAAGAAAGGAGTTGACATAAATATTGAACTTGTTTATCTATTCTTAAGTTATTTATAAGTTATCTATTCCTAATGAAGTTGAAAGGACAAACTGTCGCATTTTTACAAAGTCACTTTAGGAAAAGTGTCATGTCAAAAATATGCGTTTGCTATTCTTTCAGTCTAAGTGTTTTTGGAAAAATATTCCAAAAAAAACGCTTATAAGTTTTGATTATTTGATTTATGAAAATTTGCCTATAAAATTTTGAAACTATGAATAAAATATGTAAATATTTTATATAAATATGGATTAATGTTATCATTGTATGATGCTTTACCCTTTTTAATCGCGATTTTTAAGTTTCAAATGTAATGAAGGAAAACATTTAGTTCGTATCTTTAAGAAGTGCTATCTTTAAGAGAAAAAAAAACAAAAAAAAAGTTTATTATTATAATCATCTACTATAATTTCTTATAAACATATGTAAGTCTTTATACACAGAATTATAAATTCTTAATTAAAGAAATAAATACAATTTAAATTTCTATACAAACTATAACCTTTATTTATTTAAGAGTAGGTTTTTTGATGGCCTAGCTATAAAGATTCAAATACATACTATTTTTCAAAGTACTTGTTGTCTTTCATTGTCTCCTCTTGTTATAAATTTTTTGACTCTTCTATTCTCAGTAGTTTCGAATTGATGGATTGAACGAATCCATCCATAATCACACATAATCATCATATTTGTGATTGTGATGTGTACAACAGAGCCGATAATAAGAATATCATATGTCCACAGTAATAGATCTAACAGATAATATTGATAATGATAATGTTTTATCCGACCGCAGGAGTAACTCTAACAGATAGTGTTATCTTAAACATTAATAGCAATCTGCTTGCTTTATGAGCACAATAAACAGCAGTAGAGGAATTTACCTTTTGTTTTCCACAAAGAAGTGGATTAGGCCCACTTTTAAATGGCATTTGTCCGTTTGCACATTAACAACTTCCTCTGTCCAGTTTACACCTAACCACAACTAATGCACTGACAAGAACGGCGGGGTCTACACTGACCCCACCCCCATTCTCTAAAATTCACAATTGATCACTCAAACATCCACATACTAACTCATCTATACGTTGTGTGATTTCTTCATGTCATCTTTTTTTTACACCCCCATGGGCTACAACAACCACAACAATACACTCACAACTATGAAATCGGTGGAACCATTCATGACGTCAATTACTGCGCCTTTACTATTCTGTTATAGCTTAAGTCAACCATATGCTAAACAGTTAATTATTGAGTATAAACACGTTTAAACCTGCTGTGTGTCCAAGCTTTAATTATACAGAAAATGCTATGTTCAAATGTGCTTTTATTAACACAAATCTGATTCAAATTGATTTGCAGGTCTGTTCCTGGACCTTAGCAAAATTGCTGAACCTTAAAGTTATGTTTGAAGAAAATGAAAGAAAAATATTTGGTGCATTGTAAATGTTGGAGTTTTTGAAAGTACAGCTTACCCACAATAAAAAAAAAAACTAATTAACTAACTAACTAAATTGGTATCCTTAAATTCGCCTAATTTATGCTTAACTAATTTTTTTTTTATATAAAATCTAATATAAAGCCATACTAGTTTTATTTTAATAACATCGTTATTTTCTTATGACCCCAAATAATAAAATTTAAATATTTTTTTTTGTTTTTAAATATAAAAGTTTCTATTATAATAATACCGAATTTCCAAGAAATAGAATATAAAAAATATTTTATGCTGTATACCTATTGACTCAATAACTTATAACTATAAAAAGTTCTGTAATTGGATAACATTAGATTTCTTAACAGTCTCTCTACAAACAGGACATTCATCACGTTCATCCAACCACTCTAGAATACACGTCCAGCAAAATAAATGACCGCAAGGCGTCAAGCTAGTGTTCGTTCGTGGTTCCAAGCACAGAACACATTGTGGTGCTTTTGTTACTGATTCAACTTCAGTTTCATGTTTAATAATTGTTTTCGATGATTTTCTTTCCAAAGTAGCATACTGTTTTCTTCTATGTTCCTTCCACATTTCAAATGCACTAATAAGAAAAGAAATTGACACTTGTAGAAAGGTTATAACGCCGAGTATTTTATAACCAAACAAAGA
>NC_051846.1:25393318-25397999 GCF_002237135.1 Teleopsis dalmanni
ATAATAATTATTTTACTAAAATTGTAAAGGATTTCATGAATTTTATTTAAACAGCCGACCAGTTCCAAATCAGTGTACGAAAGGTTTACTAATATACGGGTCAATGGAAAAGTCTTTAATATGACTGGACCAGCCCACGATATTAAAATTGTTCTTAAGGATTTTAACGCAAATGTCGGAAAAGAAGAAATTTTTGATCCAAGGGCCAGAAAATTCAACCTCCATTATTCCGCCTCTACTAATTGTCTAAGGCTGATCAATTTCGGTACGGTGCGAGATAAATAGTGTGCAAAATCAGATTCCCCCATCGGGATATTCATTAGGCAACGTTGTTCTCTTCCGATCACCATGAAATTAGGTTGTTCACTCTCTGTATATCTCAAGACACGCTTCAAGTGTGCTGAACGTATATTCGTTCCGTAGTACAAATATTGACTCGAATCACAACCTTGTCGCAGCCTGTAAATTTAACATTTACACAAAGATTAATTATGTTAACATTATCAACAACTAAAGCCTTCCAACAACTAATATCACACTTCATGAATTTTTAAATTGTGTACGAACACAAAAATCAAAGCCATTTTACAGTATCTCTTCACACCGCCAACCGACAACCAACCAACGCGTTCCAGTTAAATCGTCAACAATTTTTTAAGTCACATTTGTTGCCTTTTTTGTTGCAAACTTTTTTCCTAAAACTTCAACGAAAATGGAGCAAACGAACACAATGAAAAACACACAAATTTATTAACAACTACAAAGACACACGAATTCATGCTTTTGTATACATGTTTGTATAAACACAAATTCATTAACCAAACATACATTTCAAACATACATACAACAATATCAAAAACACGTAGCCCCACACACATATACACAACACGTATATGTTTGAATGTGTGAGTGCGCGCGCACTCCACATATAAATGACAGAAATTACCGTAACATTTCATCGAGAAACGTAAGCTAGCAAACACAAGTGCAGCAACAACAAAAACTGGTAAGAGTAATCTGGCTTTATGTACTGAAATATGTACAACTACATACATATATATGTGTCTATAGAGATATTTGTGTGTGTGAAATGTAAGTTTATGAGCATATACAGCCATCTATAGGGCCCTTTACAATTGTTTGTGTACTGTTTGTTTGTGTTTATGTATATATTAAATATGGCAAAATGATGCCAAGCCGAAATGAAGCGATGTCATGCAATGGTTTAGTGCAGCAGCACCGTAGCGTAAACGGCAAAACAAAGAGGAAAACCAACAAAAAAGTCAACAAAAATCGGTAGCTCCAACAAAATTCGAACCAATACCACCCGCAGTAGCAGCAACAGGGGCAGCAATAGGGGCAGCGTTAGGAGTTCAAATAGCATGAAACGTGCTTTAGACAAAAAGGACGATTTATAAAAGTTAAAGTTTTGTCTAATGTCGGCCAGGAGCGCAGGTATTAGCAGCAGGCATGATGAGTTCATGGAAAGGATTTCAAACACAAACATCAGCTTAGATGCTGTGAAATTTAAAATGAATTTCAAGTGTGTGGTTGGTTAACCTCTACAATGATTTTTTCAATAGCTTCAACTTGTTCTGCAGAGGGATTGGGCAGCATCCCAATGTTTTGGCAGCACTGCGTGCTGAATAGAGTAAATAAATAGTAAAGCAAAAAAAAATATATTTTTCATTTAAATATTTAAAGGAATGATTTGTGACTAAAATAATATTTATAAAAGGTAATAATTATTTTACTAAAATTATAAAGAAATTTGTGAATTTATTAAAAAAAACACGACACGCAATACAGGAAATGGAACATGTGATTATTTTAGATGATTATGAATATTTGTTATTGGATAAAATGAGTGCTTAATTATCCTTTTCTAATCTAGTTAGTTATTTAAGTCGGCGAGACTAATTTTTCCATAGAAGCATTTTTACAAAAGTACACAATGCATAATGAATAATAAAGGAAATATATGATAATTTTAAATTATAATGAGCATATGGAATACATGGATAAAATCAGTACTAAATTATGCTTTTCGAATCTTAATGATTGTTTGCGCTGGAGAGGTTCATTTTGTGTTTCATTCTAATGAAAAAATTTCTTCACTGTTGGATGATTTTGAATTAAGACTTGATAGCAACTTCATCAGAAGAATAACTGATAAATTCGCATCCGGATAATTCAAAAAAAGACCAGTACAAATCAAAAAAAGTACTTGAAGTGACTTCAGTTTGAAGGTTCAACGCATAATCACTTTTGCCAACAAATGTTACTCCGGACTAAACCTCAATCTTGAGATTTAACGGAAAATCACTCTTCCCAACTAAAGTTACTTCGGATTAAGTTGGAAATTGAGAAATAAAATTCTCTGTAAACACACAAAAATAAGGCTCTACAAGTTTCTTATCATGCAAGTACTGCTGTATGGTGCAAAAGTTTGAACAATTGCCAACAGTAATGCAAAGGCGTTGGAACATCATTCGATAGAAAATTTTTTCGGAATATCTATGCTCAATTTTGTGTTATTTAGAAAGTCAAAACATAATACCTTTACATCAGTTTGGTTTTAGGTGCAATCACTCCACCATAGATCAAGTCCATAGGATTACCAATGTAGTAGAAAAAGCTCTTGAGGAAAAAAAAATCTGCTCAGCTGTGTTTTTAGATGTGTCGCAGGCTTTCGATAAAGTCTGGCACTCCGGATTGCTTACCAAAGTAAAAAATATTCTCCCAACGGAGTATTATGACATAATCTCCTCTTACTTATCTGATCGTTACTTTCGAGTAAAGCACGGTGATACCTATAGTAAACTGCATAAAATTAACGCTGGAGTTCCGCAAGGTAGTGTCTTGGGTCCTCTTATATCTGATTTATACACACGACTTGCCAACGAGTGCAACAACGTTCACAGCAACTTTTGCTGATGATACTGCAGTCCTTGCAGTTGGAGAAAGCGCAGTAATAGCAGCTAATAATTTGCAAAATAGTATGGACAGTATAATTGCTTGGACAAAAAAATGGAAAATTAATCTGAATAAAGAAAAATCAGTGCATGTAAATTTCACAAATCGAAACATCAGTCATATACCTGTCTACATCGATGAAGCACAAATCCCTCACGCGAATACTGCGAAATACTTGGGTATGACTTTGGACGCTAAACTAAGATGGAGCGAGCACATAAAAAAGAAAAGAAGTGAATTAGATCTTAAATTCAAATCGTTGAAATGGTTAATCGGCAAAAAATCAAAACTATCGCTTTTCAATAAACTTGTACATATTATACAAACAAATGCTCCAGCCAATCTGGACATATGGAATACAGCTATGGGGTTGCGCAAGCAGAACACAAATTTCCATCATCCAAAGATTCCAAAATTTCATGCTACGGAGTGTAACAAACGCGCCATGGTACGTGAGAAATTCTGACTTACATCGTGACCTTGGAGTGACAACAGTACAGGAAGAAATTCATACCAAAGCCAAATCACACCAAGATAGACTTAGTTGTCACATAAATGCTGAGGCGCATTTACTAGCGACAACTGAGCCAATACGCCGTCTAAAGCGCCGAAAGCCGTGCGATCTTTGGGCTTAAATCATTGAAATATAGTACAATTAATTTATTATTGCGTGGAATCGCCTAATCTATTTAAATTTAAATTGCTTGTTAGTTATCTAATAACTAGTTGCTTTATGTCTTGTTTTGTTTTATTTATGTTCTGTAAAATATATATAAAAACAATTAAAAATAAAAAAAAAAAAAAAAAAAAAAAAAAAAAAATTTAGATATAAAATTGTTTATCGGCTAGCAGACAAACCAAATGAAAAAGTTTTTATTTAAAAATTTCTAGCATATATTTCGTTCTGTTTTTTTAAAACTTCATCAGTGCTTAATTTTTGTAAAAAAGCAAAAAATTTTGGTTTATAATTAACTTATTAAAATTTTTTAAAACAAAACATTTACAAATGTTCACAAAAATCAACATGTGTATAAAAATGAGCAAATTTAACACAGTAAACATTTTGTGTTAACAATGAGTTTTGAATCAAATGGAAGGATGAGCTATACATGGTATACTGTGACATTGTTATAGTTAAGCACATAAAAATTCTTCAACTTCGCTGGCCTGGTCATATCATGCAAATGGAAGAAAATTTATTCTAGACAGATACTTAATTTGATTTCACCTTGTGAGAAAAGTAGGAGAGAACGACCACATTTTTGTTGGAACGACTAGGTGGTGAACAATATTAAGCCACTCGGTACTACCAACTGGCGACAGCAAGTTACTAATCAGGCAAGAGACTGCGCTTAACTAAATTTCTCAAAACCATTAACTTTCTATATGATCGTGCAATAAAGGATGAATAATAACAAAATACACAGAAAATTTAAATCCTGTATGCGATAGCTTGGTTCTTTTTGGATGATTTACAGTCAAATCAAATGTATTCGAACAGTACAAGCAGCAAATACAACAATCTTGGGATAAAGAAATATTAAAATTGATAATATTACATAAGCACATATGCATGTGTCAAGTTTTCATGGCGTGTGTGCAATCAGTAAAGTCCAACATCGATCCAATTACAGTTTTTCCTAAAATATTCTTATAAAAACGGTCAAATATCTTGTGGTACAGATATGGCGTCTATACAAAAAAC
>NC_051846.1:25398099-25409377 GCF_002237135.1 Teleopsis dalmanni
AACAATATATCTAAATTCAGAAAATTTGTTTGAAATCAATAGCTATATTTTTGTAATTTTATTTTATGAATTCTTGTGTACGAATGAATTACTACAAAAAATTATATATATATATATATAAATAACAAAATATATTAAAAGTAAAAAGTATAGAAATTGAAAAAATATCTTTAAATCTTGGAATAAAAATTCAATATATTTGTATCAATATTTCTTATAATGTTCGAATGATTAAAAAATATACTTAAAGGAATTAGGAACATTATTAGTGGGAGACAATTATAAAAATATATATATATATGCATAAACATTATATATTGTCATATATATCTATATATATATATATATATATTTATATAGATGTTGAAATAAATATTCATAAAGTAAATAAAATTGTGTATTAAATAATCTATGGTATAGAGGCCAATAATGAGAAAAGGTGGGAATATGTATTATTTATTTATTCTTGTAAAAGCATGGATCGAAGATAGACAAAGGGCGTACGTGCATTTTACAGATTTTCAGTTCACTTCATGCACTATTTAACAAAAGTTTAAGTATTATTTTACAAGACCTTTGTAAAGTGACAAAAGGTGCGTATATCATACTTGGAAAAATATGATCAAACAGTTATAAACTGCACGGAACGTGGCAACAAAAGGGATGGTGAACTCTTCATGATGCGTCAGAGATGATAAACTATGAAAAGATGAAAGAATAGATTACAGAACAAGCTTTGAATTGTTTTCTTCCAAAAAACAGGCGATGAAAATCAGAAGTAATATAGTCTCAAAATTGAGAAGGAAATGTAATAAGTGAAGCCAGGTACGCCAGGCTAACTTGCGTAGTCTGACGCTATAAATTTAGAGATATTATTGTCGGACAATATATATATTAAAAAACATAGTCGACGATTGAATGCGCTTATTAAAAAAACGTAATGTAGGTGCATGCTGCACCATTATTAAGTAACACTAAATTAGAAAAATATAGTTCATATATACGTTAAAATTCGACAAGGAACGATTAATTAATAGGATGAGATCACGCTGTGTAGCGAGAGCTATTAGTTTTGAACTTAAGATTATATTATATATAATAATAATAATAAAGAGTAGACGTGAAACTTGCCCAACAGCCGGTACTGCGGCCAGAAGAGTCCTATTGTAACAGTTTCACTATTGATTAAAAAAAGCCCCTTAAAGCTTTGTGAATAAAGTCTAGAACTTAGAGAAGAGTACTTAATCTGCTCTGGTGACAGAAATTCTTTATGAAATAGGTTTCTTCTGTGTGTTATTAAAGCTGGACAGTTACAAAGAATGTTCATGGTCGTTTCCTCATCTTCTAGGCATAATCTGCATTCCGAGTTAGCAGATAATTGTAGTTTATCAAGGTGATATTTCAGACCATAATGACCTGTAATGATACCCGTTATCAACCTTAAATTACATTTTGAGAATTTAAGAATGCCTTTGTAGGAGTACGGTGTTATCAGTGCTTTGCTTTGTCTGAGTCCTGGAAAGTTTACCCAGTGCTTCAGCCGCATATGATTTTCCATTTCCTTGATAATCTGTTTTGTGCTGGCTTAGTATATTCCACAAAAAGGTTGAGGGCCTATAAAAGCAGTTTTTGATGCAGCTCTGGCTAGCTCATCAGCTTTTTCATTTCCCAAAACTCTCCTGTGGCCCGAAACCCAGTAAAGGCTTACCTTATTCCGAGTTGCAAGTGATTGCAGAAGCTCGTAACACTCTAGGACCTGTTTTGATTTGAAAGTCCAAGAAGAAAGAGCTTTAAGAGCACCTATATTATATATAAATATATATATAAAAATTTTTTAAAGAATGAAAAATTAATAATTCTGTGTTTTGTGTGGAATAAAACCGTTGGAGTTTAAGTTGGGTTAGAGAGGCGATCTCGTGCTCAAAGCCTACTTAAACTTAAAATATGGTCAGTTGTGATAACATACACCGGGTTATTCGAAATACATTTTCTTTTTAAGAGAATATGTTCATCGCAAAAAGGTTCGAATTTTTGAAACGTGTATTCATGGCCCACATCCAAAAACCACTAACTTGAAAGGAATAAGCATGTACATCACAGAGAATTACAGAGTCATAATTTTAATACTTAGAGTATATTTATAAAAAAACAAGCATAGATGCATATGAGATGATTTATAAGAACATATTTGCGTTAATGAGTTGTGAAAGTACTGCTGAAAGTAGTCGTCAATGCATTTGAGTATTTATTTTTGCTCTCAGTTAGTATTTTTAATTAAACACCATTAAATAATAATAGACTCTATGTTATAAGTAAGTAGAAGTACTTTTAGTTTTATACATGACACAAGTGGAGTTGAGTAAAAAAAAAAAAGAGTATATGAGTAAAGTGCCGCCAATATTCGAGTATGATTCAAGTGTTGAGTCCTCATTGCAATTATGTGGTACATGCCTGAACTAAATAATACTTTAGAATAGGGATCTGAAAAAGATTTTGATTATAGGTTAAGCCCTGGCGTATATGTGTAGTTCAAAATGAAAACTATATTTTTAGGGAGGCAGAACAAATACATTACACTAATTAATGGTTTAAAAACTTATTAAACAAAGGATATACGCCAATTTTCTAACTTGTATGCCTTCAATTTATAATGTGGTTATGCTTAAAGACTCTAGTCTGCTGATATCAAGGAGCAAAATCAATATTGTTATATTTCTATCAAGTAGAATAGCGCAATTATTGTTATATCTGAGAATTGAGTTCTCTTTTCCAACTATATTTTATTATTAATATATTACATTTAAAAATGCTAAATATATAAATACATATTCGTTGCTTGCTAATATATTTATATAGATAATGCTTTACGCTTTATTTTTTATTGAGCTAATTTCAATAGATATAATTCAAATAACATGTTTACTGAACGCATAAGTCACTGAAACTGAGAAGTTGTTTTTCTATTTTGAAAATTTATAATACACAAACTATTATGTATATATATCGTTTATTTATATATAACTTCAAAATCGTTTATTTATAACTTAAACGCAATTAGTACGCTACATAGTTTAAGCAATAATTTTAGTAATTTTTAGAGGTGGTCCATGTCATTACACTTTGAAAAGTCATAGCATCATAAAATATTTATAATTATTTTGTGATATATTTTAGATTTTATTGAAGTGAGAAAATAAAAAAATAAATAAATTCTAAAATAATTTAGAAAATTTTTTTTATATGCATTAAGGAATATATTGTATTAAATGCGCTAACTTTGACTGTTATGTGTAAACCTTCGGGTTCTTTACAAAGCCAGTTAGAGACGTGGTTAAATTGCAAAATCTTATTTTCTTTACAGAACTGCGATCGTATATATCGCATGAGTGTTTCACTCATCTAAATTCTACTGCTTCTTCTAATTTTAGAAATAAGTTCAGGCAATGTCTGTGTTTAGTTGGAAATTTCCGCTTCTCGCTTTAGCCTAAACACTGTATCACACCAAAATGCTTTATATATTTCTTTGTAGGGCCATGTATGTACATATCACATGTGTCAAAGTTTATTTTGTAGCTTGCATGTTGCTTATAACACTGTTTTTGTTCAATATTATTTTTAGAAAAGAATGTCCTATCACCACGTAGTCAGTTTCTTCTTATAACATATAAGCTACAGGTCAGTCTTTAACTCTTTGAATTACAAAACTTCTGACCTCTTTGTATAACTGTTTTATTAATATAGAAATATATAGGCATTGTTGAGCACCAATTATAATAAGATCGTTTGCGTCTTCAAAACTTTCCAAGTTTCTTTGTTTAGGAACTCAAAACATATAAAATCTTTTTTTATTTTCCGATACTATACTATACATATACTGACGAATAGTTAGTACTACTATTGCTATATTTGTATATACTATACTATTATTGCTTGCATTCGAATATGTTTCTAGAAAAAGAACTTCGTAAACTTCCACATTTCTATTTTTAGAAAACCATACAGCATAAATGGAGTGTTTAGCCGTTCTATTGTAAGTTAATGAATTGCTTAAGTACATTTCTGGAAACTGTATTATGAGTTGCTATCTATAGATAATTGTAAAATTCTAGAAAGCGAAAATATAGTACCATATGTACTCAAATTAACAACTTTTCATTTTCAATTCAAAACAAAAACTTTTAAATAAGTAAGTTTCAAGATTTTAATTTAATATAATGATAATATTGATTTCACATATGAAACGAAAGTTTAATCATTTTAAATTGATAGGTGCTGTTATTCAAAAATTAATTAAAGAATTTTTCTCTGATTAGCGGATATATATGGATAATTAATACACCCTAGCACCTCACTCAACTATTACTAATTTTGTTAAATAACTTATTAGTTGGCTTTTATGCTCATAAATAATGATTCTTACGAATGTAGAACCTTTAATGGGGAATTCCATAAATTTTACAATTTAAATTTTTATTAATAAAAATTATTTTTATTTTTTCTAATATTGATTGTGGGAATAATAACAAATGTTTATTGTGTTTATTCGTGATTGAAAAAGCTCAATTGTGTTGGTAATATATTAATAAAATAAAAAAAAATTGAAATAATTGACTAGGTTAAGTTAGATTGGAGCGGCGGCCTTGTGCTCAAAGCCCACTTGAGCTTAAATAATGGCTGTGATATCCGGTTGTGATATCATGGACTAGCGTTGTTCATATGTGAAGTAGAGGTCAGCGTACAAACAACGCTAAAAGATGCGACTTTCTTATTCAAATGAGAGTGAACTAACATAACAAATCTGCAAACATGGCCAATTCCCTAATTTTATAAGATAACAGGTCTATCAGGTCGTTAAGATAAGGTACCTCAAACATTTTAAATCTTCTCTTGGTCAATGATGGATACTGACATATAAATGACTTTACTAGCTATTTACTAGCTATCAACCTAATGGCGAAAATTAAATACAGTAGTGGTATTCACAACCTAGAATAACTAGATCGGTAAACGAGTGTTTTGCTGCTGTTAGTTTGCACTGATACTATATTAGTGAGCAAGCTCTCGTTACTCGAGATTAGGTTTAAATTGCTCATACAGTCAGCCAAGTATTGTGTAGTGAATACTGTTATTATAGTTAATGAGTTCAAGAGAAGTAATTACTATTCTCTAATATAAATATTAATTTTAAATATTTACGCTTTTATTAGATGATGATGGTTGGTTTATTGGAATTGGTATCAATCAGCACCTTTACTATAAATAATTGATAGACCTTCTGTAAATCTTACTGTAACTTTAACAAATGTAGTATTTCCATGTACTTGTGTACTTAGAAGTAAACCGGAAGTCTCTAGGTTAATATTTGTTCTAACGGAACACTAGACAATATGACGGCATGAAGCCAGGCTTAGCCTACCCTGTCGTATTACTTGTAAAACATGTTTTCCGGCATTCGAGGAAAAGACACCAGAGCATCTGTTGTACCTATCTGATCACCAACTGTGATGCACTAGGCCGCAGAAGACTAGGCAAAAGTTTAGGTGTATATCAACTAGAGGATGAAGACCTTTAAAAGCTCCTTCCGTAAGAGCTGGTATGTTTCCTCGAGATACTAAATTTTTAAATACAAAGGGTTGCACAATAGATCAAGCTAGTCGCAGTGCATAAAAGTTCTTAGTCTAACCCATAAACAGTTACGATTATCGTTATCATCTGTTGTATCTATGTTCAGGCTTGTCTAGAATTAGGCTTAAGCTTTTTTGGTTGTTCCATTCTTTAACACACTCGACGATACTTTCAACATAAGTATTAGTCAGATACATACTTTTATAAATATTCATTTGGCTGGTTATAATATGCTCACTCTTTTACCCACTATTATTTAGTCTAATTGAGAAGGATTCGTTCCCACTTTTACTGCACCTATGTATCTATAATTCTATTGGCAAGTAGAAAGCGTATACATTTAGAATGTTCTAAGTGAAAGAGTTTTACTGAGTTTAGATGATTTAAACTAAATTGTTGATAAGAGTTGAAAATTTTGTATTTATTTAACTACTGTTTATAACCTTATTTCCTAAAATTTACTATTAACGGAGTCTAGTCTATTTAAACTGAATTTCTGATCAGAGTTAAACATCATCATCATTCGTGACTAAACAGTCCGTGTAGGACCTAAGCCTATTTAACAATAGTCTTCCATTCTTCTCTGTTTTTTGCTTTTGTTTTCCAATTCCTTATCTTCATTTCTTCTAAGTCCTGCTGCAAACTATCTTTCCATCGCTTTCTCCTACCTCGTTCCTATAAATTTTAAGCGGTACTCACATATCCAGCATTCTTATCACATGTCTAACCCTGGTTGGATCGCTGGTTTTTCATAAATTTGTTGATTGTATCACTTTCAGCTGGCCGTTCTAGTTCGTTGTTGTATCTAATGCGATACATACCGTTTTCTTTCACGGGTTCAAAAATTTTTACAGAGTATTTTCTTTCAAACACTGCTATCTAGCTTGCTTCACTTTCAGTTTTGTATTTATTTAACTGATTTTTTAAAATTTTTCCTTGTATTTACTATGTACTTATTGTAGATTCTTATAAGTAGTATAAATAATTAGGAGTTAAAGTTCTACTCTGGTCATGATGTAGGGAGGTATATAAACCACATTTGCACATTCAGCAGATTTCCTGCATTCTAAAGAGGTTACACTAAATATTATCCAATAAGTTATTTGCTTTTGACATTTTTTTGAAAAACTATACCATATATAACAAAAAACTTGTATGATTGTATGTGAACATGCATCAACAGTTTAAACAGCAAACAACTTAAATATATAAGCACCCAGTTTTTTAGTTATTCATTCAGCTTTTTAAATAGAATCACTGTCGCTTCTTATCAGTTAACAAATAAAAAAAAAGCTTAAACTGAGAACAGTTTTTTGTTCTCTTCTGGCCTATTTTTATTTCTCTCATTCTCTATTTATTAGGGGTTCAATTTTTATTTGCTTGAGTGCTAAGACGCGTGTCCGACGAGGTGGTTGTGTATTTTCGGCTTTGTTTTGCTATCAAGTTTTGGGTAACTTGATTTTGCTGACGTTTTGTGCGACACAACGACGAAAACAGCTTCTACAGCTACAGCTCAGGGCACAAACAGTTCATGTGTTTCTTGTTTTTTATGAACTATTCACTCTGTTTATTAATTTTAAACAATTTATATTATCGTCGTCATATCAGCAAAAAACAACGATATGTGTGAAAAAAACAAAAATTGATATTAAATTGATATTAAAGTGAATTGAGTTGAGTTGAATCAAACGCTACAATATTATGAGAAAAAGCGATACTTGTACGTTATTAAGCGTCAGTGAAGCGATACATTGGAGAGAGTGTGCATCATGGCAGCGTACATAGCCGCATTGGATGTGGGCACCACAACTGTGCGGTGCTTCATAATAAAATCATGTAATGGAAGTCTTGATATACAGGGATCAGCTTCGGAATTAGTAAGTCAATTAAATGTTATTTAATAAAATATATACCTACATATATTTATATACAAATATGCATTTATTTCAAGGTAACGTTAATAAATCCTCAGCCCGGTTATTTTGAAATTGAACCGGAAACGCTTTGGCTGCAAATCGTTAGAGTTATAAATGGCGCTGTAAAAGGTAAGATAATTCATAGGTTAAAGGAATTTACAATAAAAAACTATTAACTAATTTGTTGCACAATTGATTGCTATTACTAAATATAACTTAACGAGCTGTTAGTGCTTAAGTGCTTTTAAATTTTTAAGTATTATACGTACACCTTTTACAGTAAAAATAGTTTAAGATCCCAAACAGCTTAAGCTAATATCAGTTACTTTGCATGTGAGTGGTTAATCTATATATTTATGAAATATATTTAATCATAACATCGTAATCAGATTAATATAAATTTTCAAAACAGTTCTGATATGTTTGTGTTTATAAATAGATAAGAATACTTTATTTTGTATTTGCTTATATTAATTAATGTCAACAAATATTATTATTTAGACGGATTCGAATAGCAAAGAAAAGACAAGGACAAAAATTTGTTGTATGGTCAGCCAAATTTCAATAAATTAAATAAATTTTTGTTCTTGTCTTTTCTTTGCTATTTAAATTCATCTAACTTTTAAATAGTTTCTTTTCGTCATAAGGAAGCGTCATTCTCGACAAGAAAAAATTAACATTAAAATATTATTATATTTATATGGATATGAAGTTAACACACACCTTACTTCCCGGTTACTTAGTTTTAATAGCGGATAAATGTGTTATGTTATTATTATTATTTAATAATAGGCTATGAATGCACCTATTGTGTGCGTAAAGGCACAACTAAAACAATTCTAGTCTAGACTAACTCCAGATTATGAATCTCGTAATTGCTGTGGGCTTAATTTTACCTATTTGATTTGAGTCTAAGATCCCGCTTCGAAGAAGTCTATAGAAGTCTACCAAAAAAAAGTATTTAGTCATATTAATTTTATTTTCTTGATGCAAAGGTGTAAAAACTGCGTCAATTAACGCAGGATCAGTATAATATCGTAAAATATCGCATGTAAGGTGCTATCAAAAGTACTATGTGAAACGTTGAAACTAATCGTCAAACAACTGATTGAATCTTGTTAGCATGGCTTCAGACCTGACAAATCTACCATTGACTAGATATTCACAGTGCCTCAAGTTCTGGAAAGGACCCAAAATAAACAAAAAAAAATACAAATTGATACACAACAACAACAACAACAACAACAATAACAACATGTCGTTAACTTGAAAACACGTGCCTTTAGTGTGATTTTTGCAAATTAGAATAACAAGAGAAGCATGTACATCTAGTGGCAAATGTGAAAAAAAAATTCAGTCTGTCAAGAAAGGGGTCTACGTCACTATTGAAAACTATAAGTTTGAAGTTCTGAAAGATTTTGTTTATCTGGGAATCAGCGTAAGCACTGAAAATGAACGTCAGCCTAGAGATTCAACGAAGATCGCACCTGTCGATGATGTTATTTGACGCTTAGTAGGCAATGGAGAAATAAAGCCCCGTCTCATTAAACAAAAAACACACTCTACAAATCTCTGTCATGCCTTTCCTGCTGTACGATGCAAAAAATTGGATAATGATCAACAGTGATAAGAAGTCGTTTGTGGTCCCATATGCATTAGTATTGAGTATCGAATTAGATGGAACGATGATCAATATGAATTATACCGCAATGTTGACGTTGACGGTCATATCGTGCCAAAAAACTATTCCGGATAAAGGTTGTTTGATTCAGTACTCGTTGGTGGAAAACGCGATAGAAGATGTCCTCATCTTCAGTGTAATATGTAGGTGTCCAACTCCAATCCGAATTGATGACAGTAAGACACTGATCGGACTAGTTAGCAGATGCTATTGGACGCGGTTATAATGGCCAACTAAAACAGAAAAAAAGTTGATGTCACCGTATCAGGAAAATAATTTTTTTTGCTTTCTTCTAACCTATATAATGTCAGCTCTAAGCTGTAAGCTCTAAACTGTTGAACAAATCAGTAACTCAAAAAGTCAAAGTTGATTTGGAAGGCACTAGCATTTTCGAATATAAAAAATATTTTGTCCTAATGTTTGAACACGATCTTCATAATGCATCTGTATTTTGATATATTAAAAATGTTTAATTAAAATTGACCATTGTAATGCTCAACTATCAACTTCTTTAATTTCAAATTTACATTTGAAAACTATAGCTTTTTTTAAAAAAAATTGTTTTATAATATTTTTTAGAAAACCTCACTTATCTTAAAGTTCTTATTCAATTCGTTTTAGTCGGTTTTTCATATTTAATTAGATTATTTATTACCAATATAAATTAGTTTCTTGCACATGTTTCTTTTTTGTTTTATTTTTGTATCTTATGTTTTTTATTTCTGTACATTTTTATATTTATGTAAAATTAATAAAAAAGTTGAATAAATATGACTGCCAATATATGTGGATAAGCCTTTTAAGATGCTTATCTAGCTTTAATTATTTGCAAAAGAGTTTTAATTAATCATGCATAGATTTTTAGCTATCGGCCTTTGAAGCACCTATTGCTGTTTTCTACAAATATTTGTTACTTTATAATCCTTATATTTGCTATTTGGTATATAACCTAAGTTTTATGGACGAACCGTTTTTGAGATATAGTGATATGTATGACTGCATGGATTTTCGCATAAAGTTTTATAAAACACCCTGTATCTCGGTTTATATTGGATATGGATCTTAGTCCCCATATCTTGTTTTTCATGTCTTGGACTAAGAAATAATTTTATCCAGTATTTATGGCAGTTATGGTGGAAACACCCTGTATAAAATATTATTTATGTTAACTTTTTTAACCTTAATGAAGTGTTCATATGAACTTGATTTTATTTACAAAGTCTTTAAATGGAATATGTCTGTTTTGTTAAAAATACAAAGTACAACAAAACTAATTAAATATAAATTTAATTAAAAATTTTTTTAATATCTTAAATAAAATTTAAATTATAAAAACATTTTTATATTTTTATTATACTATTATAAAGTAATTAATCTCTTTAGATGCTCAGTTGAAACCTTCACAGATTACTTGCTTAACCTTATCAACCCAACGGTGTACATTTTTGACATGGAATCATCGTACTAAAGAATATTATCACAATTTTATAACATGGAAGGATTTACGTTCGGATACGTTAGTAGATCAATGGAATTCAGGACTTAAGCTGCAAACCATGAATAAAATTTCATATGGCCTATATCTAATAACACGTAGTAAAAGATTTTTAGCTGGTAGTGTGCTAAAAATGATGAATGGTCAGGTTAGTTATTATTTAATATAGTGTTCACATTAGTGTTTAAATAAATAAAAAAAAAAATTTTAATAAAGGTCACTTTACGTTTATTGTATGAAATCGAAAATAATATTCGATTACAACAAGCATTAAAACAGAAGACTGCACGAGTTGAACTCTTAGATTCTTGGATTTTATATAAACTGCGGTCAGTTAAGAATATTAAAATATAATTAATTTTATCTAGTATACACATTTATTTTAGATCGGGAAATGGTTTAGATTGCAATGTTGAGCATATAACTGACATTACTTCATGTACTGCAACTGGTTTATTTGATCCATTTACACTAAGTTGGTCTTCAATGATTAAACTTGTATTCGGAATAGATGTGAGTAAAATGTATAATGTATATCACATGTTAGATACATATTGGCGT
>NC_051846.1:25409477-25504001 GCF_002237135.1 Teleopsis dalmanni
TACACATACAAATCACTTCTTACCAAATGAATTTTTTTTTGCTGTGTGTAGGGTACTGTCATTACAAAATATCGGCAGGGCACTCTTTTTTAACAGCAGCTGACAAGTTTGCATTCAAAACAAACTTTATTGAAGATTTACGCATTAAACAAAAAATAAGTATTATAAATGAATGCAGTAATTGCATTGTGTAATTTTTGCCAAGCACATGGACCATGTCCAATATTCTGCACATTGACGTTACGCTCAAAGCTTGATGATTTACATCTTGACCAACAAATTAATAATAAGCTGTGTGCAGCTTGCAATTCTTTGGGTCAGTCCAATGCATTGTACAGCAAGGATACCGAAAGCGGTGCTACATTTTTAAGTACACAGACTGCTGCTCTACCGGAAGTGGCCACACTTGTGAAATATGCTGCAATACAAAGTTTAAGTTCAGAGATAAATTGCAACAAGGACGGCGGATTTGTCTTTTTTGGTGACTCAACTCAGGGCCATGTCTTAAGTCACACTTTTCATGTTAGCGATTTACAAGTAATGTATAAAATTGAATTTTCGTCGCTGCTTATACAATATTTTTAACTGAAATTTTTTTTAGGCGAGAGGATTTTATCAACTCTTTTCTATTATTATATTAATGAAAGATAAATATTTCTTGCTAAATACAAAACCTTTTTTAGCTGAACATTTGCGAAGAATCTCATCTGAAATACAAGCATCCGCGCACAAAATAAAAGAAGATGAAGAAGCTAAAGACTCACCTCGTCAGAGACGTTTATCTGGTGCACAATTGCTAGTACAAACGCCAAGATCTCTTGTTGAACTGACTGGCGAAGATAATATATACGCAATATTACATTCACATTTTTCGTGGGTACTCTTAGCTGGTTCGCGGTTTCTAACGGAACATGTCACATTCGGCAATCTACCGTGGTTACCTCCACAAAGTAGTGGTCAACCGCCAAAACAACGATTAACGTATAATATAACAACTTTACCAATGATACAGAAATTCGAAGAAACCCTTGACGATCCTGAACAAGAAGAATTCTATTCACTGCGTCACATTAAACAAGTTGTGAGAAATGATTTATTTACTACAGTTTGCTATTGTGCACTTACAGGGGTTAAGGTATGCCAAATACCTGCCACATGTATTTATTTTGATTATTGAATTTAACGTAATACTATTTCCAGATTATAGTACGTGGTTCCCCGGAACGTACTTTTAATTTTATGCTTTGTCTAAGAAAATTATTACCCGACAAAATGCACAACTTGATGCGTATTGACGCACAGCATCAGCACTCCATTAGTTCAGATTATAAAATAATATCTGTGTCTAATGAAATACCCGTTCCAATCGCTTGCAGTTCCGTGTTGCGCATTGACTACTTAGACAAATCAATGGATGGATTTGAAGTTTCAGTAAAATGGCCTGGCGAATTACCTAGTAAATGTACGCTTAACATGTTTAATTTTATACAAAAAAATAAAATTAAATGATAGGATGGTTCGAAGAGAAATGTAGACAACAACAAAAAATTTAAGTTAATTTATTGCAGTTTGGCTGACTATACAATGCTGCTTCGAGTATTGTCAAGTACTCATCATGGGTAGCCTTAAGAAATATTCCAATTCCCGACTATTGATGATGAATATTTGGCAATACTCGAAACAGCATTTTATAGTCAGCCAAACTTCAATAAAATAAATAAAATTTTTTGTTGTTGTCACTTCATTTCTATGCGAACCCTTCCAACTTTTAAATAGTTTCTTTCCGTTATAAAACGCGTTACTTTCGACAAAATTTAACATTAGAAAATGAATTTATTTTAAAATTATTAACAGGGCCCGATTTAATGGTTAAACTAATTAAAGCAGTCAATGAGACGCGCTTTACAGAGCTGGTACTAAATAAACAGACTAAAGTTTTGATCGAAGAATGGAAAAAGTAGGTGAAATAATTCATTTATACATTTAATGTTAAATAAATATTGATTATTTTGGTTTTTATAGTAAAATAATTTGCTTAAACCGTGCAAAGTCAACAACAGGGCAAACTAAACTTAAAAAGGTCCTTGGAATCCAGCCACAAGATCAGCCTTTAATAAATTATTGGAGCGCACATCTTGCTTAATATATAAATTTTATATTTGAAAATTGTAAATACATTTCCAATTAATTTAAGTTTATTTAAAAAACTAATCAAATAAACTCAACCAAAACTAATTTTCTTTACTTTAAAGAACAACAATAAAGAATTGGACGACTTTAAGTATTTACTTTATAATAAAAAATAAATTTATTATAAAGTACAATAAAAAAAGTTAATATCAACAGTTATAGAAAAATATTTTTAAAAATTTTATATACTTAACGAATATTTGTTTGGTGATTTTGGGTGTTTTATTATAATGAAGAAAATTAAATGGATTTTCAGATTTAAGAATATATTATAAATAATTAATCCATTTTTTTATTAAAGTAATTGTCTTGAATAATAAAAGATTTTAATTATAAGACCTAGATGTGAAGATCTCCATTTTATTAACCAATCGAGTGTAAAAGTAAAGTTTGTTAAGATCGGAAAGATAATACTTTTCAGTTTGCATAGGACTGATTGGAAACCATTTGGGATAGGTATACGTGAGAAGCATACATAATTGTCTCGCAGTTGAACTTATTATACATGTGAAGGGCGTTTTTAAGTTCGGCATGATTGCACAGAAGGAACTTCTCCAAGTTACAGAACCGAAATACTTGAGCTTGCTAACATGCTAAATAGAGAATTGCTGTGATGTTAACTTTAAAATGTGGCAGGAACATAATTATAACTCAAAATGGGTCAGGTACATATGTTAGTACATTATAAAAGTGGGGCTAAATGTACTTCTGCCAAACGACAATTTCAGGTCGTATTATTATGAAACTAATATGCACAAATTATGTCTTAAATATCGCAGAGAGATCTATCCCGAATTTAATCATTTTTGTACAGGCTTATGGTTAATATTTGCACGTTCCCTTTATTTTTGTGTACGTAAGCAAACTATGAATATATATCTCCAATGGACCATATCTCTTAATTAATCATTTTTTAAAATTAAATTGTCTTTTATAAAACTTCTCATCCTTTAAAGCTATCTTCCTTTGTCTTGAAATTAAATAAATTTATTATACTTCAACAACAATGGTTTCACAACCTTTTTTTTGCAGGATTTTCATGAACCGCATTTTTAGCTTTTTTGACACCTTCAGTTGACGCTAATGTCCATTCAGTTCACTAGTCCATAAAGTCTCTTAAAGCTCTTATATGTTTAGATAAGGTGTTATTATGCATTCTACTACACATAAAACCTTCACAATTCACATCTAAACACTCGAACGATCCTCTGTATTGTTGTGTTCAGAATTAATTTCCATTTCGGTTAGAACCGAATTTTCATTTAATTTTACATATTAAAAAAAGCACTTTTTCTTGGTTTAAAATTCCATTATTTCAGAAATATGAAAATTAAATTATTTAATAATTAACTACAACACTTTTTGGAACTAAAAAAAAGCTTTCATTTTATTCAAGATGTTTGTTGTCTTGCACTTAAAAATTTTTTTCAATGCGTTTAAATAATGATCGCCAATCTTCTATAAATAAGTTTACTTCTTGTAACCACAGCTTGAACGACGTCCACGGGCACGTTCAAATTTACGTCCCTTTGATCGTACGTATGGGCGAGTGTGTGAATGTGGCACACCAGGTGCTTTACCGAAATGTTTGTGTGCAGTGCGTGCCGTACGTTTTCCTTGCAACAACAAAGTATTCTTGCCTGTGGGTGCTTTCAAAGCCAATTGATCGAAAGTCAATACTTCACCTCCGGCTTTTAAGATACGTTCACGTGCTTTCTGTGTAACATGTAAAGCACATACTGTCATCTTTGGTACAACAAGAAGACGAGCATCGTCAGTGATAGTACCAACAACAACTACGGTTGATTCAGGTTGTTTGGCCTTCTTGACGAAGCGAGTGACACGTTGTAAAGACATTGGTGGCCTGTTAATTCTGCTCATAAACAAACGCTTTAGAATGATGCGATTGAATTTCTTGTTAGTGCGGCGTTGCAAGAAACGGTACAACTAAAACAAAGAAGAAAAAAAAACATTTCATTTCATTGTAAACAATTTACGAGCATTTGGATCTATGCTTAGAACAGTGATAAGCATATACCCAAATTATTGCTCCAAAGTATTAGATGATTTTATTATTCTTACCTTAACAAGCAGACGTAGGTATACATCCTGGGACTTTGGTTCAGTCCGACGAACCTTACGATCGTATTTATGGCAAATATCAATACCCTGTAAATCAAACAAATTAAATTTTCACATCCTCACATAGTAAACAAATTTTTCACTTCATTGCATTTATATTATTATGTTTAGATTTATTAAATACGCTGATGATTTTAAACATAATAATATTTGGCAATTTTCCTGTTAGTCTTACCATTTTGGCGACCGGAAAAAGAAAGAGACGTAACGTTGGTAGGACTGTTTTTGTTTTGACAGTTCTTCATTTGTCAAGAAGTTTCATGGGGTGTGTTTAATACTTTACTAAATGTCATCTCGATGTTTAACCCAATGGTAACATAAAAGAATTTACCTTGCAAGTTTCAGATATCCTATTTTTTGACTAAGACCGTTTGCGAGTTCGAGTAAATTGAGGGAAATAGTAAATTATGCTGGTATGGCAGCGAATTTGGAGTAGGATAAATTAGATAAAAATTAAGTAAATTAGGTGTTACCATTGAGAAAATTTTGTAAGATGTCCAATAAATAAATTTAAAAATTTTTAACCAGAAATAATAAATAAGTGCAATAAATAAATATTTAAATGAATGCAGTAAAAAAAATCCCCATGAAATTTCAGTTTACTTTATTTCAATTGACTTAAACTCGCACCGTGCCTAAATGTAAATGTAAATTAAAAATTTAAGAATGAGAGTAATTTCTATTCAAATTTAGTCTGAGTGATCAAAAGCAGTTCTACTTAGTAGTAAAAATCAAAATCTGTGTATAATAGAAGCAAATATGCATGTTGTTATGTAGATTCACACAAAAATTATTAATCAATTATTTAATAATTCAATCCAAGGTACTTGAAGTCTCAAAACTTTTTACGAATAATTATATACAAGAAATAATTTTAGTATCACTGATGATGAATATTTGGCAATATTCTGAACAGATGTATCATCGGCCAAAAATTAAATTACTTAAAATAATATAAAAATAATTTTTGTTGTTGTAGTTCACTACTTTTCGAAACCTCCCTAAAAAATATTTAACTTTAACTTAATATTAAACATAATCAAATAATACTATAATACTAAAATAGTAGCGCAAATACAAATTTAATATATGTGTTATGACTCGTTGGATAACATATATTTTTCTTATGTCCCAAAAAAAGCTTAAAGTTACCTTGACACTGCAGCTAAAAATAGTTATGTTAATGAAATTAAAATTTGGTTGTTTCCATTGGCATAAGCTGATGTATGCATGTAAAATATCTTGTTTGTTTACATTTTACTTATAAAATATATGACAAATATTTCAAATTATGGTAATTTCCCTTATGGGAAATTTATTTCTAAAAGTTTAATTCGATATTTTTCGCCTTAAATCAGTTGAACTTATTTATATTAAGGCGCTTTGTATGATAAATGATCTTCATTCCCGATCTTAATGAGCTGCTTAAATGAGACAATGAAATCACGGTAGTACTAAGTAATTTTATTTCTCTTATTTTATGATATACTTTTGGTTGATGACCAAAAAGAGCATAAAATTGCGGCAACCAGTTAGTTTTTATTAACAAAAATTTATTTCAGATAAAATTGGTCGTTATTGTAGCCATTATTGTATACCTGTCTATATTAGATTGTACTTTCCAGTACTTTAACTAAGAAGTATCAGTGGCTCCGGTAACTGCAATTAGCAGTTACATGTTATGTATTATTATTACATATTTTTCGAGTTTTAAGTACTGTTACCTGACACTTTATTGTGTATTTTAGTTTCAATTAACTCTGTTTATTCTAATATATGTTTTGAGCACTAATCACTTACAAGAACGGAATGCTCAAGTACAAATCGTACTCCAGATTAACGAATTAAAAACGATAATAAAAATTAAACTACAACATATTGTTTGTTCCTATTATTTTAATATAAATTTAACTAAAAATGTAGTTTATCTAGAGTTTATAATAAATAATATTGTGTAACGGCATGAAATTTACCTACATAATTAGAGCTGAACACTTTTTCTAGGTTCTCTTATTTTTCTTTATATCCTATTTATAACACATATAATATTATTTTTTGTTGTACATTTCACTTATATTTTTTAAAAATATTTTAAGGGCTCTTTGTAATAAACAGAAGGATCCTCCGGAAAAGGTGAACGACTTTACTGCTACTATATGGAGACAATGTTATTTTCAATTTTTTTTACTTGTGAGCTGTATTTTAAGAAAATCCTACAAATCCTTACACTCAAACGGCGAGTTCCAAAGTTAACAGTATTATTTTTATTCTAATTTTAATTGCATTCAGTGGAGTTAAAAAACCAACCAAATTTCTTTCGTATGCATCAATGAAATTGGTAGCTAAAACCTCTTGGGGATATCAAGTTTTATTTGATTTCAAAGCGTATTGCATTCTACGAAACTGTTAGCAATACACATTCAATTATTATATTGATTGCACTAATTTCTTTAATATTTCAATTGCCTCTTAATGCCGAATACAAACTAAGTAAGGGTCAATAAAAATAACAACAAAATAGCCATATATAAGCTTCTCTTAAACAAATTTAAATGTAAGTTTTAATTCATTTTTCTTAATCATATTGTATACTGTTCCAAAAGCAATTATGTGTTTACTTGTATATATTAAGAATATGTTTATCAAGCTTATACATTTTTTCTTATAATTATTTCACTGTTTGCCTAGATATTTGTAATAGTAAATTTTTTGTTTTTATAATAGAGTAAAAATTAACCTTTGGTCATTTTAGATATATACGAATAAAGCATCAAAAATAACTAAAATTATAACAATCAATTCTTCTATAAACACTTAACATGAATTTATTGCTTTAATGACAAATATATTTTAGTACGACTCACTTGTATTAATCTAATAATTGATATAAATTTAAACTTTTTTCTTTTTCATTAGTTTCATAAAGAGTACCATACCAATAAATACAAAAATTACGAACATAATCATTATCCACATCCAACACTTCCACGCATTTCGTGAATGATCTTCTAGTTTTTCAGTTTCTTTGTGTAACGAACTAATGTTTCGATCCGCCATACCAGTTGAACGGGACACTAATTCGGTATCCTTTTTAATAATACGATTTGCTGTTTCTGTCTGTTCTTTTAGATTACGAGTCAGTGAAAGCATATGCTCTGTAATTTTTTCCTGTGCTTCATTGTAATACTTAACCGCTTCGTTCATATTATCAGCCGTTTGTGCATCATCTGGTTTTCTACGCCGTAGCGTGTCCTCTATGTGATTAATTAAAATATAAAATATTAGTTTTACATAATATAAATTTTTTAATTTCTTAACCATTTAATAGTTCCTTTCTTAACTCTGTATATTGCTTTGCATTTTGTAGTTGCCTGACTTCCTTGATAACGTCATCGCCAGATTCTGCACCAATTTTAGAACGTAGCTGAGTAGTTGCCTCTGAATAGTTCGTTATGGATTTTAAATTCTCCAATCTCTTAACATAATCTGGTATTTTAGCATTACTTGATGAACTAAAATTACAAATTTACATTTTGCAATATGTTAAGAAAAATTATATTCCTTTACTCTTCATATTCTTGCAATTCAATTATCATGGTATCGAGTGATTTGATAAATTTTCGCAGTCGCCAGTAATTATTTTCATCTTTAGATAATTCTTCACAGTTAGATAAAAGAGTTCGTATATTCACATTTAATTTGGTTACCATTTTTTTAAATACTTTTTTCTATTAATCAAATTCGGTTTACACGTCACAAACGCATAAACATAAAACCTAGACCGAATGACAATGAACTATTTAGTTTCTGATTGTAAACAAAAGAACGTCATATGAAACATAATACATTTGACAGGCCCTCTGTCGTGAAATATTGAACTTATTGTTTGAGAACAGGTGGTTATTCTAAATTTAATTATTTATAATTTTAGTTTTATTTATAAAACAGTACACATTTAAAGTGAACATTATTGCACAGTTATTTTATATTATTTTAACTAAATTCACATATAAAATATTATATAAAATCAATCAAATATTTTTATTAAAAAAATTGACAACAAAGGTCAACTGTCATTTTTCACTAGTATATCTATTTCATTTTTTCAAGATAATTATACAAAATGAAATAGCAATACTACCAACTGACAAGCCAGAAAACCATTTTGCAGTTCTTCACATAAAAAAAATTTTCTGCCAGACAGACAGGGAGAAAATATAAAAAGCGTGGAAAATATAAGTTTTATTGTGGGATTTTTTAAAAAAAAGATTGCATTAATACATTAAGTAAGTAAGATAAATTTTTTTTATTATAAACTTGTATTTTGTTTGTATTTATTGTAAAGGTTTTTTTTTGTTCTTATCATGACATATGCATTTATATATGCACATACATATTTGCAATTTTTCTGAAAAGTAATTCAAACATTTAGTATAATAAAATGTATACTTTTATACGGAATTATACATAATATGTATTTCCATTAAAGATCAAAAAAATCGTTTGTCGTAATAATGATGAATAATCAAAAATCAATATATTTTTACACACCTCGTTTGATTTGTCTTTGTATATTAATTTGAAAATGTTTTACTTCATTTTTAGCGTAAAAGTTATTTAAGCAAACATGACGTGGGAACCGCAGGCTGAAGGATTGCAACAAATAATCACGATTCTGAAAGAATCTCAGTCTCCAGATACAGCCACACAAATGGCAGTACAAATGGTAAGTCAAAAATGGAATATGCATTTAATTGTCTACACTTGTTATTTTATGTATTCTTCTCAGTCTTCATATATTTAAAATATTATGAAGTAGTTATATATGTTCTGTATGAACTATTGTAAAATTATACAATTATTTTTATATATATTTTACAGAAACTAGAGGAATTGAATCAATATCCAGATTTTAATAATTATCTAATTTATGTATTAACCAAACTTAAAACTGAGGATGAGCCTACACGCAGCTTAAGCGGCTTAATATTGAAAAATAATATTCGGATACATGGCTGTAATTTGCAACCAGAGATTGTTGAATATATTAAATTTGAGTGCCTACAAGCGGTTGGTGATCCCTCGCCTCTGATTCGAGCAACAGTCGGTATTTTAATCACAACTATTGCCAGCAATGGTGGCTTGCAAAATTGGCCACAATTATTGCCATCCTTATGTGACATGCTTGACTCACAGGATTATAATGTGTGCGAAGGAGCTTTTAGTGCGCTACAAAAGATTTGTGAGGATTCTGCGGAAATACTTGACTCAGCCGTACTAAATCGACCCTTAAATATTATGATTCCAAAATTCTTACAATATTTCAGTCATAGTAGTCCGAAAATACGATCTCATGCTATAGCTTGCATAAATCAATTTATTATCAATCGTTCTCAAGCTCTAATGGTGCATATTGATTCGTTTATAGAAAGCTTATTTAATTTATCGTCAGATGATGACCATGAAGTGAGGAAGAATGTATGTCATGGTTTAGTTATGTTATTGGAAGTGCGCATGGATCGATTGCTGCCTCATATGCCACAAATAATTGAGGTACACAAAATTCATTTATACTAAATACTTATTTTATAATAATATATATTTTTATATAGTACATGATGATACGTACGCAAGACACGGATGAAGGTGTTGCTCTGGAAGCGTCTGAATTTTGGCTTACTCTAGCGGAACAAAGCATATGCAAAGAAGTGTTGGCTCCTTACTTAGCACAGTTGGCTCCAATTCTTGTTCGTGGTATGCGTTATTCTGAAATAGATATAATTTTGCTAAAAGGAAATGTTGAGGAGGATGATATGGTGCCAGATCGAGAAGAAGATATACGTCCACGTTTTCATAAGTCTCGCACACACACTGTTAAGTCAGGGGAGTCTGGACTTGATGATGATGACGATGAATTTGACGATGGCCTCGACGATGATAGTTCTTTGTCTGAATGGAATTTACGTAAATGTAGTGCAGCTGCTTTAGATGTCTTAGCAAATGTTTTTAGAGAAGAATGCTTACCCATTGTATTGCCCATATTAAAAGATACACTTTTCCATCAAGAGTGGGTAATTAAGGAAAGTGGGGTGCTTGCACTAGGTGCAATTGCTGAAGGATGCATGCAAGGCATGATACCACATTTACCTGAATTAATACCATACTTAATTACTTCACTTTCGGACAAAAAAGCTTTGGTACGTTCTATTACTTGCTGGACTTTATCTCGTTATGCGAACTGGGTTGTTAATCAACCCCATGACCAATATTTAAAGCCATTAATGGAAGAACTTCTGAAACGTATACTTGATTCAAATAAAAGAGTGCAGGAAGCAGCATGCTCCGCATTTGCAACACTGGAGGAGGAAGCATGTACTGAATTAGTACCTTACTTGGATTATATATTGAAAACATTAGTTTTTGCTTTCTCAAAATATCAACATAAAAATTTACTAATTTTGTACGATGCTGTTGGTACATTGGCCGATTCCGTTGGTCATCATTTGAATAAGCAACAATATATAGATATCTTGATGCCACCATTAATTGACAAATGGAACTTGTTAAAAGATGATGACAAGGATTTGTTTCCACTGCTTGAATGTTTATCTAGTATTGCTACAGCACTCCAATCTGGATTTTTACCATATTGTGATCCTGTTTACAGACGCTGTATCTCACTAATAGAGCAAACTATCAATCAAGATATGGTAAGAAAAAAAAATAATTGTCAGTTTACTTATAATTTAACAACGGTCATACTTTAAGGTTTGTAAAACAAATCCCGGTTTTGATCATCCCGATAAAGAGCGTATGATTGTAGCACTAGATTTGTTGTCTGGACTTGCAGAAGGACTTGATGGACACATTGAATCCTTAGTTGCTAATAGTAATATAATGGTGTTGTTATTCCAATGCATGCAAGATAATTTACCTGAGGTGGGTATTTAATTAAAAAATATGTGAATATTAAATGTAAAATTAAGGATTTTAAGAAAGATAAAGTTAGAACAGTAAGGAATTATAACAACGAATTTAAATTATTATTTAAATTTTTTGGCTGATCATATAGCTGTTTCAATGCTTATCAGGATAAATGCTAGGATAAGAAATATAAGCCTGTCAAATTATAGGCAAATGACGTGCACGTTTGGATTGAGTCAATCGTACAGTTTTTTACTGCGTATTGAATTTTAACGCGCGAGTCATTTCGCTTTTAATTAGACGGTTTGTAAGCCTGACAATTGTAGTCAGATTGATTGAAATCAATAAATATTTTTACAGTCCAATGATAATTAGTGGACTGTACGTAATACTAGAAACAACTCTATAGACAGCCAAAAAACTTAATTGATTCAAAATAAATTATTCTTAAAATAATTCATTGCTCGTTCTACTAAGATTATTTTTCACATTTCTAGTACAATTTTTTTAAATGGTTTGATTGGATTTATATATCTGATTAATATCGCGATTAAAAATAATACCTTAATATGTATTCAATTAAAATATATTTGATTTATAAAATTTTATGTGTTGTAGGTGCGTCAATCGTCTTTTGCTTTACTTGGTGATTTAACTAAAGCATGTTTCCAACATGTACATCCGTTTATGTCAGATTTTTTTCCAATTTTGGGTCAAAATTTAAATCCAGATTACATATCGGTTTGTAATAACGCTACTTGGGCAATTGGGGAAATATGTATGAAACTTGGTATGAAAATATTTAAATAAAAATTTATTTTGTCTATAATAAAAGTTTATTAATATTTTAGGTGATGATACGCGCCAGTATATACATCTTGTGCTTAAGGAACTTTTTATAATTATTAATCGTCCCAATACTCCGAAAACACTATTAGAAAACACTGGTAGGATATTATAATTAAAATATATTAATTTGTAATATATTTATTTGATGTTAATATATATGTACACTGAGTAACAGTTAAAGGACAGCTGTATTAATATACAATATATGTTGTTTTTTATTTATAAAAAGAAGGTGTCATAAAAATATTTAGAAGTTTGTGCTTTTAAGAGCTATTAATGTTATTAAAATTTTATTTAATATTAATTTTAAACGTCATACATTAAGTTAAAGTGCATCCTACATTCGCAAATTTTTTATGTAATATTTTATTAATACGTATATTTAAATAATTAATTTGGTTTGTTGACATTTAAATTGATGTAATATAAGTCATACATTTATGATTTTATTTTATTTATTTTTTCTGTTTTTTAGCAATAACAATCGGTCGTCTAGGTTTTGTGTGCCCAGGTGAAGTGGCTCCTTATTTGCCAGAATTTGTACGACAGTGGTGTGTAACACTTTATATATAATTTCTTATGTTATGTTTTTCTAATTGATTTTTATTTTATAATGCATTTAAAGACAATATTTATGTTTAACATAAATTTTTGTTGTTTGTAAATGTTATATGTTGCTTGTACAGATAATGTGTGACATTCATTTCTATTAACAATTTCTATAATATATGCATTAATATTTATAATTTATTATAGGTGTACTTCTTTACGTCATATACGGGATAATGATGAAAAAGATTCAGCCTTTCGAGGAATGTGTCACATGATAACATACAATCCAGCAGGTGTTGTTCAAGATTTTATATTCTTTTGTGATGCAATAGCTTCATGGGTAAATCCTCCGCAAGATCTGCACCAAATGATACAAAAGGTATTGTTTTATTTATATACAATATTTTAAATATTATTTTGAATATATCAGCCAAAATGTGGTTATACAGACGATTTCTACATATTTTTCCATTGGTTTTCCTTATTTTTATTTCCTGCCTTAAGTACAGTTAGCTGGAACATTTTTATTTTGTTTATTTGTTGCCTTTAGCTAGCTCCCATACATTTGTTTATTTTGTTCTAAAGTAAAGTAAAGGGGTTTAGTTTGTAATTAATATGAATCCATTTAATACAATGCAAAATTGTTTTTATACAATTTATAGCAAATATACCAGAAAAATATTATATTTAGAATAAAATCCACGATATTAAAGTGCCATAGTATATTGATTATAATAATTATTAATTTTCTTTTGAGGTGTATAACCTGAAATTTTGTTTATAAAACTAATATTTTTCAGGGTATATTTTTAGAAAATCAATTTTATTACTTATAATAAGCTTCTAATTCATTTGAAATATTTTCTGTATGATATGTTTCAAAAAGTTTTGTATTCCGCTGTTAATATACTAGGAGAAAATATATTTCTGTATTACTGTTAACTTTGTCCTGTTTGAAAATATTTTATTTTACTTTAAATGTTATAAACTATTAGAAATATTATATAAATGTATTAAATACCATGAATTTAAGACCATTGCATATGATATAGTTGTAGTTGTTCTTGTTGTAACCCGCTGGGACCTACTAGTGAAATTCCTTTGGGGGGTGTTGAACGGCATTTGGTCATCGAGTTAAGGTTGACGAGTGGCTCCGGGACGTAGACCCGGCCGCTCGTGGTAACATAGTCGAAATACATGAGCGCGGTAGCTACTTCCGTGTTAAGTTAAAAAATTTATATTTTTATCTGTAACTAAAACTGAAGTAATTTTTTTAATGTTTATTTCCAATAAATATTTTACTTCTTATATTTGTTAAAATTATTTTAGCCTTACTTTACACATTCACTACAGTGTTTTTCAGGCGGAAATTGCTACTTATAATTTGACTTGAAATATATAATATATTAAATAGGAATATATACATATTCTACAGATACAACAGTCAAGTTGCTTTAAAGTTCTTGAGTTCAGTCCTTTAATATCTAGAACGATTTTTGACTGTTAAGCATCTCTGAAAGAAATGTTAATGCAGTTTTACATTTCTATTTTCTGAATTCTCGTCACAGGGATATAGTAGGCAGCTGATATAGAAAGTATATGAGCAGGCCATATGAAGTGCCTTAAGTACTTATTCTGGAACATCTAAACGTACGGCATCTGTAACATCTAAACGTACGGCATCTGTAACAAAATTTGGCATTAGTTTAAGAAAAGGTCAAGCAATATGCCTTTAAGAATAATTTGTGCTATAGTATGTTTGTTAATGTGTTAGGCCGTTTAGAGAACTGTGATAGAAAATTGAATCCCCTGTTTAATGATCCCTGTTGCAATGGTGGAGAAGACAAATAAATTTTGTAATTTATAATTCCATTATTATATAATTATATCTCATTGTTATGATTTTTTTTACTTTTAACTTATTACTAAAGTAAAAATTACTTTAACTTATTAATAGCTACCAGCTTCTTCAGGGTTAAACTTATATTTAATCAATCTATTATTCATAAGAATATAATATATATTAAAATGACATAAATAAGTAACGATTATTTTCTTTTCAGATATTGCTTGGATTTAAAACTCAAGTCGGCGATGAAAACTGGCGTCGTTTTGTTGAACAATTCCCACCAAATCTTTCTGAGCGGTTGGTGGCAATGTATAATATCTAAACGTAGAAATTATACAAAAGCTCAGTATGATGAAAAAGAAATGAAAAAGAGCATTTGGGGGGATAGGAGTGACGACACGATTATTTATTTCTTATGACATAATATATGAGTGTCGGATATTTCGTTTTAGGGACGTTGAAAACATAATGTACATCTTAAATTTTGAATGGAAATATTAAGAAGTCGAGAGCAGACAAAACTGTGTAACGTTGAAGAGAAAAATAGTTTTGCCTGAAAAACGATTTTAAACGGTTGACATAATTTTTGGGGTGCCCTGCTGTAGAAACTAATACAAGAGGTAGCTAGGAGTTCTATAGGGAATTTAAATATGGCGTTTTGTTTGTTAGAATAGGGAAAAATGTAGCAGGGTTGGGGTATATTTAACAAGTTAAATTGTAAAAATTATACAAAATTTAGTACTCAAGGGGATAATTAAACGCCAAAATCAAGAGATGCTTATAATTCGACCAAATAAGTTTTGATTTAATAATGATTTGCTTTTGAGAAATATATCAGAAAAATTTATATAAAAGAAAAAACAAATCATTAAGCATGAAATATAAAAATATAAAACAAAAATATATATTAAAAGTAAAGGTCAAACCTTAAAATAAAAACACAAATTACTTTAAAGTCATCTATTTTACAAACTAAAATTGGCTATAAAAAATAAACTTTAAAAAATAACGTAGCCTTTAATTACTAATATTAATTATTATAATCCTGTTAGATAAACAACCTATATTTTATATATAAAAATTATTAATATGTATGTATATGTATGTAAAGCATATATAAAATAATTTTAAAACACAATTAAGAAAATTAATATAACTTGCAAATTTACTTGAAGCTTTTAATTAGTATATATATATAAAAATATAAATATAAAATATAGAATTAATAATAATTATTATTACCAAATATATAACAATTAATGTATAGTGAAGATATATATATATATATAGATATATGCATATATGTATATTTGTATATGTTTGTGTATCTTTACATTTATATATATATATATTTGTGTATATATATTAATATATGTGTATGTACGTATATGTATAGAAAATTTACGCGGACTGTTCCCTTTCAACATTCTAAAATTTTCGTAGTTTGTTCTTTGATTCAGCCTAAAAATAACTATATAAAGGGAGTGAGAGAAGTTAATTTTCAATACTAATACAAATACTGGATGCGAAAGGCCCTTCAAAATGAAAGATCTTTTAATCACAAAAATCTCAAATTCTTTCAAAAAGTTTTTTTTCGTAGAAGCTTTATTTAATACTCTTATTCATTATTTATTAAAAACAATTTTCAAATTTATAATCATATTTATTATCAATTATGAGTTGAAAGAAATTGTTTTTTAAAGTTGATTTTTTTTATTTAAAACTTCTGGAACAAAATATTATAAGAACATTTTTACCGGTTTATATCTTAATTAATATTGAAAATGTGCACTCCCTAAACAATACAATTCTTTTTTTTCGGTTCTTGAATCAAATAATTACTTTTCGTTATAAGCAAACGTCCGGTGTATATTCACATATATATTCATTACATATATATAATATTAAATATAAATAAATGATGAAAAAAACGTGTGCTTTGGTTTATGTGTGTGTATGCAGTTTTAATATAAATACAGTGTATTTATGTTGTTTAATCATAAAAGAAAAATTAGCAAAAATTATTTTTCTTCAATTTAATTTATAAATATTCCTTATTAAATTGATAAGTAATTTAATTTTTACTTTTAATTGTATTGCATCTTAAACCTAATGTACTTACATTACTATAACATTTGATAGAGTTTACAAAATATTGTGCAAAATATATAAGTAAATTTTTGATAAAAGTAATAATATATGATTTATTTTTAACAACACATCAAAAATGTGTATAATACATATATACTATATTTCTTAATATATATATTATTTAAGATATATTTTGTTTTGTGATTAAAATTTGAGTTTTTATATAAATACATATTATTTATAATAAATAATTTAAATCGATGCAACTAGATATTTCGGGTCGTGGTATCGCGTGTCGTAAAAAATTTGATTATTATATAATTTTTTCGAATATATCGTATATTAAGGAAAGAGTAAATTTATTTGTATAACTTAACATATCAAACACAAAACAATTTTGTGCCATTTATTTACAACTTTTTTATGATTAATTTTATTTATAATGGAACCATTCATCTAATTTAATTATTATTAAAATATGTTTAATTCGAAAAAAGACTGATTATAAAACATCCGTTCACACTTTTAGAAGGCAAAAATATATATAAAGTATGTATATCAATAATATGTATATATATAAACATATATGTACTTCAGTTCCTTATATTTATATAAAAATTTAATTGATCTATGCTATTCGAAAATTGAAATGTACAAAATGTTCAACTTTACAAATATTTTTACTCTTTCAAATCGTCGCGTTTCGGGTTATATCGGTTTCGCGCTCGCGTTTATATCGTCGTTCGTTCGTTCGTTTATAAGTAAAAACAACAAAACAAAAAAAAAAAAGAAAACAAAAAACAAATATAAAATATCGAGTTTGTCCTAGACTTATAGGCTGTTATATATACGAAAGTTTTGAAAACGGTTAAATAAACAGCACCAAGTCTTCGTAATTGATAAATAATTTAAAATTATACACTTATTGGTAATACAATTATTTATAATTAGCAAAAATACGTAAGAACAATAGTATTATTAAATAATTTAGAAGTCTCATAATTCATTTAAAAATTTAGTTTCATTAAAGTTTGGTGTAACATTATTTTATTATTTGATCCGGATATTATATTATCTTACCATTAACTATTGAACAAAATATTTAAGATTATTTAAGTTATTAATATAATTTTTTTTAAACGTTTATAATGTGATCACAAATTACTAAAGTTATTATTTAATTTTATATATATATTTGCTTCATGATTTTAATAATTAAGAAAAACTTATGTACATTAAAAACATTCAAAAGACTTTTATAGAATATTTTAATACATTATAATTGATATATAAGAAAATTAACTCAAATTATATATTCAATATTGTAAAGAAAAGAACTGTTAACTAAATTATTTAAGAAATTTTAAATTAATAATAAATATTGTAAGTGATTACATATAAAATATAAAAATGGGGATGACTAACGTGTGATATAATTTTCGGGTTTTCCGTCGCGTAATATATAAATAATATATGGATTTCCGCCCCCGAATCTTAATATAAAATATAAAAATAAAAAAAAACTGTTAAAATATAAATGAAATTTAAAAAAATATATATCTATGAAAATAAATCATACCTTACAAAAGTTCACAAATATGTTATATGAAAATATTATTACACTTTAAATTGTTATTTAATTGTTAAAAAAAAATTTCAAATTCACATTATGTAATATTTCTTTGAGTATTGTATTACTTATGATATAAAAAAATTTGAAGAATAATTCGGAAGCATAGAGGTGTATCTCCATGCCTTACTTTTTGTTATATGACAAAATGGTCTAAATTACGAATGTAAATTAAAAAATATTTTTTCGAGTATTGTATTGCTTAAGCTATAAAAAATTCAATTTAAGTAATAACTTAAAATCACTTCTCTAGATCTCCATGCATTGCTTTTTGTCATATGACAAAGTGGTCTAATGTTGTTATTGTCGTTGTCTGCAAGGATGTGCTTTTGTAGTTTCCTATTGTGAGTGTTGAACGACACTTGATTGTCGAGCTCGCCGAGTGGCTCCGTCTTTGTGACTTTGTAAGTCTTTGTACTGCAACTAATATAGACACAAGTTTTAATATAATTCAAATATTTTATACAGTTAATTCAATATAACTGATTACAACTGTTATAGATGAATTTCAACAATAAGTGATACATATCTCAAATTTATTTTTAAATGCACTTTAAAAAAATAATTACAACCTAATTTTTTAGTTTTAAAATTAAACATTATGGACAGCATTCGATGTAATTCACGCTATACTTTATATATATATTAATTTTTCTTAAAATTTAAGAAAACAAAAGAGGCTGTTATATTTTATTCTTGAAAATAACGTTAATCTGTCTATCGTTTTAAATAACATAACCTAATAACAATAACTTGAGTGCAATCCCACTTAGAATTAAATTACTACCATCCCACCAACGAATGAAAATCTTTTAAATTTAAACTATAATTTATATATTATAAAAACTATCGTCATACAAATCATTTTATATTATATATAGTTTTTTTTTCATATATTCAAATTTAATACCAATACTTCATTTTTTATTTAGTAAGTTTGTAGAACTTTTAGTAAGGCGAAATGATTTTTAAATATGTTGTATATTTTGGGCATTTAATTTTGATAAATATATATATATATATATGTATATATATATATATATTTAAAGACATATATAAATATTAAATAACAAAAAAGGTTTTAAACCATGAATTTAAAGTTTAAATAATGTCTCAGATCAAAACTTACAGTTTAAAACTTAACTTCAAAGAACAAATGAAAATCCTGAAAAGCAACTTGAATGTCTGATATTATATTAAAATAGTTTAAATAATTTAATATATTTTAAAGTATTATTAAAATTAAAATGTACCAAAATCAATATATGATAAAAATAATAAAATAAAAAGTTATGTATAATATTAAAAAAAAAAATAAAACTAAAAAAAATGTCGTAAATATCGTGATTTCGTAAAGTACCTAAACCAAGTTCACCGCGGAATTTGGTCGCGTTCGCGTTTTAACTCGGGTGATTTTAACTTTTAACGTTCAAGCCAAATTGAATGTACATTAAATTTTAGGGTAAATAAAAAAAAAATAAGCTTAAAGTTATTTAGGGAAATTATTATTTTATTTAATATAAATTATGTTTTTTTATTATGAGAGTTAATGTATGTAACAACTACTCGGTCAGTTGTTTATGATTTCAGTTTGTACAATATTATTAAGTTTAAATAATAGAATATATATTATTATTTTCCCAATTAAATATTGTTCATATGAAATTATTTTATTAAAACAAAACAAAAAAATCTACAAATCTGCATACACAACCCTTTTATATATGTTATATATAAAATATCTATTATAAACTAAAAAAATTATAACATTAAATCTTTAATATCTGAAACTTTACAATCATAAATTTTGCATACTTACATATTACAGATATTAGAAATATTTTTATTTGAATATTATTGAACATGAAAACATCCATATATAGTTTTAATGACAACAATATATCTAAATTCAGAAAATTTGTTTGAAATCAATAGCTATATTTTTGTAATTTTATTTTATGAATTCTTGTGTACGAATGAATTACTACAAAAAATTATATATATATATATAAATAACAAAATATATTAAAAGTAAAAAGTATAGAAATTGAAAAAATATCTTTAAATCTTGGAATAAAAATTCAATATATTTGTATCAATATTTCTTATAATGTTCGAATGATTAAAAAATATACTTAAAGGAATTAGGAACATTATTAGTGGGAGACAATTATAAAAATATATATATATATGCATAAACATTATATATTGTCATATATATCTATATATATATATATATATATATATTTATATAGATGTTGAAATAAATATTCATAAAGTAAATAAAATTGTGTATTAAATAATCTATGGTATAGAGGCCAATAATGAGAAAAGGTGGGAATATGTATTATTTATTTATTCTTGTAAAAGCATGGATCGAAGATAGACAAAGGGCGTACGTGCATTTTACAGATTTTCAGTTCACTTCATGCACTATTTAACAAAAGTTTAAGTATTATTTTACAAGACCTTTGTAAAGTGACAAAAGGTGCGTATATCATACTTGGAAAAATATGATCAAACAGTTATAAACTGCACGGAACGTGGCAACAAAAGGGATGGTGAACTCTTCATGATGCGTCAGAGATGATAAACTATGAAAAGATGAAAGAATAGATTACAGAACAAGCTTTGAATTGTTTTCTTCCAAAAAACAGGCGATGAAAATCAGAAGTAATATAGTCTCAAAATTGAGAAGGAAATGTAATAAGTGAAGCCAGGTACGCCAGGCTAACTTGCGTAGTCTGACGCTATAAATTTAGAGATATTATTGTCGGACAATATATATATTAAAAAACATAGTCGACGATTGAATGCGCTTATTAAAAAAACGTAATGTAGGTGCATGCTGCACCATTATTAAGTAACACTAAATTAGAAAAATATAGTTCATATATACGTTAAAATTCGACAAGGAACGATTAATTAATAGGATGAGATCACGCTGTGTAGCGAGAGCTATTAGTTTTGAACTTAAGATTATATTATATATAATAATAATAATAAAGAGTAGACGTGAAACTTGCCCAACAGCCGGTACTGCGGCCAGAAGAGTCCTATTGTAACAGTTTCACTATTGATTAAAAAAAGCCCCTTAAAGCTTTGTGAATAAAGTCTAGAACTTAGAGAAGAGTACTTAATCTGCTCTGGTGACAGAAATTCTTTATGAAATAGGTTTCTTCTGTGTGTTATTAAAGCTGGACAGTTACAAAGAATGTTCATGGTCGTTTCCTCATCTTCTAGGCATAATCTGCATTCCGAGTTAGCAGATAATTGTAGTTTATCAAGGTGATATTTCAGACCATAATGACCTGTAATGATACCCGTTATCAACCTTAAATTACATTTTGAGAATTTAAGAATGCCTTTGTAGGAGTACGGTGTTATCAGTGCTTTGCTTTGTCTGAGTCCTGGAAAGTTTACCCAGTGCTTCAGCCGCATATGATTTTCCATTTCCTTGATAATCTGTTTTGTGCTGGCTTAGTATATTCCACAAAAAGGTTGAGGGCCTATAAAAGCAGTTTTTGATGCAGCTCTGGCTAGCTCATCAGCTTTTTCATTTCCCAAAACTCTCCTGTGGCCCGAAACCCAGTAAAGGCTTACCTTATTCCGAGTTGCAAGTGATTGCAGAAGCTCGTAACACTCTAGGACCTGTTTTGATTTGAAAGTCCAAGAAGAAAGAGCTTTAAGAGCACCTATATTATATATAAATATATATATAAAAATTTTTTAAAGAATGAAAAATTAATAATTCTGTGTTTTGTGTGGAATAAAACCGTTGGAGTTTAAGTTGGGTTAGAGAGGCGATCTCGTGCTCAAAGCCTACTTAAACTTAAAATATGGTCAGTTGTGATAACATACACCGGGTTATTCGAAATACATTTTCTTTTTAAGAGAATATGTTCATCGCAAAAAGGTTCGAATTTTTGAAACGTGTATTCATGGCCCACATCCAAAAACCACTAACTTGAAAGGAATAAGCATGTACATCACAGAGAATTACAGAGTCATAATTTTAATACTTAGAGTATATTTATAAAAAAACAAGCATAGATGCATATGAGATGATTTATAAGAACATATTTGCGTTAATGAGTTGTGAAAGTACTGCTGAAAGTAGTCGTCAATGCATTTGAGTATTTATTTTTGCTCTCAGTTAGTATTTTTAATTAAACACCATTAAATAATAATAGACTCTATGTTATAAGTAAGTAGAAGTACTTTTAGTTTTATACATGACACAAGTGGAGTTGAGTAAAAAAAAAAAAGAGTATATGAGTAAAGTGCCGCCAATATTCGAGTATGATTCAAGTGTTGAGTCCTCATTGCAATTATGTGGTACATGCCTGAACTAAATAATACTTTAGAATAGGGATCTGAAAAAGATTTTGATTATAGGTTAAGCCCTGGCGTATATGTGTAGTTCAAAATGAAAACTATATTTTTAGGGAGGCAGAACAAATACATTACACTAATTAATGGTTTAAAAACTTATTAAACAAAGGATATACGCCAATTTTCTAACTTGTATGCCTTCAATTTATAATGTGGTTATGCTTAAAGACTCTAGTCTGCTGATATCAAGGAGCAAAATCAATATTGTTATATTTCTATCAAGTAGAATAGCGCAATTATTGTTATATCTGAGAATTGAGTTCTCTTTTCCAACTATATTTTATTATTAATATATTACATTTAAAAATGCTAAATATATAAATACATATTCGTTGCTTGCTAATATATTTATATAGATAATGCTTTACGCTTTATTTTTTATTGAGCTAATTTCAATAGATATAATTCAAATAACATGTTTACTGAACGCATAAGTCACTGAAACTGAGAAGTTGTTTTTCTATTTTGAAAATTTATAATACACAAACTATTATGTATATATATCGTTTATTTATATATAACTTCAAAATCGTTTATTTATAACTTAAACGCAATTAGTACGCTACATAGTTTAAGCAATAATTTTAGTAATTTTTAGAGGTGGTCCATGTCATTACACTTTGAAAAGTCATAGCATCATAAAATATTTATAATTATTTTGTGATATATTTTAGATTTTATTGAAGTGAGAAAATAAAAAAATAAATAAATTCTAAAATAATTTAGAAAATTTTTTTTATATGCATTAAGGAATATATTGTATTAAATGCGCTAACTTTGACTGTTATGTGTAAACCTTCGGGTTCTTTACAAAGCCAGTTAGAGACGTGGTTAAATTGCAAAATCTTATTTTCTTTACAGAACTGCGATCGTATATATCGCATGAGTGTTTCACTCATCTAAATTCTACTGCTTCTTCTAATTTTAGAAATAAGTTCAGGCAATGTCTGTGTTTAGTTGGAAATTTCCGCTTCTCGCTTTAGCCTAAACACTGTATCACACCAAAATGCTTTATATATTTCTTTGTAGGGCCATGTATGTACATATCACATGTGTCAAAGTTTATTTTGTAGCTTGCATGTTGCTTATAACACTGTTTTTGTTCAATATTATTTTTAGAAAAGAATGTCCTATCACCACGTAGTCAGTTTCTTCTTATAACATATAAGCTACAGGTCAGTCTTTAACTCTTTGAATTACAAAACTTCTGACCTCTTTGTATAACTGTTTTATTAATATAGAAATATATAGGCATTGTTGAGCACCAATTATAATAAGATCGTTTGCGTCTTCAAAACTTTCCAAGTTTCTTTGTTTAGGAACTCAAAACATATAAAATCTTTTTTTATTTTCCGATACTATACTATACATATACTGACGAATAGTTAGTACTACTATTGCTATATTTGTATATACTATACTATTATTGCTTGCATTCGAATATGTTTCTAGAAAAAGAACTTCGTAAACTTCCACATTTCTATTTTTAGAAAACCATACAGCATAAATGGAGTGTTTAGCCGTTCTATTGTAAGTTAATGAATTGCTTAAGTACATTTCTGGAAACTGTATTATGAGTTGCTATCTATAGATAATTGTAAAATTCTAGAAAGCGAAAATATAGTACCATATGTACTCAAATTAACAACTTTTCATTTTCAATTCAAAACAAAAACTTTTAAATAAGTAAGTTTCAAGATTTTAATTTAATATAATGATAATATTGATTTCACATATGAAACGAAAGTTTAATCATTTTAAATTGATAGGTGCTGTTATTCAAAAATTAATTAAAGAATTTTTCTCTGATTAGCGGATATATATGGATAATTAATACACCCTAGCACCTCACTCAACTATTACTAATTTTGTTAAATAACTTATTAGTTGGCTTTTATGCTCATAAATAATGATTCTTACGAATGTAGAACCTTTAATGGGGAATTCCATAAATTTTACAATTTAAATTTTTATTAATAAAAATTATTTTTATTTTTTCTAATATTGATTGTGGGAATAATAACAAATGTTTATTGTGTTTATTCGTGATTGAAAAAGCTCAATTGTGTTGGTAATATATTAATAAAATAAAAAAAAATTGAAATAATTGACTAGGTTAAGTTAGATTGGAGCGGCGGCCTTGTGCTCAAAGCCCACTTGAGCTTAAATAATGGCTGTGATATCCGGTTGTGATATCATGGACTAGCGTTGTTCATATGTGAAGTAGAGGTCAGCGTACAAACAACGCTAAAAGATGCGACTTTCTTATTCAAATGAGAGTGAACTAACATAACAAATCTGCAAACATGGCCAATTCCCTAATTTTATAAGATAACAGGTCTATCAGGTCGTTAAGATAAGGTACCTCAAACATTTTAAATCTTCTCTTGGTCAATGATGGATACTGACATATAAATGACTTTACTAGCTATTTACTAGCTATCAACCTAATGGCGAAAATTAAATACAGTAGTGGTATTCACAACCTAGAATAACTAGATCGGTAAACGAGTGTTTTGCTGCTGTTAGTTTGCACTGATACTATATTAGTGAGCAAGCTCTCGTTACTCGAGATTAGGTTTAAATTGCTCATACAGTCAGCCAAGTATTGTGTAGTGAATACTGTTATTATAGTTAATGAGTTCAAGAGAAGTAATTACTATTCTCTAATATAAATATTAATTTTAAATATTTACGCTTTTATTAGATGATGATGGTTGGTTTATTGGAATTGGTATCAATCAGCACCTTTACTATAAATAATTGATAGACCTTCTGTAAATCTTACTGTAACTTTAACAAATGTAGTATTTCCATGTACTTGTGTACTTAGAAGTAAACCGGAAGTCTCTAGGTTAATATTTGTTCTAACGGAACACTAGACAATATGACGGCATGAAGCCAGGCTTAGCCTACCCTGTCGTATTACTTGTAAAACATGTTTTCCGGCATTCGAGGAAAAGACACCAGAGCATCTGTTGTACCTATCTGATCACCAACTGTGATGCACTAGGCCGCAGAAGACTAGGCAAAAGTTTAGGTGTATATCAACTAGAGGATGAAGACCTTTAAAAGCTCCTTCCGTAAGAGCTGGTATGTTTCCTCGAGATACTAAATTTTTAAATACAAAGGGTTGCACAATAGATCAAGCTAGTCGCAGTGCATAAAAGTTCTTAGTCTAACCCATAAACAGTTACGATTATCGTTATCATCTGTTGTATCTATGTTCAGGCTTGTCTAGAATTAGGCTTAAGCTTTTTTGGTTGTTCCATTCTTTAACACACTCGACGATACTTTCAACATAAGTATTAGTCAGATACATACTTTTATAAATATTCATTTGGCTGGTTATAATATGCTCATTCTTTTCCCACTATTATTTGTCTAAGTTGGCGGATTCGTTTCGACTTTTCTGTCACCTATGTATCTAATATATTTGGTAAAGAAGGCTATATTTGAATGTTTAAGTGAAAGAGGTTATTGATAAGAGTTGAAAATTTTGTATTTATTTAACTACTGTTTATAACCTTATTTCCTAAAATTTACTATTAACGGAGTCTAGTCTATTTAAACTGAATTTCTGATCAGAGGTAAACATCATCATCATTCGTGACTAAACAGACCGTGTAGGACCTAAGCCTATTTAACAATAGTCTTCCATTCTTCTCTGTTTTTTGCTTTTGTTTTCCAATTTCTTATGTTCATTTCTTCTACGTCCTGCTGCACACTGTCTTTCCATCGCTTTCTCCTACCTCGTTCCTATAAATTTTAAGCGGTACTCTCATATCCGGCATTCTTATCACATGTCTAACCCTGGTTGGATCGCTGGTTTTTCATAAATTTGTTGATTGTATCACTTTCAGCTGGACGTTCTAGCTCGTGGTTGTATCTAATGCGATACATTCCGTTTACTTTCACAGGTTCAAACATTTTTCTAAGTATTTTCCTTTCAAACACTGCTATCTAGCTTGCTTCAGTTTCAGTTTTGTATTTATTTAACTTATTTTTTAAAGTTTTTCCTTGTATTTACTATGTACTTATTGTAGATTCTTATAAGTAGTATAAATAATTAGGAGTTCTACTCTGGCCATGATGTAGGGAGATATATAAACCACATTTGCACAATAGGCTGATTTCCTGCATTCTAAAGAGGTTACACTAAATATTATCCAATAAGTTATTTGCTTTTGACATTTTTTTGAAAAACTATACCATATATAACAAAAAACTCGTATGTTTGTATGTGAACATGCATCAACAGTTTAAAAAACAAACAACTTAAATATATAAGCACCCAGTTTTTTAGTTATTCATTCAGCTTTTTAAATAGAATCACTGTCGCTTCTTATCAGTTAACAAATAAAAAAAAAGCTTAAACTGAGAACAGTTTTTTGTTCTCTTCTGGCCTATTTTTATTTCTCTCATTCTCTATTTATTAGGGGTTCAATTTTTATTTGCTTGAGTGCTAAGACGCGTGTCCGACGAGGTGGTTGTGTATTTTCGGCTTTGTTTTGCTATCAAGTTTTGGGTAACTTGATTTTGCTGACGTTTTGTGCGACACAACGACGAAAACAGCTTCTACAGCTACAGCTCAGGGCACAAACAGTTCATGTGTTTCTTGTTTTTTATGAACTATTCACTCTGTTTATTAATTTTAAACAATTTATATTATCGTCGTCATATCAGCAAAAAACAACGATATGTGTGAAGAAAACAAAAATTGATATTAAATTGATATTAAAGTGAAATGAATTGAATTGAGTTGAGTTGAATCAAACGCTACAATATTATGAGAAAAAGCGATACTTGCACGTTATTAAGCGTCAGTGAAGCGATACATTGGCGAGAGTGTGCATCATGGCAGCGTACATAGCCGCATTGGATGTGGGCACCACAACTGTGCGGTGCTTCATAATAAAATCATGTAATGGAAGTCTTGATATACAGGGATCAGCTTCGGAATTAGTAAGTTAATTAAATGTTATTTAATAAACTAAAGACTCAAAATATATACCTACATATATTTATATACAAATATGCATTTATTTCAAGGTAACGTTAATAAATCCTCAGCCCGGTTATTTTGAAATTGAACCGGAAACGCTTTGGCTGCAAATCGTTAGAGTTATAAATGGCGCTGTAAAAGGTAAGATAATTCATAGGTTAAAGGAATTTACAATAAAAAACTATTAACTAATTTGTTGCATAAGTGATTGCTATTACTAAATATAACTTAACGAGCTGTTAGTGCTTAAGTGCTTTTAAATTTTTAAGTATTATACGTACACATTTTTCAGTAAAAATAGTTTAAGATCCCAAACAGCTTAAGCTAATATCGGTTACTTTGCATGTGAGTGCTTAATCTATATATTTATGAAATATATTTAATCATAACATCGTAATCAGATTAATATAAATTTTCAAAACAGTTCTGATATGTTTGTGTTTATAAATAGATAAGAATATTTTATTTTGTATTTGCTTATATTAATTAATGTCAACAAATATTATTATTTAGACGGATTCGAATAGCAAAGAAAAGACAAGGACAAAAATTTGTTGTATGGTCAGCCAAATTTCAATAAATTAAATAAATTTTTGTCCTTGTCTTTTCTTTGCTATTCAAATTCATCTAACATTTAAATAGTTTCTTTTCGTCATAAGGACGCGTCACTCTCGGCAAGAAAAAATTAACAATAAAATATTATTATATTTCTATGGATATGAAATTAACACATACCTTACTTCCCGGTTACTTAGTTTTAATAGCGGATAAATGTGTTATGTTATTAATATTATTAAATAATAGGCTATGAATGTACCTATTGTGTGCGTAAAGACCCAACTAAAACAATTCTAGTCTAAACTAATTATATACTATGAATTTCGTATTTTGCTGGGGGCTTAATTTTACCTATTTAATTTGAATCTAAGATCCCGCTTTGAAGGTAGTCGAGTCTTGCCGCCGCTGGGCAGTCGCATAGTCGACAGGAAGCTCTTTCTACCGCACCTATAATTTCGAAATGTGTTATATATATTAATATTAACAAAGATACACTTTTTTTTTTAATAGAAGTTTACCAAAAAAAAGTATTTAGTCATATTAATTTTATTTCCTGGATGCAAAGGTGTAAAAACTGCGCCAATTAACGCAGTATCAGTCTTTTAAATATCACATGTAAGGTGATATCAAAAGTACTATGTGAAACGTTGAAACTAATCGTCAAAAAACTGATTGAATCTTATTAGCGTGGCCTCAGACCTGGCAAATCTACCATTGACTAGATAATCACTGTGCGTCAAGTCCTGGAAAGGACCCAAAACAAACAAAAAAAAAAATACAAATTGATACACACCATTTATTTGTCGATTTCAAAGCCACTTTTGACACTACGACTAGAAGAACTTTATACCGCTATGTCTGAATTTGGTATCTCAGTAAACCTTATACGGCTATAAGTTTTACCTTATACGGCTATAAGTTTTACTGAGTTAAGCAAATACCACCAGCTCCGATAGAATTGTAAAAAATTCTCTCGTGGACGATGTGTCAGACATCATTGTCACTCAAATAATGTCAAATAATTTCTTCAATTTAAGTTTGGAAACTATTATCCGAGCAGCAGTTTTTAAACCGGATGGCATGATATGTGATAAAAGTGTGATGCAGCTTGCGTGTGCCGACGAAATTGATATCGTTGGCTTGAAAACGTGTGGTTTTTGCAAATTAGAATAACAAGAGAAGCACAGAGATCTAGTGGCAAATGCGAAAAAAAATTCAGTCTGTCAAGAAACAAATCCCCTGAGCGTCTTGGGATCTACGTCACTATTGAAAATTACAAGTTTGAAGTTGTGAAAGATTTTGTTTATCTGGGAATCAGCGTAAGCACTGAAAATGAACGTCAGCCTAGAAGTATCACTCCTGTCGACAGATGTTATTTGGCGCTAAGTAGGTAATGGAGAAATAAAGCCCCCTCTCATTAAACAAAAAACACACTCTACAAATCGATGTCGTTTATGGCATTCGGAAGAAAAATTCTTTGGAATATATATGGTCCCTTATGCATTAGTATTGAGTATAGAATTAGATGGAACGATGACCCATATAAGTTATACCGCGACGTTCACATAGTTAAGCGCAAAAAATTTCGAAGTTTCGCTGACTTGGTCATGTCGTGCGATAAGGAAAAAAAGGTTTATGTCACTGTATCAGGGAAATAAATTTTTTTGCTTTCTTCTAACCTATATAATGTCAGCTCTAAGCTGTAAGCTCTAAACTGTTGAACAAAACATAACGCAAAAAGTCAAAGTAGGTTTGGAAGGCACTAGCATTTTCGAATATAAAAAATATTTTGTCCTAATGTTTGAACACGATCTTCATAATGCATCAGTATTTTGATATATTAAAAATGTTTAATTAAAATTGACCATTGTAATGCTCAACCACCAATTTGTTTAATTTCAAATTTACATTTGAAAACTATAACTTTTTTTTAAAAAAATGTTTTATAATTTTTTTTAGAAAACATTATTTATCTCAAAGTTCTTATTCAATTCGTTTTAGTCGGTTTTTCATGTTTAATTAGATTATTTATTACTAATATAAATTAGTTTCTTGCACATGTTTCTTTTTTGTTTTATTTTTGTATCTTATATTTTTTATTTCTGTACATTTTTATATTTATGTAAAATTAATAAAAAAAATTGTATAAATATGACTATCAATATATGTGAATATGTGGAGGAGCCTTTTAAGATGCTTATCTAGGTTTAATTATTTGCAAAAGAGTTTTAATTAATCATGCATAGATTTTTAGCTATCGGCCTTTGAAGCACCTATTGCTGTTTTCTACAAATATTTCTTACTTTATAATACTTATATTTGCTATTTGGTATATAACCTAAGTTTTATGGACGACCCGTTTTTGAGATATAGTGATATGTATGACTGCATGAATTTTCACATAAAGTTCTATAAAACACCCTGTATCTCGGTTTATATTGGATATGGAACTTAGTCCCCATATCTTGTTTTTAATGTCTTGGACCAAGAAATAATTTCATCCAGTATTTATGGCAGTTATGGTGGAAACACCCTGTATAAAATATTGTTTATGTTAACTTTTTTAACCTTAATGAAGTGTTCATATAAACTTGATTTTATTTACAAAGTCTTGAAATGGAATATGTCTGTTTTGTTAAAAATACAAAGTACAACAAAACTAATTAAATATAAATTTAATTAAAAATTTTTTTAATATCTTAAATAAAATTTAAATTATAAAAACATTTTTATATTTTTATTATACTATTATAAAGTAATTAATCTCTTTAGATGCTCAGTTGAAACCTTCACAGATTACTTGCTTAACCTTATCAACCCAACGATGTACATTTTTGACATGGAATCATCGTACTAAAGAATATTATCACAATTTTATAACATGGAAGGATTTACGTTCGGATACGTTAGTAGATCAATGGAATTCAGGACTTAAGCTGCAAACCATGAATAAAATTTCATATGGCCTATATCTTATAACACGTAGTAAAAGATTTTTAGCTGGTAGTGTGCTAAAAATGATGAATGGTCAGGTTAGTTATTTTTGTATATATTGATCACATTAGTATTTAAATAAATAAAAAAAAATTTTAATAAAGGTCACTTTACGTTTATTGTATGAAATCGAAAATAATATTCGATTGCAACAAGCTTTAAAACAGAAGACTGCACGAGTTGAGCTCTTAGATTCTTGGATTTTATATAAACTGCGGTCAGTTAAGAATGTTAAAATATAATTAATTTTATCTAGTATACCTATTTATTTTAGATCGGGAAATGGTTTAGATTGCAATGTTGAGCATATAACTGACATTACTTCATGTACTGCAACTGGTTTATTTGATCCATTTACACTAAGTTGGTCTTCAATGATTAAACTTGTATTCGGAATAGATGTGAGTAAAATGTATAATGTATGTCACATGTTAGATACATATTGGCGTTATATATTGTTTGTACATACATATATTCTCTATTAAGAGAAAAGAAATGAAAATATGTATATAATAACTGAAGGATTGAAAAAAATAATATAGAATAAAAAGGGAATAAATCGTGATAACTGAAATATATCGGACAGAATTTCCCAACAAAACTCCACAAGACTTTAAAAAAACGCTAAAGCAAGTGATGTGTACCTACTACTCGTAAGGAAACATGAAACATCTGTCCATTTTTTTAACTTGTGTATTGTCCACAAACAAATATATCACTCTTAACTAGTTTTCATTGAATCGAAAGAGATCTAGAAATCTCAAATTAACTTAATCTCTGTTACACAATGAGACAACACGATATATTGCGGTTAATTGTTATATCTTTTAATAATAATAATCATATTTAAATATAAGAATATAAGAAAGAATAGTGTTTGGTCATACTATATATAATTCCTTGATTAATATTACTTTAGGTTACTTTGCTGCCCAAAATTGTTGATAATGCTTATAAGCATTTTGGCAACGTTCATCCCGCAGCCTTAGGAGCAGATTGGCAAAATACCGAAATACCTATTTCTAGCTCAATAAGTGATCAAACGGCTTCAATATGGGGCTCTCAGTGTTTTGAAGAAGGAGATGTTAAAATAACAATAGGCACAGGTATTTATTCGATTTATTTTATTATTATCATAATATAATATACATTTTTCTTATCATGCAGGAGCTTTCCTTAACACTATAACTGGTAAAAGTTGTCACGCGTCAATTATGGGATTATATCCTCTTGTGGCGTGGCAATTTAGAAGAAAAATGTCTCATACGTTACTGCCAAACACAATATTTTGTGTAGAAGGTGCTGCTCATGATATGGGAACTGTTATTAGTTGGGCGCAAGCTTGTGGTCTTTTTACTGATCCATTCGAGACAGCTGCTATCGCTGAATCTGTAGAAGATACATGCGATGTATTTTTTATACCCGCCTTTAGCGGTTTAGGTGTGAGTATACAATAAATTTTTTATGTAGAAAAATATCCAATATATTTTCAATATAATTTATAGCCACCCATTAATGATCATAAAGCTACATCTGGTTTTATAGGAATAACTCCATCTACAAAACGTGCTCATTTAGTTCGTGCAGTTTTAGAAAGTATTGTATTTCGTTTAGTGCAATTATGTGAAACCACTGAAAAAGAAACAAAATACAAAATAAAACTCTTAAGGTAATATATTAAAATATTTAAAGAAATATATTTTTAAAAAACTATTTTCTTCTTGTCTTCTTATAGAGTCGATGGAGGTGTGTCACGCAATAATTTTGTATGCCAATTTTTAGCCGATGCAAGCGGAAAAAAAGTCGAAAGGTCTCAAAATGCTGAATCAAGTATTATGGGTGCCACTTATATGGCTGGACTTAATTATGGATTGTGGGATGATTTAGAGAGTATACGAAAATTTCGTAAAATTGATCGTATATTTGAACCCGACATAAACAAATATATTAGTATAAAGCGGAGAATTTCTGTATGGAATAAAGCAATAGAAAGGTTTGGGAATTGGTATTAAGATTGGTTTTTAAATAATGGTTGTTAAATCTTATTAATTAGAAAAAAGACAAATCTTGCTCAAAGCATAAAAGCAAATAATATTTTAAAAGAAATTTTACATTTAATGTAAACATTTAAAAATAAATATTTTAATATATTTTTATAAATCATAGCAATGTCTTTTGTTCAAATTTCAAAGTTGAAGAAGTTAAGCCCTTAGTTTTGATTAAATCTTAATGTAACTTGAGATAATATATTTGAAACTTATTTAAACTAGAATATATCAACATGGTAGAGTAACAATTCCCTTACTAAAGAACAAATCGGGGCAAGCGTATCTTGTCAACCACTTATGTTACTGCTTTAAGGTTGACGTTTGGCTAGAACAAGAACTACATAACCAGGCAATAATGATGATACTCATATCTTTTCAAGTGACATCAAAAGTGTTTTAATAAGCTAAATATCCTTGTCCAAAACAATCACGAATGAATTAAATGGAAGGTAAAATGGGAGCTTTGTAGCCCTGGAATCAGGAGAGCATTAAATGAAATGGCTGGATTGAGATAATATACTAAGTGTTATTGCTTATAGGGATCTTTAAACTAAATTGTATTAAAAATTCTATAAAATTTATTAAAAATTATCATTAAATAAATCTTGATAGGGCAATGTAAATTGAATAAACTCTTAACAAAATTAAATATATTCTAAATTCGAGGGAATGTGCTGTTTTTTCAGGCAAGGGACTGCAATAGTTAAACATATATTAGCAGATTGCCAAATCACACAAACCGTTAAATCAGATCACACATTCTAAATCTATAACAGAGCTTCATAATTTTTTACATTTCAATCGCATTTCCTATTGGTAAAAAATTTTTAATTATCAAGATACCCTAAACAAAAAGATAAAGCGTCAGGAGCATTTTGACATGAAATATTTTGTTTATAGTAATAACAACAGCCAAAGTGCCAGTAGTTATAGAAACTACTGGCAAAGAATAAAAAAAAAATTAATAACTTCATGAGAATACAAGTAAAAGAAACTGCTGTAAAAAATATATTTTTCAAAATAAGAAAAAAATAAATTTGAAACAAAAATAAAAATTAATTAATAAAATAAAAAAAAATAAAATTTTTTCTTATAAATAAAATATTTATAAACATTTATAATGTTAATGTACCTATTGTGACCTGACCGTAAGAAATATATAATATCATCCAGCATTTTTTAACTAATAGCTCATTTGCATACATAAGGAACATTTATATGTAAATAAAATCGATAAAGTATATATCGAGTTATAAAACTAATAACACTTAGAATTTTATTAAGAATGAAATATATATATATTTATTTATATACTTTTATTATTATTATTATTATTTTATTATTATTATTTTATTATTATTATTTTAATTGTTTTTTATTTTTTATAATTGTATTTTACTCATAAATGTAACTTATTATTTTAATGATATAACTTGGCAAAAATTATAAAAATAAATATATTATTCTTTATGTATAATAACGTTATATGTATATAATTTTGAAACTAAAGAGTGTCCTCACCGATTAAAGATACTTATTTCTATATGTAATTTTTTATAGTTTGTTTCATATTTATATATGTTAATAGGACTTATATGAAGATAAAAACAATTTATTAGTTTTTGTTTTATTTTTTTATATAATTTTAATAATAATATCTTCCTCAATATGGAGCATGTAACAGTTAAAACTAAAATTAAAATATATATATTACATTTATAAATATATGTAAGATATTTTTCGAACAGTACAGGCATTTTATATTATTTTAATTAAATGAATTTTTGGCTGACCATACAGCTGTTTCGAGTATTGCTAAATACCCATCATCAGTGGTCTTGGAAATAATTCTTGTATTTATGGTAATTATTCGTAAATAATTTTTCGAGACTGCAAGTACCAGGAATCGAACTGGTGTTCTGCCAAATTTGGAGCTCAGAGTCAGCTTATAAGATATGTATATTAATTATTTTTTTTTTGTGAAGTTAAAACTTAAAATTAAGATAACTTTAAATTTTAAATATGTAACAATTATTATTATTATAATTATAAAACTATTAAAACTAAAATTAAAATTTTAAATATATTTTTTATGTGATATTTAAATAAAATTAAATTTTCTTATATGATTAAAAGTGTTAGATACGTAGACGTAACGTAATAGTTAATACTTTTTATGGTTTAGAAATACAACAGTGCGTGATTCTTTTAATGCCAAATAAAGTGCAGAATTTTCTGTTATAAAAAGTTTTTCATTCTGTTGTGAATGCTCATTGTGTTAACACGGGAAGGTTATTGTGTGTGATATTTAAGCTGCGGAACAAAATTAGTTTGTGAAAATTTTGAAACATATTTTTATTATATATAAAAGGAATTTCAATACAAACTTGAATAGAATTGAAATACATAAAACTGTGAGCTTCTATAAAAAACAAATGTGTTTAAAAAATTAATCACAAGAATTTTAGATTTTTGAAAAGAAAAATCAATTAGAAATACAAAATTTGTTTATTTGGTTAGAAAATTGTGAGAAATGTCGAACGTAGAATCATCTACTGCTGCTATGCAACAGCCGCCGTCCTCTACTAGTCACCTAAATCCAGTAGGAGCAGCTGAAATGTTGCCCGAAAATGCTGGCCAAATGCCTCAACAGGAAACTGTTGGTACGGCTGGGGGGCCCAATAGTGTTGGACAATTACGCAGCAGTAGCGTAAATCTTAATAGTCCTAATGGTGGAGGCTCTAATTTAGTTATAAATGAGCAGGGAGGCAATGGCAATAATGAAATAGACGCAAGTGAACCACCTACAAAGAAACCTATGTTAGATCACCCTAGCACTTCATCAGGTGGGCACGAGAAACTAGAGTATCGTTTAGGTGGCATATTATGTTGTGCCGTATGTTTAGACTTGCCGCGTACTGCAATGTATCAAGTAAGTAAAACTTTCCAATATTTATTAAATACTTCAAACAAAAAAAAAATAGACAAAATATTTTAAAACATTGAATGAAAAAAAAATATTTAAATTTTATTTATTTTGGAGAAGTAAAGGATCAATTAATTGATACATACATATATTTATATATTTGTTTAGCCATAAATATCAAATCTGACAATTTTGGGAACTATTTATTTTTGTTACCTGCTTCACAAAAAATATATATTCCGTTAAATATTGAATATATTATCACTAATAGCATACATAATAAAGTTGATATCCTTCTCTAAATAATGATAAGAAAAAGACCAAAATAAAAATGCTAATGGCTTCTGATTTAAATTTTTCTACGTGCCTTTAATTCTATACCAACAATATGTATCTGTACATGCGTACTGATGTGCGTATTTATTTTTATTTTTTCTGTTGTTTTTTCGTGCTCGGCATACAAACAAATTTTATCTACTCAGCTGTGTTGTGTTTTTATCAGAACTTGTTCCCTTACTTGTTTGCACGATTTTTCAACTCAGCTGAGTTTTGTTTGATAAAATTTTTTTAAAAAAAAATATCTATTAACAGCAGGATATTTTTGTTGTTCGTTTGGTTTAGATTAAAAATTGTTCACATATATATATATGTACTTCTATATAAATCCATGTACAACCATTTATATATATGTACATAGATATATGTACATATACGTATGTATGTATGTTATGGAAGAGAATGTAACTAAAAACGCACTAGGCACTTGCAGTGATGTTCAAATAATTTAAGGGAAACGCAATAGTGAAAATTGATAAAAAAAAAATCCTTTATGCATGTGCCTGGATGCATTATATGTATGTGTGTAATGAATTTAGGAATACCTAACTACGCTATTTGATTTATGCTGTGTAAATAAAAAACATTTCATATATGTATGTATGTTACTGATAACCAACTACAATACATAAAAAAAATTACCCAGATATTTTCCACAACATTTATATCGTTATGATCTAGAGAGTTCATAAATATACATACATATATTTATATATATTTATGCATGTATATACGCATATTTTATTAAGCTGTCAGAAGCTATAAAATTGCCTTGAATGATATTGTAGCGACTTTGTTGCTACATAGATTATCAACATCCATACTGTAATCTATTTTATAAGGCTTATGACTGACTTATAAGATGACAGGGACGTGGGAAGTTAGAAAACGAGTTTTTATAATGACTAATTTAGTAATTTAACTTCCTTCTTCATCCCTTTTGTTCTTAGCTGCATATTTACTATTGTCTATACACTCACGTGTGTGCGAATATATTAGCAATAGCGATGACATTTAAACAAATTATTTTCACTTAAGTAAAGCCTCTCATAGTGTAGGAACAGTCATGTGTTGTAACTTAATCTTTTTTTTTTTTTGCATAGTTGAAAATATTTCTGCGCAATTAAAACATATTTTATACTATTTTACCTAAATAACTTAGATTCGTAGCTTTAATTTTATATTCGTGCACACCCAATTAAACAAGTTCAATATATAATATATAGTTCTATTTATAAGAATATAAAGTTTATTTGACTTTTAACTTAAGTGTAAATAATGTATGTAGAAATATTTACGAAACTTACACTTTAAAATTATTTATGTATATTCAAATAATTATTTTAACTCAAATTAAATCAGGTTAAATTACATTAGATCTGCAAAAAACAATATACAGTGGACGTCCAATATAACGAATTTTATGTTGCACCCCTTGTTCGTTATATCGAAAAATTCGTAATATCGAATGTTATACATTTACCTACCAATATGGTTATTTTTAGGAGATTTCATATATTTGAGTTCATAAATTAACTTATAAACACGTACGAGTATATATTTATTTAAAAGTATTTTTTATTCGGTTGTTACAAAAATTATTTATAAGAAAGGACGCATTCAATCATAGTGTAGAGTAAAAAAAATCATTAATTTTTGTTTGTTTTTTACTACACTCAAGACTTTTCTGAACAGTTTTTTCTTGTAGTTCTCTTAGTACAGCTAATTTTGTCAAAATTAATTTTTAAATGATATTTTCAAACAAATACATATTAAATATAAACACCTTAATATGTACATATGTATGTCTGGATAGTATTTCGTATATGATAAACTGAATTTGTGAACAACAGATCAGTGGCGCCTGCATATATGCATTTTGCCATATATAGGCATTTTTCTCAGAAAAAAAAAACGATCAATTACATGCATATTCTAAGCTGAATAATGCTGGTTTTATAGTAAAATTATATTCAAAAGCATAATTTGTACAAAACAAAAACGAATAAGAAAAAAAAAATTTTTTGTTCGTAATATGGAGCAGAATTTTTTTTTTCGTTCGTTATATAGAACAATCAATGTAAATATTTTGGGTGTTCGTTATATCGAAAATTCGTAATATCGAGCGTTCGTTATACTGGACGACCACTGTAATTAGAAATATTTTTGTTAATTATGTAAAATAATACAGCATTTCTTATTATATTAAAAGACTATAATATAATGGGTGTATATGATTTTGTCTTGTATTGTTACTTCGATATAATTTCAAGAGGTTTTTATTACAGCTTCGGTAGTACTTGAGAAAGCCTTTTTGCTTAACTCTCCTTTCTTGTGTTATAGCTCCGATGCAAATTATTAACAATATCCAGTCATCGATAACAAGTGGTTCCCTTAGATTGATAAAGCCACTCCATAAAATATTTAAATTGATATGAGTAACGTGCATGGTTCGTACTTGTTTCAAATATAGAAATTTGCAAATTGTTGTGAGCGATAGTTGATCGTTGATGACATATACTCAGCCTTAAATCACTTATAAAACTGCAACTATTTTTATATATCCTTTCAGGACATTCATTGCTGTTTAGCTTTTAGAAGTCGAAATAGGTGCGATAACCTCAAAAATTACTATGGAATATGGTTAATATTAAAATTCTATTAAGAGTTTTAATACTAAAATGTTAGTTTTGTTTTTAAATCGGTTTTGTTTTTTCAAAATTTTAACTTTTATTACGATCGTTGTTTTTTTGTTTGTTCTTTAGACGTCATGATAGGTGCAATAACTTTAATTTAGGACTATGAAATATGGATAATATCAATATTCTATTGAAACTAAATCTTGGAATTAGTTTTAAGGTAAAAAGCATCGATGATATCATTTGTATTTAGCATTAAAAAGTCGTAATAGGTTTAGAACTATGGAATATGGTTAATATCAAAATTCTAATAAGACTAAATATTGGTATAAGTTTTAAAATAAAGAGCATCAGTACTGTTAGTGTTGTTTGTCGTTTAAAAGTCGTAATAGGTGTGATAACTTAAATTTAGGAGTATGAAATATAGGTTATAGACAAAATTCTGTAAATGCGAGCTTATTTAGACTAAACATTAGTAATAATATTAAATGTAAAAGGCTTTGTGCTTAAACATAAAACATACTTAGGTATGTATACCCGTGCGCAGCAGGGTAGCAGTGGTCTATATCTGCTATGAAAGTGAGTGAATTGAAGATGAAGAGCAGTTTATAATTTTTAGTTGTACTTATTATAACAAAATGTGCTTAATTCATGTCCCTGTAGCTAATTTAGGAATATATAATATATATATATTTGTAGGTATGTCATCAAAAATATATATATTTTATACACTATTTTTATACATACCCATATACATACATACATACAAACATATATGAAAGATTAAGAAGTATCAAGTAAAAACATCAACTGTCTGTATAGAGAGGAAAATCATTTGCATTTTCCGAAGAAATTTTTGTATTTTATTTAAATGAAGGCTGTTATTTTATTTTTAGACAAAGATTTTGTAAACAATTTTAAAGTTATATAAAAAATTTAACATAGAAGTGACGTGGTTGGCAGGAATTGTTTCTTTATACATATTTCTATCAAGAAGCAAAATGAAAATACTATTAGTGCGGAATAATTCATCTTGCAAGCATATCACACCCAGTAAATAAATCTTCAATAAAATATAATTATTTATTTTTTTTTTTATGTCCAATGTTTCTTTATATGTTAACATGTTTATAAGCACTTTAAAGTTATTTAATTTATTTTGGGAGAAAAAAAAACGCCTATCGAATACAATATAAGAAAATGTAATTTAATAATAATTCTTAATTTACTGCATTATTGCCTGCATACCAACAACAATGTGTTGCTATATACATACATATGTACATTTTGTACATTATGAAAAATTGTTGAATGAAGTCAAAATGAGGCGATAGTAAATAATTTAATGAGATTTGAAAATATGTTATTTAAAAATGCATTTTTCTAATTGAAAACATAGTTGAAGAAAATACATTTTGAAAACATTACGACGTAAATATAAAAATGAAATGCCTCGAATATATCTATACAAGAAGTGTATGAATGTATGTATGTATGTATATATATGTATGAATAAGTAAATATGTGCATATTCTATATCAGTTTTATATAACCGAATGCTATTGACGATGGTGGTGACTGTTGACTACACCCATACACAATACAACGAAAGCTATAAAAATGTTGAAAAAATATAAATAAACTACGTAATAAACGCTACCTACAACTACGTCGCTTATGTTTACGCCGTCTCAGTCAGAATTAAAATTATTAAATAGGAACATTTTTGATTTTTGTTATGTTGCTTATTTTCTTGTTTGCTGCGCTTGTGAATATCGAAGTGGGTATTTGGGTTCATTTGTTTTTATGTACATATTATGATGATGTCTAGTTGACATTATTGTATCTCTCGCCAACAAGAATTGAATATCAATTTATTGTTTGTTATTTTCTCTATTCTCTTTTTCGACAATTTAGCTTATAGATTAAAGCATTTCTACATTTCTATATTTTCATTCCAGTTTATATGAAAATACATACGTAATTTTTTTACAACTACTTCCCCTTGCTGCGTTATTGTTGACTGACATGCGTTGTTGTTAGTGTATATTATATATATTATTTATGTATACTTTGAATATGCATATGCATTGTAATAAGTGCAAGTGCGATAGAAAAGGTCAGCTGTTTTTGACAGCAGTTTGTTTTTGTTTGGGCTTGTGTATGTGTGTGTGTATGTGTAAAGTTTTTTGTTTTGGTTCCTCATTTATAAAAATAAACGCAAAACCAAAGCACAGCTAAGCAAATTAGCAATTGCTGTAATTTAAAGACAAAATTGAAAACAATTAGTAAGCTATATTTTGATTTTTTTTCTTCTTATTGATATCAACAATTAATCAAATTAAAATGTTTTTTTTTTGAAATAAAAATTATTTCGTTTGTAGTGGGTAAATTATTAACACATATAAATAATTACTTTATTATATTTTAGTAGCTTTTTATAATAAAATTGTAAGTAATTTGAGGTACTTTTAATAACAGAGACAAATTAATAATACAATTTTTTTTTGTTATCGTTTTAAACTTTAGTGCATTTAAATATTAGAGTCAAATTAATATCACTTAAATATGAAATAAATCCAAATTAAAGTTAGAGCCAATGTAGTATTAAAGCCAATTTAAAAAAAAATGATATGGTTTAGGTTCTTTTATTGTGCTATTAAATATAAATTTATGTATGTTTATACTTACAGAAATTTGTTACTGCATTTTCATATGCTATATACATACATATATAATTATTTCAATAGCTAGAAAGATAAAAATATTTCATTAGAAACGTTATAGTTAATTTTATACCTAATTTTCTTGCTAGGCTGAGTTATTGCAACTGTTTGAATTGTTATATGTAATATATAATATTATATATTATATATATATATATAATTTTATTTATTATATATATATATATAATATTATATATTATATATATATATATAATATTATATATATATATATATATATAATATATATATATATATATATATATAATATTAATGTATACAATATCAATATATTATATATAATAATAAATATTTATTAAATACGTTATGCGTATGTGTATATAATATTATATATTATATATATATATAATATTAATGTATACAATATCAGTATACATATAACAATAATAACTATTTATTAAATACGTTAGTTTTCACATAAGAATATTTATTTATTATTATTATTATTTTTATATAACATTATATACAATTTTTGTTTTAATGATCCAAAATTTTAAATATTATTTTAATTTTTAAAACTGTATTGTTCAAACAATACACAACTTTTTAAATAATTTTTAAAAATTATTAATTGTTTTCATCAATAATTGGACTATAGTGGATGCATATAGATGCCTATAGACTATAGTCGAAATATTTGCGAGAATAAAATATAATTTTTTTAAAATAACTTCAAATGTTGTTTATTAAAAATTTTTAATATTAATCAATAGTAAACATTTTTTTAAATAGTAATAAAAGTTATAAATTATTTTATATAAAAATTAGATATAACAGTTATAATAAAATTAAATAAAATATTATAAATAATATAAATAATCTTATAATATATAATAATATATTTTATATATAATATATAAAATTATTCTTATTTTATATATTATATATAAAATTATTATTTTATATAAAAATTATTATTATATATAAAATTATTTTATATATAAATTCTATGTAACAGTTATAATGCTAATATTACTAACTATAATATTTAAAAAAAACTTAATAATGCCATTATCAATATACATACACTGTCTTCTGTATAGTTGATTTCTATGTTTTTATTAATAAATAAATAGGTTTTACACTTATTTATTTATGAAAGTTGCACATAAGCATGAAATGTTTATTAATTCTGCTATACAATAGAGAGTGTTTTTGTGATACTCCTCCTCTTATTGTAATTAGAACCATTATAGGCCTTATGGTTTTTTATCGTAGATATATAAAAATAGAAAAATAGTTGAGTTGTGATTGTTTTGTTTTATTTTTAATTTATATTTCAATGATCAGGCATTGAAGAACTTGTCATAGCAATAGCCAATATGTACAGGTTGCATTTTGTAAACAATACCATTTTATTTTCTTACCTCGAGATGTAGTAAGTAACGTATAGTATAATAATGTATTTCATTTATGAAACTGGTTTTACAGGTTCTTATCGTACGATTTATTTATTTTGCTTGACTTTCTTTTCAATTGATTTTTCTGTATTAGTTTTTTTTTCGGTTTAGTTATTTTTTTTTGGATGTGTTCAACATTAACAGCTGAGTTTGTGCATCAAAACAAATTGTTATAAACAGAATAAAAACAAAACTAAATAAAAAGTATCTTCTTTCTTTTTCAAATGTAATTTTCTACAGAAAACTGGATTTTGATTACGACGCAGTTACATTAATTTAAGTCTTTTTTTACACATTAGATGAAATCTAAAAGAGAAGCTAGCAAAACATTTTTCTAATATAAATGTAGATTATTGTCTACTATAAACTCTACTAGGTTCCAAAAGAATTTTGCACTGTATATAATATTACTTTCGAAAGAAAAAAAAAAGTTCATTCAACCTTTAAAGCGCTTTATGAGTTTTATTTAGTGTATGACAAAATGAGTACATATCAACATATCAGCAGGCAAAACTAACAGCAAAAATAATCAACATTTATATATGTATGTTATGTCTGTATAAACTGAATTAAATTATATTATATATTTCTTGGTTTTTTTTTATTGTAAATATATTTAAAACTTAAGAAGTTTAGTTCACAAATTTCTTTCCTTTACGTAATTTGAGATTTGTTTATTTTTTTTCGATCAAACATTTGTGTAAATACAGAAAAAAAATCTTTGTTCGAGTATTCGACAAACATATATTTGTCATGGTCATGGTCATTAGCATTGTGAATCTCTTAGATAGTGGTTGTAAATGTTTTATAAAAATACTTGAATTTATTTTATTTTTTCTTAAAACATTTTTTTTTCTTTTTAACTAATAAAATATGTATACAAAAATTTATTGTATTTGAAGCCTATATTCTATAAATAATAGCATTTAATTAAATATACACATGTACACATCATATTTGTACAAAATGGAAAAAGCATTTAATAAGTATATAATAGCACAGTTTTTGTGAATAAATTGCTTAAAACCATTTTAACAATGAAATGAGTTTTTAGTTGAAACAGCTGCTAAAATTTGGTGACCCAATTAAATTCAACTAATGCTGCTGGCCTTGTGCACAAAACACAAAAAGGGAGAAATACATATACAAAATAATGTGGGCTTGATTTTCTGTTAATTTAAATAAACATAAATTCAAATAAAATACAATATATATAAGTATCATGTGTTAATACGAGTTTTTAATTAGATTACAAAAACAGCCAAGACCAGCTTGGTACACTTTCACGCATTTCCCTTTTCTATCAGCTAGTACGAGTATAACAAAATATAAGAAGAATTTGCGTGAAAAGAATATAATAGAATGTTTCCACTGCTTACTTAGTATGTGTAACTTACCACACAAAGAACTTCCATCCTTTTTAACTTACTTAAAATTAAAGTAAGGAAAATTAGATTAAAAATGTCGAATTGAACCCTTAAAAAGAAATTTCCCTCAAGAGAAATGATCAATATTTGAGATATTTGTCATATGTTTTATATGTAAAATGTAAACAAACAACAGCTGAGCTGTAAACAAACGTACTGAGAAAGTGAGTGTTTAATAAAACCATTGTTTCTTTAAATTGAATACGTAATACGTAATAGATTTATATTATATATATATATCTAATTTTTTGTATGCTATATTATTGAGTTAAATTTTTCTAAACAAATAGAAGCACTCCTAAAACTTTCAAAGAACTTTCTGACACACAAAAGTTCTTTGTCACGCAATAATTAACTTATATCAGTGGAAACGACAAAATCTTAAAGTTACTTAAGTAACTTACTAAGTAGACAGTGGAAACATGCTATAAAGCAACATTTCCATTCTTATGTTGTGCGTTTAATCTATGATGTAGAATAATTGTTTTTTTTTTATAATCTGTAAGCTTTCTTTAGCTTTCAACATGTATTAGCGAGCATTGTTTTCTTACGCTGTATGAATTATAGTACAAACTTTATCTTTAGTAAATTTATTGCTTATCCTTTTGTTATCTGAAACTCCATACTATGGTCTTGAAACAGGTACTTCCCAGTTAATGTTTCATCATTTTTAAAACAGAAAAGTTGTAATTTTGTTGTTACCTAAATTATAATATGGATAAGCATAGTATTTTCCATAAGTTAAAAATGTATTCTACATTTGTATTATGTCGCTATATCAATTATAGTACAAATATTATCGTTCCCAAATTATTTTTGTATCCTTTTTTATATATATTCTTATCTAATTATTATCCATAGTTATTGCATTAGTATTTTTTCACTCTTTATTAATGGTTTATGTATTTAAACTTAAATATTTTTGATTACTACTCTTGTTCTTAATCTTATATAAAAATTTGAACTTTCTATAGGAGTGTTTCTCTTATTGTTTAGCTAAAGTTAAATCTACTTTCTAGCTAAAAGTTTACACTAGTCGTAAAGAGTTGACCTTATTAATAATTAATATATAGAAATATGCTAATTTAATTGAGTACTTAAAAAAAATTATTAATGAATGCATTCGTTTTAAAGACGCAAACTCTTAAGCAACTAAATGCCAGACAATTTTTAGCATCTATTGGGTTTAAGGAATCCGTGCTATTCTTTATCTAAAAACATATATTATCTGCCACAGATTTTTGAAGATTTAATACAGCGCCATATATGTTGCTTTTATTATAGTCTTTCTTGACTAAAGCACATTACTAAAACCCGTCCCGCTGGATAATATAAAAAAATAACTATTTTAAACTTATAACTGATGTCATGGAAACTATTTTTCAATATGGATTTGGATATTTAAATTTTTTTCAAAGTGTACATATTGTATTACGTGATGAATTAAAAAATATGTACTTTTTTAGGTAGATTATTTATAGTTGTTTGAGAAATCTATAATATCAATGTTCCCTCTAACGGCAAGACTTTAAAAAGTTATTCTTTAAGTCTGTTTTCAATATCATAATATTATATTAATAACAAATTATATAATGCTATTTTTAACACTTAAGAAAGTATTAGTTTATTTATAGTAGATTATTTTAAAAGAAATAGTATTTTTTATGTTTATACAATAATTTATCGTTCAACTCAAATTTCTAGATAATGACAGTTTTGTTTGGTTTAAAACAGAACATTTCTAATATTATGTTTATCTACTTATCTAGTACTTTATCTACTACTTATTTTAATACAAATATCTGTTTATGTTGTACATTCAACAAATAATTTAGTATATCTAACATTTAATATAATGGAAAACTCAAATATAAAAAAATATCATATGTTTATAAGCTCTTTTTCATTTTATTTGTCTACTGAAATAGTAAATTCTATAATATAAATATATATATATAATATATAATAATATTAATAATATATATAATATAATATATATAATATAAATATATATATAAATATATCAAAGACCTCAATGAAGTATGTATTTATAAGAAATTTATTTAGTTAAATTTATATTTAAAAATAATATGCAACATTAATTTATAAATACATAAAAATTAAAATAAAATGTTATAGCTGTTCGAAAAAATTTTATATCAAAAGTCTATTATCATTATTTCTAATTATTATATAATTCTATTCACCTAAACCTTATTGGTATAAGTAGGTGTAGATCTGTTGTTGCTATAGTAACCAAAATTATTTTATCATTCCTGTAAATGGTGAAACTCCTGCGAAGGTAAATTACGTTATTGGGTCGTCGTAGGCTCTAGCAAAACCCAGAGTATCTATTCTTTAAAATAATTAATATTATTAGAAAATATTTTTATTATATATTAATAACAGATATAGCTAACAATATTTAATAGCTTCGAAAAGAGGCTATTATTAGAAATTAAGTAATTTCTATAGTGAAAAAATAATAACATAAAATTTTTTATATGTCACTATATAGGAAAATATACAATATTAATAAAATTAATAAAATCCTCATTATAGTATAATTTTTCTAACCCGCATTTACAACATGCGAGTCAACATTTTTATATTTAATAATTAACATTATCTCTTTATCACAATCGACCTTCGATGTATTCTAAGTATTTGTGGGTAAAATTATCCACAGTATTACGCTTTAATTTGAGCATTATAATCAGGATTATAGTAGTAAAAATATTAAATATTTTTATGATCTTTAATCATTTAATTGTTTATTAATTATGTTGATTTTATTTATGTCAAATAAATAAATTTTGTAATAGTTGTATAAAAGATATAGTACCAATCTATATATTTATAGGTTTATATTTATAGGTCAACCTAATATATTTTTATATTTTGAGCATAAGATATTTCAAAAAATAAGAAATATATATATAAATATAATATACTACCATATAATGTATGAGTATTGCGTATCCAAATATTGAAAAAAGCTGTACACGTTTTCTACAAGATAGGAAAATAGTAATTTCATTATAAGATTAGGTATATTTACGTATTTATAGTTGAAAAGCATTTAGATAAAGAACAATATATTTTTTTATCATTCAATAAATTTTTAATCAGTTAAATATTACGTATTTGAAATAGTGATACTTGCAGGTATTTTCTAAGTTCAAAGTACATGTATATATATGTAGATGTTTAGGCTGAATAATATAATATATAAGAAAAAAAAGAGTTTAAAAACTAAATAAAAAATAAATAAAATATTTTAAAAGATCTTTTATCTTACTTAATAATCCGAAAAATAAATTTGTATAGAAAAAATAATTTGATAATTATTACTTTATTTTATTACATTATTTAATATAGTATCTTAATTAGGTATTTGCACAATTTATTCTATTTAGGTATAGATCGTCTTTATGTACCAGACACGTTGAAATAAAAAATAATTATTTTAGTAATAAAATAAAAATAATAATTAAGTCAAATGTGAAATTATTTATTTAAAATAATTATTATATAAAACAAATTATTTTTATTAAAAGTATTTTTGTTTTTTTTTTCGCATAGACTAGCGACTTTCAGTAAATTATTATTTAATTATAAAATATTAAAATTTGTATTTTGTATGAGTTTTAAAAAGTCAATTTTTTTTAAATATTCTATTTAATTATTAGTTTATTAACTAGTTCGATTTTTTTTAAACTTTCCATACGATTACGAAAAATACTTGATAGAAATAATATTATTTTAGTTTTTTTAACTGTTACCATTGCCTGAATATAAAACGTATGTAATTAAAAAAAAATATAAAAACAAAATGAAAATGTAATTTAATGTAAGTAAAAAGTAAAGATTGTTAAACTATAAGAAAAATGTCTTTTATACATATACATCAAATGGATAAATGTCTATAAAAATAATTTATATAATATTTAATAGAACAAAAAATTGTATTGCTAATTTAAAATTGAATTTATCAATAAAAAATAACATCATAAAGTTGAAAATAAAAAAAATGCAGTTTTTTATTTCAAAATTAAAGCAATTTTTCCTTAAATTTTCCTCCTTATCCTTACAAATTTTCATCAATCATCATTCATGATATATCTTCCTTGTGTCACTTTATCATTAAATAAACGAACAAACAAAAAAAAAACATTTATATAAATAAATATTAAAATACGGTCATACTAATGGTATCTCTTTTCTTTTTCCCATTTTCAGGAATTTTCTGTGTTTAGTTAATTATTTAGCCAATATTCTTCATTATCTATAGCATTAGTTAAAATTCATATAACTTTAATGGAATTTATTTGTTTTTAATTTCAGTGTCAGATGGGTCATTTAATGTGCGCTGCATGCTTCACACATTTGCTAGCAGATGGACGGTATGAATGTCAATTAATATTTTAAATTACACCACATATAATTATTAAAACAGTTAATTGATATCTATTATATGTACCCACTATTTAATTAATGAATATTTTTATTATTAACATTGATACATGTTTTGATTAATAACATTAATAAATATGTTTGTTTTTAATTTATTTTTATTCTTATATTAACATAGTTTACGTGATCAAATAGCTACATGTCCTAATTGTCGCGTTGAGATATCTAAAACTACAGCCTCCCGCAATCTAGCGGTCGAGAAAGCTGCATCCGAGCTGCCAAGTGAATGTCAGGTAAGCTCCTGAAACTTTAAACTATGTAAAACCTAATAATTTTTATTAGACCTACAAATCAACAAACTAATATACACATTTATTAATATTAATACTGATCCATTTGCATATTATATAGTATTGCAATAAGGAGTTCCCATACAAATCGCTTGAACGCCATGAAGTACGCGAGTGCCAAGAAAGGCCCACCAACTGTAAATATGCACGTATTGGTTGTCAATGGCGTGGACCATATCATGAAAGTATTTATTTCATTAATATTATATAAAAAAATTTTTTTACAAAAATCTATCCCAATCATTTACTTTTAGCCACCGAACATGAACGCAATTGTTTACATCCATCAAAGAAAGGATTCGAGATTATGGCTGCTTTGGAGGCTCATGACGCAAAAATTAAACAGGAGAAAACTGTTTTTAATACTTTGATTGATCTTCTCAGTTATGAAAAGATCATTTTTAATGGTATATTTAAGAATTTCAATAATATCAAAATAATTAATTCTACTTACACATAAAATATAACCCAATTTTAGATCTTCAAATGAAACCATATCGTACTGATGAGTATGTTCATAAATTATTTTATGAAACTGCAAGGTTTTCGGCTTTTAATCATCAGTGGGTGGTTAAGGCTCGCATAAATAATAGCCAGCGAGATCCACATCAATCTAATGAAAGAACTGTCACTTATCAGGTTCGGTTTTATATAAAAATAAATTTATTAAAAATGATAAGTCTACACAAACGAATTACTTATTCAGTCATAAAAAAACTAAAAAAACCCATAATCATTGCGATGACTGGCTGTAATTCATTTGAGGGCTTTTAATATATTTTATTTGTTACATGTGTATAATTTCATTAAATAAAATGTTTCAGCAGATATATAGATATATACTATTTATAACATAATCTTTAATTTTTAATAGCTTATATTGAAGACAAAAACTACCACACCTTTAAGCATCCATTTCTTTGCACTCCGGGGTCCATTTTCTGATATGAAGGTAGCAACACAAATTTATCGTCATGATTTTACTGATCAGGTAATTAAATTTAATATGAATTGTTTTGTTAAAATAATGTTACTTTGTTTACTCATTGTTTATTTGTAAAGTACTTGTTTCATACTTGTTTAAAAAAAATAGTAGATTTATTAAACCGTTTGGCACTGCAATTTGCAGATCAGATTTCTGATGCAGATGGGTTAGAAAAGCGGATCAGGGTCTCAAATTCTCTATACTGCAAATCTGCAAAATCATGCTTTCCATCACTGCTTAATGATGAAGCTGGGTATATATCTATGAATATCTAATTGTCTCTTTATATTCATAGCAATGTCTGCATTCGTTCGACTTACAGATTCTTAGTTTGTAGAAATACAGTCGCATCAGTTAACTCGTACTACATCCTCTTTTGCATTTTTGAAGACAAGCAGTAATTACCTTGTGAATATTATTCCCTTTTTCTTCAGACATCTGCACGTACTAAACATATCTAAATATCTGTGAGTAGTCAGTTTGTTTCGCAGTACATTTAATATCATTCAGATATTAGCTTAACCGTATCTAACCATATAACAATTCTATGTAGGGGGCTTTAATTTCTATTTTGGGTTATTTTTCTATATCCTACTCATCTTGTTCCAGCGTTTCAGTTTATTTCGGCACTTACAGGATTCGAGTGTTGCTTTTTGCTCAAAAATGTAGCTTTTTAATTCCAATTGGATGTTTGATAAGTTGTATAAATTGATATCAGAGGTTTCATTCAACTATTAAATCTATTGCAAAGACTTCTGCATTAAATATGATACCATTTCTTTTGAGAAGAAATAAAATCCTACAACTGAAACCAATCAATCTTGCAGCCATTCTTTATCTTACCTAATACCACTACATAATCCCCTCCATCTCTCTTTTGTATACGTTGTATATTTGCTTACTAGAATCCGTTGGGATACAATGACAAATATATATTCTAGATAAATTAAAAATGACACCAGGACTTTGTATCATTTTGTAATCAAACTAGCTGGATACCTTCCAATCTTAAAGGGAAGTAAAAATTATAGCATATTACAACGTTATTAGCTGTAAAGAAAATAGTTTGATAATTTTATGATTTACATAAAAAAAATTAATAACATAAAAAAAGATTAATACAATTTATCTATATATTTTATTATATCAATTATAAATAAAATTTAATTTTAGTGTACAGAAAGTGACTATTATGTACTCCCATTACCGGATAGTTCGGAATGTAACCGTCTTTTATCAAATAAGGGCATCAACTTTAGGTAACATTTTATATATTATTTCTTTTTAAAAATAAATATTAAATATATTTTTTTCTTTTTCAGGCTCTTAATGTTTCTCCTGAATAAGTAATAACCTTTTATTTTTATATACTATTTTTATATTAATTTAAAGAACTCCGCATAAAATAAAAATAAATCATCTTTTGATATTATGAAAAAAATTAATATATATATATATATTATATATATATATGTATTTATTTACCCTTCAAACAATATATAGTATCTTTTAATATTGTATTACAATTTTTCAAAAAAGTTTATTAAATGCTTTAAACCAACAATTCAAATCTGTTCAGAAATTATTGAGAATTTTTAGTTTATAGATATCTACGTTAACACCTTTAATATACATTTTTGGCAATGTCTAAAGATTAGCTTATTTCTTTGTTTTTTTTTTATTCCTTTGTTTTTTTTTCTTTGTTTTCTTATTTATTTATTTTTTTTATTTATTTATTTTTTTTATTTAATTATTTGTTTTTTTTTAATTATTTATTTTTTTATTTTATATTTATTATTTATAGTTCGTTATTTTTTTTTCTTTAATATTTTTATTTATTTATTTATCTTACTTTTTATATATTTATTTTTCTTTTTATATATTTATTTTTTATATATATTTATTTTTTATATATATTTATTTTTTTATATATAATTTTTTATATATATTTATTTATTTTGTTTATTTATTTATTTATTTTTTATATATATTTTTTTTCTTTCAAAGGTAAATAGTTTTGCCAATAAAGCTACGCTTAGCAATGTGCATAACAAATGTCTCTACAAAAAGAATGACTTTGAAATATAAAAATAAGCAATAAGCAAAAGTTAACTTTCAATTCGTTGAACTTGTATTTCCAAATAAAGCTGTAATTTATAAGCTCGTTCTAATTTAAAGTACGGCAAGTTCTTTGGTTAATCTCATTAATTAAATAAAAAAGTGACAAAAAACCTGGAACTTGAGTACGGAAAGTTTGTGCAGCCTTGGCTACCTGTGGAAAAACACGATTAGTCATAGCTTCTAATTTGACAGGCACAAGCCTAAGAGCCTGGCACTTGCAGTCCAAACAAATTATATACGGACTATAAACTAATTAAGAAATTCGGATATTTCCTAAGACCACTAATGATGAGTACTTGGCAATACTCGAAACAGTGTTGTATGGCCAGCCAAATTTCAAGAAATTAACTAAATTTTTGTGTTTGTCCTTTCTTTGCTATTTGAAGCCCTCTAAATTTTTTTTTTTGTTTTATTATATTATTTAAATATAATTTTTTTTTAATTTAAATATAATTTTTTTATTTTAATATAATTTTTTTAATATTTTTTTTATTTTAATTTCAAATTTTTTATATATATTTTTTATTTATTTGTTTATATATATGTATATATTATATTTACTTATTTTACTTTATTTATTAACTAATTTTATTTTTGGTTATTTGTCTTTTTTACATTTTTTTCATGTTTTTAATTTTATATATTTATTTATTTTATTTATTTTTAATGAATGCAAGTGTATTCTTTTCCTTCTTACTTCTTTTTTTCTTCTTTTCATTCTTTTATTAAAAATAATTTTTATACTATATAACTTAAGCGTGCCTCATGTTAATTAGAAATACTCGATACTTATGTACAGAATATTGATATACAAAATACAACTTTAATATATGATTTTATTTTAAATATCATATAACAGCTCTTCCAAATCATAGTACAGTAAATCTTTAAAAGTACTCAAAACAAAATTAACGATATAATTAGGATATATTAAAGATCTGTAACTGTATGTCCACTCGGTCCTCAATTTTAGAAAGGTGTATGCTTTTCTTATTCTTTGTTAAACACTAATCATTTCTGTGAAGTCAAGCAAAGTGGTAAATTCTATTAAAACTTAATAATTTAATAATACGGCAACTATAAGTGTGAAGGGTATTTAAATTTCGTACAATCAATTCTAGTTTTAAATTGTTTTGGTTATTTTAATTAAGTATTTATAGTATATTACTATAATAAATTACAAAAATTTTCAAAAGATGTTTATTTTATAAATTATGACATAATAGCCTAGTCTGTAAAAATTTCATTGTAGTCTCAATAATTGGGAAACTTTATATTTAAAAATTTTTAACTTAACGGGCTATGCAATAAGCTTGAAATTAAATTTTCATATATATTTTTTTAATATAATAATATAAAAATATATAATTCACTCATTTCAATATATTCAAATTTTTTTCTTTCTTTTTCTTTTTTCAATTATGCAAACTAAAAGCCTATAAAGTGAAGTAGTTAACTGCATACGCGACTAAGAATTTAAATATTTATTTATGTTTAAAAATTTGGAAGTAAATTTTATATATATTAAGTCATAATACTTGTATGTTGTATACATATATATTTTAAATGTATTTCTTAGTTAAAACAATATATTTTTACTAATAATTAAGTTTATTATAACTGAAATTTATATACACTTTATGTCTAAACTAAATAATTTAAATAAAAAGCATATTATTTAAATTGCCATTTTAGTGATATCTTTAAAAATGTAAAAAAAGAAAATGAGCAAATGGAGAATATACAAATTACATCAAAACACGCTTTTAGAATGTTTTCAATTAAAACATTTTTTATATAATACATAAAATATATGTAATATTTTGATTTTAATGGTACATATTTATTAAGATCTGTATTTGTTATTGCAATATTTAATCTAAGCATAATTTAAAAAAAAATTAAATCGTTAAGTGTAATATATGCAATGATCTCATCTGCTTCAACAAATGAGAAAGAAAATTAAAAATAATTATCTTAAAAGAAAATTAAATTTTATTGTAACCAAAAATTTAAACCAGTAACTATAAGTATTTTGTATTTGTAATTATTTGTTATTATTGTTTTATTTTCTCTATATACATATATATCTGTAATATCTACTTATGCTGTAAGACAAAACACCAAGCGTTACGAATGATGAACAGAAGGATATCAATTTTTTTCTCATATGTTAATTCCTGAATAATGATGATCTGTATTGTTTTCAAATATTTAATGATATTTAAATAAATTAAAAAGATCAAGTCGCTTGGAATCTTTACTCTAGCCTATTTAATTCTGTTTTTAAAAGTACATCATCTCTAATGTTAGTATTTTTATTAATCTTAATTTTCATGTATGCGCTTTCTTAAGCAGAATTGGTTTATAATTCAATGGCATACATATTTAAAACAATACAGTATCCATTTCCTTCAGTCTTAACAAATTTGAAAAATTTAATATTGACTGTATAACTGCTTTCTAAATATATGAAATTTATTGTTAAAGCTACAACAATCTCATAAGATCTATTTATACAAAAAAAAAAAAATAAATTAAATATTAAATTGTACTAAATATTTAAGAACAATACACGAGAAACAAAATAGTATAATTATATTAACACACTTTGTACATTAAAATATAAACCTACTACAAATGCTAAATTCAAAGTGTTTTATAGATAAGGCTAATAGATGAATACAATATTTGGTTATAATTTTATTGAATAGATGAATTCTCCATTTGCATTCATATATAATAATAAGTAAAGTAATTATTGTATTGCAAATAATAAAAAAAAAAAACTTAAACCAAACTTTTTGTGTTAGTTAAATTTAAAAATATTCCGACCATCAAATTTTTCACTTATTTAATTTGAGAAAAGTAAGAGTAATTATCACAATCATACACGATTTATTATGCATATTTGAATAATATGGTAGTTTGTTTGAAGCGTTTCTTTCATAATTTTATTGCGTAGAAACGTTATAAATAAGATTGTTTAGATTGATACAGAAAAATGTAGATACTAGAGCATCAAATATTATTTGAGCTATATGTACTTCGACTGCTTCAAGTATACTTTGAGCATTTGGTGGCACAGTCGCTTGATAGTGATAGATTTTATACATATAATACAAACCGAATATAAAACGAAGCATAAAGCATTTCCTCTAAGAGCATTTCAAATATATATGGTTGATTTCACAGTCGAATTTAAATCTCGATACTAACCTTAGGTGAGGCTAGGTTAGTTTGGAATAACGGGTCTGTCTCTAAAGCCCATAATGTTAAACTTAGCCAATTCTCCATTTTGCTGGATAACAGCTGTGTCAAATTGGTAAGAAAAGGAGCTCCAAAGATTGTAAATCTTCTAGCCAATTATGGACGCTGACATTTGAGGTGGAGTACAGTTTTCTCCTCAATTCTTTCAACCACGAAGAAGGAGATTATAGGGTCGACCTTAAATCATAGTGTGTATTCATTGTATGCAGTGACCTTGCAACACCGATACTGGATGTCGTATGTGAAATATTGTGGTATTTATATATATATATATTGCTGGTGGTCGTTAAGAGTGAATCCTGAAAATATAAATTGAGCCTACCGACAAGCGAATAGAATAACCTAACAGGATATATGTTTTGTATTAATAAGGTTTTCAGCTGCTTAAAGTTCTTTCACCATTTAAATGCCGCATAGAACTTGATTCAAAATAAACGACAGTTCTTTTGTCTGTTGCTAGATTGAATCTGTTCTTTGTAATTTCTAGTTACGTTAATGCATTTACTCGTATAGGTTATTTTTGGATTCTTTTTTAAATTGTTCAATATATTTTTTAAATCTTTAAAATCCATATATGATATTGGACATTTTATTTTAAATTAAATATTTTCATTAATATATACAGTTTCATAATTTTAATAATGAGTATTGTTATTAATATTAAGGTAGTAGTTGTGTCTATATTTTTAATGAGTAAGATATAAGTTCTAGAATGCATTTTGTTTTTTTTATTTATAATTTTTATTTATTTCATTATAATCTATTTAACAAATTATTTAACATTAGACATTAATGTTTCTTAATGCTTGCTTTTTTATATAAGATTTGAAGTGTGCATGAGTTTTACATATTAATAATATAATTACTATAATGAAAATCATGTATATTATTGTTGTCGTGTTGTTTGAGGTGATGTTCGATATTGCTATATTATTGCTGATGACTTTTTCATTGATTTTGGGTACCACCTATGGTGATCAAGTTTTTGTAGCTGATTTCTCAAATTATTTTTGTCGCTTTGAGTCGCCTGTTTTTTTTTTTTTGTTGATTGTTAAGCTTTTGCGCTTTGATTTCTTTTATTCTTTCACTAGGATTTCTTTTTTTATATTCTTTAAATGTCAGAGAGCAGAGTGCGTGCCTTGGCAAGAGCATCTGACCTGCAGTTGCCCGAGATATCTCTGTATTCAGATACCTCTGTACAGCGATACCATACTGACCTTATTCGTGTTTAAGTTTGCTGATTTAAGTCAGTTTTCACTCTTAATGACAATTGGAGAATCGTTCATTAAAATTTTAAATTTAATTTACTCGAGCTTTTTAAACACAGAAATGCTGACAGAAAAACATATCCTTAACATAACACATATTAATTAATTGATATTCAATAATATGCTTTAATATATTATTTTACTATGATTTCAAATAGCACAGAAATTATTTATGAAAAAAATTGATAACATTTCTTTATCTTAAGCTGCGAATAATGAATTCATTAATTAAAAAACAGCTTTATTTAAGAAAACTTATATTAAAAAAATTAAACCTATAAACACTTGAATGAATTTGTTAATATTATTTATTTATAAATCCAATAGACCATGTGTATACTTTATGTGAAATGCGATAGCTTCACGTGGATTCTTCTTGAAATCAGGATGTTTAAGCAATGCTTGATAAGAATTTGCTTGACTAATAAGTTTATTTTGTTTTTGCCTAAATTTCTGTTTAGGATTTAATTTTTGTGGTTCTTCATCAAATTCTTTAACACCAGTTTTGATATTGCCTTTTGCTTTGGTCATTTTGAAAAGTTCATCTAGAGAAGGCAGTGCATCCTTTAGTGGCTTCAAATCACCTACTACAGCAGTCTTCTCTCTATTTTTACGTGCATTCTCTTCTTTACGTTTTGCTGCCATCGTAACAAATTTATTCATTAAATTTTTATGTTTTCGTTTCAGTTTGTCCTTTTTTTTGCCAATTTTTTTTGGTGTAATTGTTTTATGAAGCATTTCATTCTTATTTACTTCGTCAATTAAGGAATCTGTGATTTCATTTCCCTTTTTCAATTTTTGAACTGCTATTTTCGCCCTATTTCTTATATTTTTATTTAGTTTTCTCATTTTTTATTAACAAATCCCAAAGTATAAACAATAATAATCACACTTCAATTTGACAGATGCTCCACACAGCATGTCGGTAAACTGGGTTGACGAAAACCTCAAAAGTACATTTTGTTGGAAAAAGTACTTTTGCAGAACATTGTCGCTACTTAAATATTGTATATCCATTTATTTCATCAGAACATATCAATTTTAAATATATTAACTCTTATTTTTTAGATTGCGTAAATGAACTAACCATAAAATGATTCCGCAAAATTGAGATATAAATAAAACTGACAGAAATCGTATATACGAAATGGAAATCAACTTTCAGCTTTTAATAATACATGGTTGAAAATTGAAAAGAAAGCAAAGAACAATTAAAAATATTTTAAAAAGACAAATAAACATTATAGAAACAAATGTTTTTTTTTAACAAGATAAATTGTTATTTTATGCTTGTTTTAAGATTAAATTAATTACTTAATAAAATCAATAATTATTTTAATAAAGTATTAGTGTTGCTGTAAAGCTAGACTTACTTTGTATAGTGACAAAGAAGCTTTATTAAATTTTTAGAAGGGTTTTAGAATAACAAAGAAAGAAATAAAGGACAAACACAATTTGTTTGCAGTCCAAACAAATTATATACGGACTATAAACTAATTAAAAAAATTCTATTATTCCCAAAGACCACTGATGAAGAGTACTTGGCAATACTCGAAACAGCGTTGTATGGTCAGCCAAATTTCAATAAAATTAAAAATAAATTTTTGTGTTTGTCCTTTATTTCTTTCTTTGTTATTCGAAAACCCTTCTAAAAATAATTATTTTAATTAGTAACTGTGTATTCTATTTTATTAAAAGCTATAAATTATTTACAGGAGTTGTATATCCTTCAGTATTACCCATTCTCCATATTTCTCGCCCATGCTTTCTGGTTTAGATGAACCTAGTCCACTAGGTATTAAGTCTATCTGATTACTGAAATGAGGTTTCCACATTGCTGTGGAAATCTTCTCCATACATTCCGAAGAGATGGTTTCAGTGGGTTCAAGTCTCACACTGTGGCTTTCGATGCTTTCCATCTACAGCAAAAAAAAGGAGTTGTGTATATTCCTTTTTATATAACAAAAAAAAATTAAATTCTTTTATGTACTAATTTTTTAATTTGCTTCAAATATCAAATTATAGGTGGCACCCAATAACTTGCTCTCGATGTGATTGTCTTGGAAGATACATACAAAATTGTGTGGAATAAGAGAAATATTCATTTTTCACAGTTACCGCATACATTCTCAACAAATAAAAATTTGTTTTTACTAAGAAGTATATTGTATCATTTGTAATATAATAATGACAACAAAGCAACCAGTGTAAGACCGAATAACGTAAAAATGCTGAAATAGTCTATATGCGACTTTCACTAATGGTTCCCCAAGTAGGCAATGAATAATCTTTAATTGACGTGATGTTATAACCAATAATATGACTACAGTAAAACCTTAGAAATTTCAAAAACTGTAGTTGAAAAGACATTCTAATACTTTAATTAAGTGTATTTAATTTACAGTTATGCTAATAATTTATTTCAATTTAATTTATTTGTATTTTTATATATAAGATTTATCAGTAAACTCCCACAACAATTACCAAAAGATTTTGAACATTATAATTTGAAGTTTCTTTAACATTTCGATTAATGGTTCTTTTAGTTGTATTTGCATATCCCAGAACTTGATTTCATTAATAAGGCGTTTAATTTGTCCTGTTAAATTATTGCAATTACCAATGTTTTTAATTTTATTTAATATTAATAGATGTAGAACAAAAATATATATATAGGACAAAACATCATTCAAATCAGAAAAAAAATACAAGTACATTTAAATCTATATTTTATGAAACTATTTGTTTATTTTAAGAGATTATTAAAAGTCAACTAAATTGTTTAAATGATATTTTAAATTTGTTGTTTCATCTTTTTTATAAAGAAACGAAAATACTTTAAATATTGTTAAATCGTTTAGGGAGAGTTTGATATATCCATGTTATCCGATTTTTCCACACTAACAGATTTCCGAGATTTAGAATCTGAACTAGGACGTGTAGTTTTTATTTCGGAGTCCTCTATTATCGCCTTCAATTTGCGATCGGGTGTACGTGAACGCCGTTTTGAAGATGAAGTCTTTGAAGTTGGTGGTGCTACATCTCTGCGACTAGAGCGAGAGCGTACAGATGAAGGAGAAATGGAAGTTCGACGTTTACTACGCGAACGCGAAGAACGTGATCGTTTTTCTTCTCTTGTTCTATGAGAACGTTTACGTTCACGAGATCTGGAACGCTTTCCACGGGAACGTGAGCGTCTAGTTCTTGAAGTACTTCTTCTATGTCTTGAACGTGATCTTTTGCTACGACGTTCGCGCGAACGTGTGCGTCGTTTAGAACGTGAACGTGATCGACTCTTACGACGAGAGCGTGACCGTTTATGTGATCGGGAACGCTTCCTCGATCGAGAACTGCGAGAGTGTGAACGAGAACGTCTTTTAGATTTACTGCGAGTGCGTTTACGTGTACGCGAACGGGAACGTCTTCGAGATCGAGAACGATGTGATCTGGAACGACTAGTACGACGCTCACGAGAGCGAGATCGTGAACGCGACCGACGTCGTTTATCTTTTGCCAACATTCCAATTACAGGGTCAATTGCAGCTGAAATCATATTTTGAGCTTCTTTTACAATTGTCATTGCCTCCTCAATTTCGGCTTGTGCGGCTTCATTTGATTTAGCTTCAGGTTTAACAATAGAATCTGTTGAATGATATACATTAAGATATCCACTTTTAAACTCATGACCTTGCATTTTTAACGCATGTATAATGCTTGGCTGTTCACAAAATTCTATCATACAGTAAGTTTTGTTATCTTTTTCAGCCCAGCGCGCATATTTAACTTCTCCTGCACGTTGAAAGCATTCCATTAAATCATCAAGGCGCCATTCGTTTTTAACATCACATACGATTATCGTACGACGAATCTCTTCTATTTTTCTACCATCATAAAAAGAAGGTAATGCAGGATATTCTGGTAAATTATTATCCACTAGTTTTGGATCATAAGTTTTTATTACCTAAATGTAGATTTATTTAAGTAGATTTATTATTGAGTAAATAATAATGAGTGATTCAAATATACCTGCTGAGGCGATTGGCCCTCAATCCTATTAACTACCTCCGGTGGTAGTTTCGAATCTGGTTTTTGTAAGCCCGGCACAATCGTACCATTCTTAGACATTTCCAGTGCGCGATATTCATCAGGTATAGCTAATACAGGTATAACAATAAGAGCCCGGTCAATAAAGACCGTATTTGTTAAATGTTGAGCCACCGGTACAGAATTACTATCTTCATATTTTACATAGCAAATTCTTGATTGAACGGGACAAGAAACATCACGTACTGTTGGATACAATCGAATTTCCTCAATTTTACCAATATTACCAAATAGCGTTTGCATTTGGTCTTTTGTCGCTTGAGGTGCAATATTGGTAATTTGGACAACGCGTGGTGAATTACCACCCGCCATTATAGACTTTCACTGTGCACAAGTTGTTGTTAAATTATTTTCTTTAAGTATGTTAATGAATACGTGCGTTGTTCAAAACATATTATATTGAACAATTTGGTTATTTAAACACCAATTTTAATTTGCAAAAATGTTATTGCAAACGCTGCTATATAGATTTTTCGGCAAAACGCACAATAAGGGATTTACCATTGAACAATAATTTTAGGACATATTTCGTTAAGTTTACATCGCTGCCAGATAAAATATTTGAACAAATGTTTCTTTTATGTGCCTTGTAATGGTAGTTGATCTCTGAGTAGTGATTAATATGTATTTAAACTTGAGTTTTAAAATAAACGTGTATTAACATAAATATGGGAATTTGTGTGAGTCAAAACATCATGAATTTAAATTATCACAATTTTACATGGTTAATTCTTATTAATACTAATTTTCAGTGTTACATATTTAAAATGAACTACATTTTTAAATTGAACTACTAACACAATCGACTCGACAAATGTTTAGCAATAAATATTATTTTTTATACAATTTTCATTTCGTATCTTATGAATATCGTCAGGATAGAGATGTGTCCAATATATCAATAACATTAATATTATTCATTGAAGTTGTTTTATCACTGATAAAACTCACGTTTTATACAAATTTAATAAACATAATTTAGTAACAAATATTTTCAATAAAATATTAAATAATAAAGTTTTATTTATAAAATTTATTATATTATATTTATTATTATATAAGCCAATGTTGAAAAGTTTACCGAAAAAAATTTTAATCGACATGCTCGTCGTATGCTGCTTGGATAATTTGCATTTTTTCCATATACATACATACTGTTTCTATTTATCAGTTTGTTACTTGATATAAATGCAAAACAAAATTGGATGAAATGTATGGAGTGATTTATAAATTAATATCATCCTTCTCCATCTCATTCTTTACCGAATACAGAGTTAATACAGAGTTAATGATTTGGTTTATTGACATTTTATTTCATGTGACAAATAAGTCAAATTTTGGTAATTGCCCTTTAAGGAAGTATATTTTTCAATGTTACATTCAACATTTTTGGTGTAATTTTAATTTATTTATTCTTAACTAAATTAAGATTAGTTAATCAACTTCATTAGCAACCTAAATCAAATAAACCGATTTAATGAAGGTAATGTGAATATAGTATTAAATTTGAATTCCCCAAATACGAGCTCAGGTGCTTTGGTAATTCGGAATAGTTTAGGATAATATCATTGAACAATTATGTTGGTTATTGAGTGTTGACTTATTAAGTTTGTTCTGAATATCTCTAATTTATATACCTACATTTGAATTTTTTGAATTTGTATATCATTTCAGATTAAATTTTGGTTCATATTCTATAAAACGTTTCATATGACATCTTTTACTAAGTTCGATCAGAGTACCATTAATTTATATAAATTTACTTTTGTGTATTTTATTCAAATAAAGTTATGATTCAAATTGTTGTTGTTTTGCGTACATTTCGTCTAGTATAGGCCAGCAACTTGCTGTTTTTTGCCATACTTGCGAGCCACTGAAAACGCATATTATATATCAAGGGTGCAATTAGACATAATTATATTGAAAATTTGTTTGAAAAATTAAAATACCAAGTTATTATATGTTTGTCTTTAATTATATTCAAATAAAGAAAAATAAAATATTTTATTTGAAAATCAATTTATCAATAGCCGTAATTTTTTCTTTCTGAGTTGTTTACTTTCGTAAGTTGCGAGTATTTTTTTTTTTTTGGTCTGAAAAAGAAAAAATTACGGCTATCATATGTATATGCAGTGTAGTAAAAGGTTAAATTTTTTCTAATTTTATTTGAATATAAATTATATGATTTTTCAACACTTAACCATTCGTCAAATATATTTGCTCTTATTGTCCATCATTCTCTTCAGTACCTTGGTAAATGCTTTTTGTGTCTGGTTGTAGGTACTGATGGTTTTTTGAAAGTTTATTGTTTTAAATTTAATGTGATAGATAAAATATAAAATTATTTGTGCAAAAAATAAATTGAAAAATGTTTTAAAAAATTTTGATCAAATATAAAAATATATAAAATAACTTTGAAATAAGTGAAAATGTTGGCTGTGTATTTGAAAAAGAAATCAGCAGCAACAAAAACAAAAACTACCACAAAAGCAATAATAACAAGAAAAGAAAACAGCATACAAGCAAAGCTAATAAAAGCACTAATTTTTCCTAAGTAATCAAAGAAAAAAATGTAAGAAATAATATGCAAAATTTAATGTGGCTATTTAAGAAAATATTAATTAAATTAGAAAATACGCAATTGGAAAAATTTGTAACTGGGTGCTACTGCTAGTCAGCAGAAGTCATTTACTCACCACCCCCTCCCTTTAATCTTTAAACGTCCTTGGCAGATAACACTTTTTTCCCATCTTCTTAATACAAACGTCACACATAAATATAATTATAAAGGTGGAAACTATGACGACTTCTGAAAATGTTGGAAATCGTTTGACTAAATTAATACTTAACGAACAGAATCATCTAACAGTAGCAGCAACAGCAACAGCAACATCAGCAGCATCAACGACAGCCCTAACGACACCACCAGCAGACATGCAAACACTTCAAACGCAGTCACAAACAACACAGCAGCAGCAACAACAACAACACAATAATGTCATTGTTATAAGAAAATTGAATAATGCTGGTGGTGAAACTTTAAAAAATGGTACTGCGTCTATTGTAACATCTCCCACATCACCCGGTGATATGTCAAACAATGAGCTGAAAGCATTAAAACGAGAATCCGATCCACAGTTTTCTAGATTTGCTGACTATTTTGTTATATGTGGTTTAGATTTGGATACTGGATTGGAACCTGACCGTTTTGCTGGTAATTATTATACATGTTTTATTACTCGTATAATTATTATTAAAATTTAAATTTCCTTCAAAAATTATAATTGAAGGTGATAATTTACATTGCTCCCCCTTGGATCGTGCCTACAAAAGTAAACCTTTGGCTCATTATCCAGAAAATGTTTCTTGGAACCCATTTGATGCACATGGTATCTGCATGGTATGTGTATTCTCTACTCAATGCTTATATTGTAGATATATTTTAATACATACAATCAATGTTTATCGTATATACAAATTATTTTATGAATAAGTCGCTTTGTGTTCAATATTGCAGTCTGCCAATTGAACTTAATTAAAGTTGAATATGATTGTAATGGAAAGTAAAGTAAATATATGAAGAGATATAAATAAAATAAATACAAAATTTATGCATGACTGCAGATCAAAATTAAATATCTACACGATGAGTAAAATGGTGATAGCAGGCTTAAGTAGTTTATAAAATAAAAATATTAATTTTACAGATCATATATACTTGCACATATGTTTATGTGGAAATGTTTCTAATGATCTTGAAAAGTTTTGTATTTCTTTGCTATATTTTATTAATGCAGTGATGTATTATATATCAGATGTATGCATAAGTTTTTTTCGGTTTTGTTTTGGTAAAGAAAATACGTTATTTCCAAAGGAAATTTTTTTGGTATTCAAAATACTAGCCATCTGCGTCTATACATTTATTCATCCTTCAGATAATTTATGTATACCATCCCAGAAAACTGGATGTTTTTTGCGGCAAATCATTTGTTGCTCAAGTGCTGCTCTACGAGCGCGTGTCTCATTGATCAGATCAGTACTGGACTGGAAGTAAAACGGAAAAAATTTATGCATATCTTATGCATATATATATTAAATCTTTGCGAACAGTATAAAAAAAACTGTCATATGAGTTTTTTTATTTCTTGTGTCAATTAATATGCCGTTTGTATATCATGATATACTGAAAGTCCTTGTATTATATATATGTATATTTTATATGAATGGTGATTTTTTGATTGAAATACTAAAACACCTTGTAATATACATACAATAAAACTTTCATAACTCGAACTTCTATAACTCGAATTTTCTATAACTCGAACAAAATAGGGTGTAACAGGATTTAGAGAGCAAATTACATACAATTACAAAAAAATTCTTTTAGTTTAAGAAAAGTCTCCATAAGTCGACTTTTTTTATTTTCTTTACAAAATGGTACTTCGAGTTTTGGAAGTTTGACTGTATTTATTATATATAAATGGTGATACTTTGATTGAAGAAACTCCCACAAGAAAAGAAAACATAAGTTTTGTAGCAAGAAATACGTCACCTATGGGAATAATATTTTAGTACCCATATGTGCTGATGTACCAAAACATCTTGTAATATATAAATATATATTAGATAAGTGTTTGTTCTGATTCTTTGGTTCAAGAAACTCATGAGTTTTTTATGTCTTTTACCAAGAAATCATATGCCACCTATATTTATGTGATAATTTACCAAAACAACTTCTAATATATATATATATATATATATATATAGAAACATATAAAAGATTATATATAGAAACAATGTTTACTTAATTGGCGATTGCTTGTGTGTATAGTATTTTTTTTAATACGCCTTTTATTAATGTTCGTTTAACAAACAATAAACAAAACATAACTTTCTCCTATTTTATTTTAAGGCAAAAAATTATTCGCTTATATAGTAAATCTTCTCTTCAACAAAAAATTTCTCTTTATTAAATATAATTAGTTGATAATCAGAGTTTAATAAATAATAAAAAAAATTTTAAAAGTTTATTATAATCTCTTTTTATGAACTAAGAAATACATTTAAAATTTTTATTATTATCTTTTAAATTAATTTGTTATCAGTTGTTGAGTAAAATATAAATTATTTAATGATTGACATAATAATCTTTTTTATTAAGAAACAAAAACGTCAGTCGTTATCAATTATTAGAAATTTAAGCTTCTGTGATTTAACACCGTTCGAAACTATCAATATATATGATTACATATACAGTTTTCATACGTTAATTAGCTTTAGTCAATTAGATTTTTCCAAACGTTTATATTAAGTAATGAAAACCACTAACCATTAATAATGTTAATATCTTTAATGCATTATTTTTATCTATACCATTAGTTATCTTTACCGCAAGGGTTGCGTTTTCGAACTCAAAAGCACAACATAACGCCAAAGTTTCATTCTTTTGCCACAACTCGAGAGGATGGAAAACGTTGCTATGGATTTAGCTTGGTGTTTTATGAGGAAATACGCAATAGAAACATTTGTAGTGCTATGCATACGTTGCAGGTAAAACAAATTTTAACATTTAATAATTTTTCTAAGTTTTCTAATTTTGAATTAAAAATAATATATAATTATTATTTTAGTCTATGTTTATAACTGAACTCTCTAGTGGTCAACAAAATCATTCATTAGGAAGAATAAAGGAAACCTCTGTGAGCAGATCATTGCCTCGTCATTTTAAGGTTGCAGGTCAAGCACCACAATCCGCACAAAGTTATTATGATATAACCAAGGATAAACTCTACGTTGCCAAAAGTATCTCTTTAATATGTCAGATTCCTTATGCTTTTGCAGCTGAAATGTTTTTAACAAATTTGTACAAGTAAATATATATATATATTATATATATATAACTGTGAATTAGTAGAATAAACTAAATTTTTATTTTATAGATGTCTTCCGCGTCAACCCGGAGCTGGTATTAGTCTCGAATCATATGTTTATAATATACTCTATGAAGTGATGCTACCTCAACCTGGTAAATCAATAAGAATTTATTTGCCACCAATCGAACCACATTTAGCTGGTCTAGCACTTACATTACAACGTCCAGAATTGAGTGTTGAGTTGCCACTTCTTGATTTTCCTTTACGTTTATTATTCACCTATTTAGGTGTTGAATGCGTTATACAATTACTAACGTGCGTATTGTTAGAAAATCAAGTGTTATTACGTTCTACCGGTAAACTATTATATATATATATAATTTTTGTATCCTATATTAATATATAAATATTTTTTCTCTAAAGATTATCAAAAACTAATGATTGTTGGTGAATGTATTACATCTATATTATTTCCGTTCGTTTGGCCGCATGTATATGCACCCATCTTGCCAGCAGCATTGCATCATTTTTTAGATGCTCCAGTTCCTTTTGTTATGGGTCTACATGCTGAATGCGAAGCCGCCAATAAAATTGGCACAGAAGCAACACTATGTTTTGTTGATATAGACAAAAAAATTATACAACTGCCAGAAGAGCTTCCTGTATTTCCCCATAAAACTGATTTCATGGCGGAAGTAATATCTATTTTAGATAAATTCGATATAGAACGTGATCGTTCTCATGAACCAATACTCAAAAATGGTTACGCTTCACGTGATCATGATGTCATGATATCTAGTTGTACCTTGCCAACCGGTCTACAAGCTACACGCCGCAGCAGGGAACGTTTTAATCAATTACAAGAAACTGTCTATACATTAGGCAATAATAATGGTACGAATCATGTTAATCTCGAATATCAACCACTCATTGCGCATCCTTCAAAAATTGATCATGTACCACGAATTGCAGATTTTTTACGCCGTAAAGGAGGCATGCGCACACAATCTCCAAGTGCTGTTACGTCTTTTGGTGATACAAGCACTGATATAGTTGATGCCACAATGTCACCTACGAAAGCTGCTGCTTTAGGCCAAAAGACGAAAGTGACACCAACAATAATTACCAATGAAGAGCAATATTATCAAGATTTACGCATTAATAATTCTTTGCGTGAAATATTCCTTAATCGCTTTGTTCATATGTTTTACTCATATGAATTTTTTGTAATATATCCTAATCAAGATAAAGAAGAATGGCTGTCGAATCGTGAATCTCTACAAAATTTTGATAAAAATTCATTTTTATCAGATCAACCTGAACATCATCGTGCATTTTTGTCACGATTTTTAGAATCTCAAATGTTTGCAACACTAATAGATAATAAAATATTGTCTGTTTGGGAGAAGGAACCAGAAGCTAATTTAAGACTATTTGATCAACGAGTTAAATTATTAAGGTAAATATATAAAACTAATGTATATTAGCAAATATTTAAGTTAATGGATAATATATCTGTATATATATTATATTTTTAAATACACATTTTATTATAAAACGGCCCGAAGTATAAACTTTATATAAGTTTATATAAGTTCTAGATCAATATACTGATTTAAAGGCGATAAAATAAGATTGACACATTTTTGTGTATTACATTTAATACGTACGGATACTTTCTACAATGTAGTTGTTTTTAATTTTGTTACACGACTATTGTCACTATTTTTAACATTTCTTTAATCTATTTAGTGTGGTATTTATTTGAATTAAATTGTGTATATCGGTATAGTTGGGTTTATATTTAATGTTTATATACTGAAATTCTAATACATATAACTTTATTCATTTTGTTTTAGAAACTGTTTTTGTTTCAAAGTATATAACTCGGTATTTCTCTAAAACTCAGTTCAATCGATAAAACTAAAAATTTACAATATTATTAAATTTAAACTCAACATCTAGCTTAGACTTTTGCAAATTAACTTAGTATTTGGATTATATATGCAAATATGCACCTTACATATATTAAGTATTTTTTTTAAAAAATTAATATAACATTAGGATATAAGTTGTACTATATTATATGTAAATAATATATTACTTACTTTCATATTGCAGAAAACGTCACGGTGAAAATATGATTTGTGCAACCAGTTATGAACCATGTGTGATGAGTCAGGAAGCGCAGCAAGTATTTGAGAAACGTTTAAGTTGTGTCGACATTGAAGTGACGCCACCAAGCGAAATACTTTCAAATCGTGCAGCATATTTTCGAAGTTTTCCTATATTAGAAAAATCTGTTTTAAATCAGGAATGTGCATCGAGGTAGTTCACACAATAATAATAAAAACTTAAATTTATTGTAATCGATTTAGTCTCGTTTTTCGGAATGCTATTTTACATATATATATATACATATCACAAATGAAACTATTGTATAGTATTTATTATTTATTAATATTATTTGTAAAACACAAAAGATTGTTTTTTATTAAAAGTGTCTTCCGATATTATAAGTTTGTTTTTCTTTTTAATTGATATTATTGTTAATAAAATATATTTTAATGTTAATGCAGTTTGTTTAGTTTTCATTTCTTAGGGTAGATAATAATTACATTACATTCATACCAAATGAATTAATAACTATAATTTGTTCACTATTATAATTAATTTAATGGAATTTTTTTTAGTATGGAGTAACTATAATTATTTAGGTTGAATTTGTTACAGCTCATATTTTGCTTTTACAATTATCAAATGTATCACTTAAAACACACATTACATATTACAAACTTTTAAATGTTACGTATTAATATTTTCTTTTACATATGGCCCGATTTGTTCTCTATATAACTAAACAAATTTGCAGGGGAAACAGCTTGAGACGCGTTAAAAACGGTAACAAATGGCGTGCCAAAGAAATCTGTTTAGATCCCAAAACTACAAATTCCGTTAATCGTCTGTCAGCCAATTTATCTACCACCGAAGTGAGTCCAGCTTTAATAGCACAAGCTAATTGGACGTTTGTTGAACGTTTACTTAAGGTGCGGTAATACACAAAATAATGATTTACATTTATACAACATTTATAATTAATAATATAACATTAGGATATTAAATCAAAAACGAAGCGAATGTTATTGGAAAAAATGGGTACAGAAGCTGTAGCACTTGGTCTCAAGGGTGATGGTATCGAAGAAAACACATTGATTGCATCATTGTGCGATTTGTTAGAAAAAATTTGGTCTCATGGATTACAAACAAAGCAAGGAAAATCCGCTCTGTGGTCACATTTGCAATCATATTTAGAATTGCAGGAATCGCGCATAAATAATACATCTACTACCTCAAATAGTACATCACCAAAAACATCTGGAAGTGGTAATAAAATTGGTACTGGAAGTTATGCAGCAACTACACCAGGTATAAAATTTATTTAAAAAATCAAAAATAAAAATATAATAATAGATTTGTAAAAATTAATTAATGAAAATTACTAACAATTCTCTAAAAAATAATAAAATATAAAGGTAATAATAAAAAAGCATACTACTTTATAATTATTATTAAAAAATGAATATTAAAGTAAAAAAAAAACATCTAATTTTATTACGAAATTATATTTTATTATTTTAATATTAAGCGCTTGCTTGGAATGTTATGCGTAAACGTATGGATTGTAAGTTAATGCAGACAAATAAAGAAATTTGGAATAAAGAAATCTAATCATGTTTTCTTTTATAGATTTATCAACATTCCAAACTGATATTGAAAACTCTCCTCCAAGTCCAAACCGTAGTCGTTCGCGTGATCGCAACAAATTTGTAGGGCTTGAACAATTGTGTCCACTTCCCGAGTCGTTAGAATTTGATGTTAAGTATGTTTAATAACGTACAATAAACTGAAAACTAAATATATATTTCCAATTTATTATATAAATATAACTTTCTTTTCAGAAATGTTTTAGCTATGGCTGATATTAAAACACATATTGGTTATACTCGTGCTTGGGTACGTCTGTCACTAGAAAAGAAATTGCTTTCACGACATTTTCGAACATTGTTGTCTGATGAATCGTTATTGCGCTCATTATACAAGAGATCTGCATTTTTACGTTGTGAAGAGGAGAAAGAGCAGTTTTTATATCATTTGTTAACGTTAAATACAGTGGATTATTTTTCTTTTACTAATACGTATCCTTCAACAAGTAAGTAGAAATTTTGTAGATTTCTTAATAACTTTAGAAAAAAATAAACTTTTTTTGCTATATACAGAGTTACCTTATCGCGTTGTAATATTTCCATCTCGTAAGCATGGTGTGTACCACACTTCCAGCAATGTTTGGATTATCGTGTCTGGCACCATGAATGAAACACAACGTGTACCAGTCCCTAAAGGTTCTTTAGAATTTATATTTCACGTGAGTAATAAAATAAAAAATTATATATCTTGATAAAATTGTATAATTATATTTTTCCTGTTTAGTATAAAAATTTAGGTCTCTTAACAACAATGCGTATCGGACACGATAATTCAGGAGCTTCATCTAAGTGGCTAGTGGAACATATAGTTATGCGAAATGAAGTAACTGGTCATACATATAAGTATGAAAAATGTTTATATAACTATAGGCACATGTATTCTATGTAAGTAACATTATACATATTATCTTTAGATTTCCTTGTGGTCGTTGGTTAGGAAAAGGCGTTGATGATGATTCCACAGAACGTTTACTTGTAGGACAACGAGCATCAACAAATGCTAAAAATTCTGAACTTGTACAAGCTAATCATACACCACCACGTACTCGTAGTCCAAGTGTACAGCGTCCAGAAATGATACCACCATCTGAAATCCAACATCAGTTAGGAAACTGTGTGAATGTCATAGTAAAGTGGCATTATAAACCAAGTCGTACTCGTGATGTTGGTACATTGACTAATTTATTGTGCGGTGATAATGGGTTGGTAAAGTGTATGGAACAAGTATTCACATGTGGCTATCGTTCAACCAGATTTTTCAGTAAAAATTTATATATTTGGGATTATTTCAGTAAGACATAAAGTTCAATATATTTGATTTTAATTATAATTCATTTTCTTATACTACAGCAAAAATTAAAGAACAATTTGAACAATATTTGCAATATGAACAACAACAACAAATTGACGATTCCGGTTCCAGTATGGACTCATCCTTTAGTGAAAATGGTATTAATAGCATGCAACGCAGAGAATTGGCAGCTATTTGGCGCTATTATATACATCTCATGGATGAAATAAATACTGCCGGAAGTACACTTGGAAAGGATGGAAAATTTCAATTGCTTATATGTCTAAGTTTGAGGTATTAATATATAATTAAATAATGTCAATTAAAAATGAAATTATTTGTTAGTGTTTGCGTAAAGGAACATTTATAATTTAGAGAGGTTTCGAACAGAAAAGTGAATGGTAACAGCATTTCATTTATTTTTAATTGAGTTTTTGGCTGACCGTAAAGCTTTTTCGAATATTACCAAATTACCCATTAGCAGTGGTCTTGAAATTATTTCTTTAATGTAGTTGTTTGCAAATAATGCAGTTACAAAAATAAGTATTTACAAATAATTAAATATAAGAAATGATTCCAAGATCACTGATAGTGAATATTTGGCAATACTCGAAACAGCTGAAAGTTCAGCCAAAAATTTAATTAATAAAAATAAATAAATATTTTGTTGCTACAGTTCACTACTCTTCGAAATCTCTCTAATAAATACAATAGTTTCTATTAAGTAAAATAGTCTCTATCGTTATTACTAACGTTAGAATCAAATTTAATTTATAACTAATTACTTTTTATAATTTTTCAGTTAATATTAAACTTTTATTTTTATTATGCACCTTTATTTGTGTAAGAAAAATTGTTTAATTAATATAAAAATTTAATAATTTTATTTTTGTCTTATAGAGACCACTTACTAACACGTATGATAAAACCAATGGCTATGACAAAAGTAACACAAGAAATGTATGAGGAGGAAAGCTTTATGAGGCGTAAAAATTTATTAACATTTCTTATACAAATTTTGGAACCTTTGGATGATTGCCACATAATACTTGAAAATTCAATAACTCAAGGAATTCCATCACAATGTTAATTTAAAAAAATATATATATATTAGTAACGAATTTTAATGTAATCTTAATTATTCATAATCGTTGTTCTCTATAATTTATTAAGCAATTTCATCTTGCCCTTAATTCTTACCAATTTTTAACTATATGAAGATTTATTTTTAATTAATTGTGTGAACAATTTCCAGTAATTTTACCAAAGTTCAAAGAAATTATGAATTTTATTTTTTAATTCCATTTATAAATTTAAATGTATTTATTTTTTTTATCAAATTGAAATTATATGTGCAATTATATAAAGCAAAGATATTACATTTTAAAATTATTATATTCTATACAACAAAAAAGAAAAAAACAAATATTTATATATATATATAAAAAGATTTTATTTTTTATTTTAAATATAAGATGAATTTAGTTTGTGTTTGTTTTAAACAAACTTTTAAATGGTAGCTTTTTTTTATAAACCAAAGATATTTTTCCTTTAGTTGTAACTATAGACTTTTGAATGAGATTATTTATTATTATACATCAATCTATGCACATCACTTATTTTAAGTTATTTCTGCAAAATTTCTTACTTATATTATAATAATTAATTTAATGAAATGTTTGGTTTTTATGGATTTTTGTGAAATTTATTTTAAGTAAATGAATGTGGTTTGATAGCATGTCTTAGTATAAGTAAAAAGTGTTCAAAGAAATAAAAACTATACTTCATGTTTTAAAATCAATAACTATTGTTACTTTAAAATATTAATTTTAAACTTAATTATTATAGTTTTTGTTGTTCCCATATATAATTGGTTTCACCAATCCGTGTAATAGCTATGAGGCAGATCAAAATTGAAACGGCAATAATAACATATTATTTGGAATTATTAGTAACTTAAAAGTAAAACTATAACTAAAAAGTACATGATTAGCGTGATGATCAGTGAAGGTTTTTTTTTTTGATGACTACTAGATATAAAGTAATCTAACAGAAGATTTATTGACTGTTATTTGTATTTATGAGTAATATCTTCATGGTGTATCATAATGAGAATATTGGATTTCCTTTTAGGGAAAGTAGCCAAATTGCATATAGATGACTGCATATCGTTGAATCTTCCCATCTTTAGGAATCCCCTTTCTTGAGGATTTTAATCAATACAACATCTAACAGTAAATAGCATTCTAAACTTCGCCAAAGGTTCTAAGTCGTTTCAAACCCTGTGTTTCTTCTATATACGGCAACACAATGGTCAAATAGGCATAAGTGGGTTCGTCGGTATAACCTAACTTAATCTAACCTAATTGTATTTATGTTTTTCATTAGTATAGTTTAGAAAATATCAATCGACATCTAAAATTTCATTTGAATCAATCTTTGGAAAAATTTAGTATATTACAACTTACAAATCTGCATCATATAAGCTGCAAATCTAACCTGTTATATTCGCTATATAACAAGTTATATGGTTATATTTTGCAAATCTAAAATTTTGGATTGAGTAAACTCTACGTTTTTTAAATATGTGCTATTCTGCTTTCAGTTCGATTTACCATAAAATCGAAAGGTTATTATTATTATAATAGTTCATTTCACACCCAAATAGGTTCATTCGAAGTGCAAACGAATTTATTTAATATACAAACCAAACCAATTATATGTAGAGTACAAAATTTAAATTCAAGCTTATATTTTAATTCTATAAAATCTAGTGTATTTTAAGACTCGAATGCGTTAATAATTACATTGCGTTTATCACAATTTATATAATACAAGTTTCAGATACCATAATATGTTTAGATATTATTATCTTCCCTTTTAGTATGGATTTTATATAAAAAAATGTAAGTTTAAACTGCGTATTTGGTGAGTTAATTGCGATAATGTAAACATACTGCATATAATGTGCATAATTAATAGTTAATAAAGGCATGCAATTTTCCGGGTATCTCATATATACTTATTCTATTAAGAATATCAATCTGGATAGACGATACTCTTGAATAATAGGTTTTAGAATTGCATATTTTTATGTTAAAGTAAAAGTAGTTACGACATCAGGCGTTAACTAATAAATAAAATTCTTGAGTTTATTACACAAACGATGGTTAATAACATTTTAAAACAGTATATTATGTCAATTGTGCGATATATAAATAATAAAAATAAATAAAATCTTACAAAATACTTTACAAACATCAAATACGATATTTGTGTACGATATATTAAAGAAAATATGTACATGGTGCATTATTATGTTAAGATTACACAGTAGTACACTTTTTATAAAAGTTTTATTTTGCTATACAGCAACCCTGTTTTATGTTTTGGTACAAAATCGATTTTAAGTGATTTTAGTTAGTTTTTATTTGCAAATGGGTGCGTAGTGTGTGTTTTGTTATTCGGTTTAAATTGGTTTTGATCTATTACAAGTGATTGAAAATATTGAGATGCTCTTTAATACTAAACAAAAGCATTGACAATTGTTAAAAAGGATCATATTCTTTTAAATAAACATACCATATTGTAATCATTATATAAAAGGTCAGTGTCATTTATAAATTAATATACCTATAACTTTCAAAAGTTTTATAAAATGGAAATTATATAGCACTCATAAGTAAAATACTGTATTAGATAATTCCTAAGGTTAAGAATATAATGATGTAAAAACATTTACTTGGGAGATGTGTTTTTTCTTTTGTGCTTTAGTTTTTGCTGATGAAATAATCTGATACGTTTCTTTCGCTTAATCTGTTATAAAACTTTTAATTACAGATTTTTATCAGCAAAAAATCTTATTAGCGTGCAATTTTATGCCATGTGTCTCCATATGACATAAAATGTTGAATTTTTTTTTTATATTAGTAATACTGGTCCATTTATATATTAGCATTAGTTTTGAATACAATTTTCCAAGTTTCAATTTCCCAAAAATAGAGAATTCTTGTTGATAAAATAAAACTTCGATATTTGCAAATTTTTTTTAAAATTAATCATAAAAAAATTTTTTATATAACATGAAAAATATAATTATAAGTTAATTTAGAAATGTTCATTGCAAATAAATTTTATTGCATTTCTTTAAAAATTAATTTTAATTCCTTTCCAAATTTAAATAAAGTAAACATATTCGTTCAATAACAGTACATATTGCCCGTATTTTTTTTGCTTTGTGTTTTTTTGTTATGAAAATAGTTAACTTTTCAATTGCTTTAAAAAAATTATATTATTTTCATACTACAATTTAATTACAAATTTTTTGTCTTATTTTCAGTATTTAATAATATCAGTATTTATAACTATGACTTACATAAATTACATATATTGTTAAGTTTTTCTTGATATCTGTTATACATCGATGTAAAAATGCAGGTAAAGGTTTATTAAGCTATTAATATGGTAAAAAATGGTATTAATACATTAAATACCATAATACTATTAAAAATGGTATTTAATACATTATTGCATCATTCATTGTTTATTTGTTGTGTCCAAGCATATAAAAAATAAGACCAGGTGCAAAAAGGATGCCAATTATTAGTAAATAACTTAGTATGACAAGGGCATATATTTTTGCTTTATGGGGTAAAAAATCCGGCAAATCATCTGTTAGTGATTTTGTTGTGGGCATCCAAAATAAATAGTTAATTCAAAGAGAAGAAAAGGGAAGAGGATCAGCTATAAAAATGATCGTTCTTACACCCTTAAAAAACTGCACAAATTATTTTAAACAGTAAAAATTGAGTCGGTATGAGAACTGTCCGACACAGATTGCCGTGGTCGACTTAATCAATCGTCGTTCTCCCAGGAAGTCACTTTTAATTACAAATATGAGTCAATAAGTTATGGAGGTGGCAAAACAACATTGTAATTGGACTTTAAATGATTGGAAATAAGTATACCCTAGAATGTGAGTTTAAATTCAATACGTTTGAATGAAATTAGAGTGTGAGAAAGAAAAATTAAAGAAATGTCACACCGACTAGTCTATTAAAGTAATTGTTGGATGAACTGGTAGTCCAACGCTTTGGGGTTGTTTTTCATACTATGAAATTGTACATCTGGCATTAATTAGTATGATTCCTACTACTCAGAAGTTTGATCCTTTCAACTGAAAAACACTTTTTACAGATGTACGACTTCAAAATGCTTATGTGGCATTTGTTAAATGTTGCATGTCAAATTAATAACTACAACTATAATATTTGTTAAATGTTGCATGTCAGATTAATAACTTTCTACATATTAAAATAATTTTTATATGATTTTGTTTACAAATAAAAATTGTTTATTTAAAAAATGACCTTTCGTTATTAATGTAACCCGCAGGGATCTAAAATGCAGTTCTATTTGTATAGTTCCTTTGTGTGTGGCGAACGGCACTTCGTCGTCGAAATCAATGAAAGGCTCTATGACGTAAACCCGGCCGTTCGTTTGTCAATAGATTCACGTACCAAATATCAGCTCTACACTCAATTAAAAAGAGATATAGCTAAAGTACTGATAACAAAGGTAAAGCCTTTAACATTGCCTGGATTGGATCCAGTCATCATAAAAATGTGGTATGACGAAACTCCAAAGCAATCTTAAACTTTAAACCTAAAAGAGTTCCTACATAAGTGTTAGTTTAAGACTATTTTTAATAACAAATATTTGTATTTACTTAAGATATTAGTCTTTTTTCTCGAGATTATATTAACAAGACTAAATTAAGATATAAGTTCTAAAATCTTAATGCTTTGATCTATCGTTAATAATAATGGTTGGTTGTTGTGTAAACAAACCTTCCTCTTGGAATTGATGAAATAAAGAAATGAGATGATACATTGACCTCCAATTAAAATTTGTCATTGCACCTTGTTGTTGTTGTTTGAACCCTTTGTAAGAGTTGTGAGCGGCGTTTGAATATTGAGACAGATGAGTGGTTTTAGGATGTACATCCAGCTGTTGTTGGAACCATTATTCCTTTTCCAATGCCACAGTTTTCTCTAAAGAAATATAACGAAATACAAAGTAAAAAAAGATAATTTCGGTTTTATTTGAATTTTTAATTCTTTATGCTTTAGTTATGGAAAACTTCGCTTTGCGTATTTAATATTTTTTGTGATATTTTGTCAAATTTCTTTAAACTACTTCTGTTGAGATGTCTTCATTCTCTGAACTCCTATTTTGACGTTATACCTAATGCGGCATTGGTGTATAGTCTATGTAAGTAACATATAACATAACATATATTCCCTGATAAGAGTGACAATGAAAATTTTTAAAATGAATTAACCTTCTATAAGTTTCTTGTATATATGTATTGTTTTTAGTTACTTGATAGTAGTATGTAAGTATGATCTCAAGTTCCGCATGTACTCTAAAAAAAATTAAGTTTATGTATATATGTTTATGTTGAATATATATAGAAGCAAATAACATTAATATGTAATGAAAACCATTGAAGTGCATAACATCTCCTTGAACTCAATTGTTTTAATGTATAAAATGTCTATAAGTATAAAAATAACAGCTGCTTCTGCCAAATATTAGGTTTTGTTGTGCTTAAAACGCTATTATTGATTTCAGCCCCTACCGGCTAAAAAAAGTACATGTGGTATTGAGTGCATATATCGCTTAGAATATATTTTATTTTTGTATACACGAAAGCATAATTTCACTGCGATTCAAACTAATCTGTTAAATATTTTTGTTTACATTAAGTAAAATAAAACGCAGATACATATTTGAAATTGTAAACAATTTGCTTAGATGGTAAACGTGTGAGTGAACACGTCATCATTGTGGGCTGTTATCTTAGATGTAAACGAAGAAAATCACACCATCCCTCATGTGTTCGTTTTGACTAAAGATTTTACAATAAATTGTAAGGTTATATAATACTCGTAAATATTTACTTATAAGATTTCTATATTTGAAACTAAGAGACGTGAAAATAAATTGTTTTGATTTTATTTAATTTTATGCAGCGTCATATATAATTGTCATGTATTTATAGACAGACATTTAGCATTTATTATTTATATATACATCAGTTAAATTTCGATTATTTTTAATTTATTTATTTATTGGCACTAATAGAAGCTAATATTGTATTGAGTGACAATATAAAGACAAAAGCAATCATTGATATGGAATATATACCTTCTGCTCAAAAAGTATCCGGATTTTGTTGTTTGTTAACTACTCCTTAAATAATAGACCTTTTTCATAAAATTTTTTGTTATGTTAATACACCCTTTCTTGACATATGGTACAAATTTGAGTGCCATCTGTCAATTAGTTTGTTTATAGCAGCTGTTAATGTGAGACTACCTCAAGTGCATTTAGCAATTTTTACTATCGAAAATTCTTGTTCTACGCGATTTTTTGACCAAACACGGCACCACTGTCATCGCTCAGGCACCATATTCCACAGATCTGGCACCGTGCGACTTTTTCCTGTTCCCGAAACTCAAATTGCCCCTTCGTGGTAAGCGTTTTAAGTCGATTGAATCGGTAAAAGAAAATTTGCCGAAGGAACTAAAAGCTATATCTCCACGGGCATACGAAAAATGTATGGAAGATTGGGTTAAGCGTTGGCATATGTGTATCGCTTCAGAAGAAGCATATTTTGAAGGAGATAAAATAAATTTGGAATAAAATTTGAATTTGTGTGTTTTATTTACAAAATTCGGGTATTTTTTGAGCTGACGGTATATTGAGTGATATAACATATATTCGTGATTTTTTGCAACTTTTTTGAACAAAAATTTTATTTATTGAAAATCAGTTTTAATAAAATATATATTGGATATTATAATAGTTTCTTATTAGTTTATTAATTTTATAGATGTGAAACTTCTGCACTGGCCGCTAGAAATCACTTCCAAGTCAACAAATTTCTAACCATTAAGACAGTTTTGCAGCGACCGTAACAAATGATAGATGGTTCAAATTTCGGGCTATATGGCGGATGTGTCAAAACTTCCCAACCAAGTTATGTAAATTTTTGAGTTTTCAAAGATTTGTGTGTTTTGGCTTTGTTTTGATGGAACACAATTTGTTTTTTTTTTGTTAGCCAATTCTGGTCAGTTGCCCTTCCCACTTTTCGGTTTCAATTTGTTTTTAAGAATTTTTAATGTTATATTATTGGCTCTCTTTTTCATTTTGTTATTCCATCAGTTTATTGATTCCTTAAACTAAGAGTCAATTTGAAAATCAGTATCAAAGTTAAATATTTTGAAGTCAACAACCCAACTGACCTAAGTAGATCCATAGCACCACCTTAATCTTTTTATGTTATTCTAAAGTTATTACTTTAAGAATTTTAAAAATTTATGGCGAAGTGCCCACAGGTATTTTTTGATATATCGCCATAATACTATAAACTATAGTAAGAGTTTCGCACCCGAAATCTATGACTAACATCTATAATTCGATAATAAAATTTTAACTTATAATCATGATAAATATAATTTTTAACTATGAAAGAAATTGTTTTCTTTTCATAAGTTCATACTATTGAAATTTTATTTAAATGTGTAATCAAACATCTTTACGATAATACGCTTATATAGTTAATTTTTATGATTATTATTATTTTTTAAAAATTCTATTTTAAATTATTTTTCAAGTTCAAATGATTCGTTATCATCTTGCATATATTTAAATATATAAAATTATTTTTGTTTAAATATAAATATTAAAGATAGTTTAATCTTAAGTATAAGTGTAAGGTTCATGAGCAAAGAAAAATTAGTTATGCATGAATTTTTAGTATATCAAGAGGTCATTGTTCATTTAAAAAAAAAAATTAAAATGAAAATTTTTTTTGTTTAAAAGCAAAAAATTATGAATAATTTTACAAAATATATAATTATTTTTATACTCCAATTACTACTGAACTTTGGACTATCGTACGATTTTAAATATCATCATAACTCAGTGATGTATACGTTGACTCACATAGAAAATGAAAAAAAAAAAATTGACTACTGCACGATTTTATTCTTTTTTTCGCTGCCGTACAACTTCGTTATGTACCCGCACAGGCCACGTATGAAATAAAACGCTGAGATAGACTTTACTCGAGATAGACTCGAACGCTAAGCAACAGCACTTGTAGAAAATACGTACACTCGTGTGAGTATCAAGTAGCGCTTTCAACTTGACACCTAAGATTGCATGTTAAGATGTGTGACATAAGATGTTATATCAGAGATACTCTTTTTTGTACTCATTCATAGAACTTAATGATATAAGCTGATATGGTGTATTATGTAAATGTTGAAAGTGATAAACACAGCTAGAGAGTTAGGAATAAAAAATTACAAGTCATCAGTTGTCTTATATGTATGTTTACATTGTTTAAGTGCATATGTTTCGCGATCTGATAGAGTTTTATGAATGAAACTTACATTAATTTTAATATTATGTTAACATGGATTGATTAGTGAAAGACGTGTAACTCAGAGAACGTGACGTATGCGTAGTGTATAACTATCTGTACTTAAAGTATAAATAAACTATTATAACGATGTTTACGTCACTATGGTTTGAAAATATTTATATTTATTCAATTGTTTTTAAACGAAATTAGAATTGAATATTTTATATTAAAATTAAAAAAACATATTAAAATAATAGTTCATATCAAGGCTTAGAAAACTGAAAATCGAAAATAAAATGATATCTTTGGCGGTAAGTAAACGGAATTATATATATTTAATATAACTTGTAATTTAACGTCAAATTTTTCAGACGGAAGTGACTATTATATTTAATAAAAACTAGTATATTTCATAAAGAGGTTTTTAGAACAGTAATGAACTACAACAACAAAAAATAATATAAAATTAATTTTTGTTGTTGTAGTCCACTACAGTGCTAAAAACCTCTTTATATTTAATATATATAATATTTTTTCTTTAACCTATATATGTTTTTACATTGAACCGTAACGGGTAAAATTTCCAGTTAAAAGCTTAGATTTTTATTATAATATTCACATAATAATAATAACGTTCACATAATAAGTTATTTATGGAGCTATTTGTTACCCCACAGAAGGACTCTGGACCAATGAAAGGAGTACATGCACCCTTCTTTGCTAGGGAGTCTGCTATTTCATTGCCCTCATGCCCTTTATGTCCCGGTGCCCACATAAGAGTAACATAGTTCCTTGGCATTCTCTTGCACATAGCTGTAAAGCATGGACCTCTGCCTGAAATATGGCAGCAGGTTTTCCCATAGCGATTGCTTTGTGGAATTTCGGTTCCATAACTTCTGCTCTTGCACTGCCATTTTCCATTTTGGACCCATCAGTATACCATAGCTCAGAGCTCTGTTTTAAGTTAATTTCATTGTTTCTCATTGTTTGGCCACCATGCCAAAGGTAAATGAAAAGTATATTAATTTTAATTGAATTATTTATAGGAAAAGTTAAATTAGTTAAATATGTAATTTATTTTAAGTAAGATTTCTATTTTTAAAACTATATTGATTATTATATCAACCAATTGTGTAGGTAATAGTTTGTGTTATAAATACCTACAATAATGTCCTACATTTACATCCTACCTTAAGGACTCATTTATTACTATAAGTTCACCCATAATTTGGTTTCCCAGTTCACTACTATTGTGCGCAGATTTATAAACTATCTATAGAACCATCTAACTTTAGAAAATATTAAGTTAGAAAAATATTTTTAAAACTTTGTCGATTTCTAAAATTTTATGATATTTTTCCATGTTGTATATTATCATCTTTGAATTGGCAAATACTTTAAATTCTGGATAATAATTCCTACAGTTTCATTTAACTTATATTCGGTCAGTGGTTGATATTCAACTTTTGTTGTCTTTCAGTTCCATCCACTAGAAATGAAGATGACGCCTTTTTATCTGTTGTTTTTTCTTTTTTGGGGAGTAATATATTAATTAATGGCATGCGAAAAACTTAATTTAAACTTTATTCGAATTTGGTTGCTCCATTATTAGGTGCAAAAAAGATAACTGAATATATTTACCACTCACTTCAACGCAAACATGGACGTGAAAGGTTCTACATGTTTAAATTCGCCAATTTTTTCGAAAAAAATTAACCGTTCTAACATTTTAGATATATCTAATATTCTAGTTTTAATGTTAATGCTACTGTAACTAACCTTATTTGTAATGACTTAAAGATCAATATAGTCAAATTTTGTAAACATTTTTTTTGGGGGCTTGTTTAAAAGAGTGTACTGAGGACATTTTTAAAGTCTGATTACTAAATAATGTTGTCGATTTTTCTTTTTTATTCTGGGTTTTTAGTGCATTTAGTTGGGATTTTCAATGTCTGACTTAAATAATTTAATAAATGATAATGAATAATGTTTGACTAACCTCTTAGGGTCAAATTTATTTAAATGAATTCTGCTGTTATAAATTGTTTAATATAAAAAAATATGAAAAATTGTTAATAATGTTTTTTTACATATTTTCTATTCGGCTATAGGACACATTCTGTTAAAATTAAAACTAAACGTTTGTTTAATATTTTTTAAAATATTCTATATTTCAACTCTCCTTGAGAGTCATCATCAGGATCAGAATCTAACATAAATTAATAAAATCATAAAGAGGTGTTTTCGAACAGTAGTGAAACTACAACAACAAAAATTCATTTTATATTATTTTAATTAATTGAATTTTTGGCTGATCATACAGCTGTTTCGAGTACTACCAAATACCCATCATCAGTGGTTTTGGAAAAAATTTTTGTATTTAATTATTCATAAATAATTTTTTTGAGACTGCAAGTACCAGGAATCGAACTCGTGTCCTGCCAAATTTGTAGCTCAGAGTCAGCGCACCTGACTTTATATCTATATCTAAACGTAATGCTTTTGATTCTGTTGTCTATATTGCAAATTGTTAAACTAAATAATTTTCTTTTTTTTTCAATCTAATAATAATAATAATGCTCTGATAAGTGTAATTTTTTTAATCATTTTTATGTGTTAAAGAAACGACCTAGGCCCGGTGAAAATCAAAAAATTTAATCTATAAGATTATAATAAACTGTTATTAAAAATAGTGTTTTAAAATATACAAAAAATTTTTTGTTATTTGTGTTTAAAATATTAGATTAGAACCATTTAAATTAACTAAAAAAATTAATAAATTATGTTTTGTTGTACGAGTATATAAAATTGTGTTAATTTCTTATATACATATAGAAATATATTTATATTTTCTGCTCTTCCGTTGTATATAGGTCACATTCTTGATTTTATTTTATTTGTTTTTATGAATTGTTGTATCACTTTCTACTTTCTACATTCTTGAGAATACATATATGTACATGTGTATATAGATATATCTTTAAAGTGTTGTTTGCTATCAATAGACATACGAGTAGTCTATTGATACGCATTCGTGCATACGCACAACCCGTTTAATTCATAAAATTATCTATACGCAATGTTGTATCTGTAACCGCAATTCAGTGCTTGTGGGTAAAAACGTCATCAATTGAATGTGTGACAAGTGCCGGTATTTTGTACGTAACGAATTCATGTTTGAATATTGTTAAAATAAAAAAAAAAATAAGAAAAATGACATACTCAGGCGTGTTTCTGCTATTTGAAGCACTTGAATAAGATACAAAATCTCTTTAACGGACAACAAAATCCAAGTGTCCAATAATGGATGGATGTAGTATTTTTAGTTAATCGCCGTAAACAATAATGAATAAAAACTGTTTTATTTTCCTTGACAACAATTCGCGAATATAGTATATTCGACGTGGTTTATCGAATTTCTTACGTATGTAGTTCATAGGTTTTATACTTTTTTTACTATAATTTCTTTCATTTTTTCGCATAGGTGAATGGACTTTACCCATGTTTGCTTTATTTTAGGTTTAATAGTGGAAATAATGATTCACACTTTGTATGTTGAGTTTTTTTTGGAACGTGGAACGTTTTGTATTTCAGCTACATCCGTTTAAAATAATTTCTTTTATTTGCTTAAATATTCGTATATTATAATTGCAAACTGATAATGGAATTAAAAATATGGACTTTTCGCAAATAAAAAAATGTCGGGAATACATATAAATGATAACCTCTATAAAAATCTGAAATTCACTTTAAAAATGAATACAAAAATAATTGACGTATATGGAATTTTTGCAGAATATTTTTAGTTATATATTTTTCCCAACACACATACCCTTTAAATATATCATATGTTGCGTCAGTTTCTTAGTAAAAAAAAAAAATTGTGGTGTCAGTAAAATCTTTAAAATAAAAATAAACCAAATTTAGCAAATTAGCTGAAAATTAGTAAAAAATAACATCATAATTGTTTTAAATCTACATTTATGCAGTATATACGGGTTATATGTTTGGTTGAAATTGCGATCCGTATTGGAAACGTAACTGTCAAGACAGTTGTGGTCCAGTATAATAATTGTTGATATAACATACTTTTTTGCAACTTCATTAATCACTCTAAATAGTAAATATTTACAAAATTAATCACTTATTGAAATGTATGTCTGCTGTTATTTGCTGAATCTTCAAAATTTTATATTCTGTACAGTTTTATGAAATTGTGATGAAATGGTGAAGAAAATGTGAAGATCTTGCAAATTTAATTCTTACAATGGTGATTGGCATTAACAGTCTTCAGATAAAATCTTTAAAAATAATATGTTTGTCATTACTAGATATACTTTAATATAGAACACTAAGAGTCTTGAAAAAATGTGGGTTATGACTTAATTGCAAAAGTCACTACTGATTACGATAATACGCCATTTGAATTATCCGACACTGAGGAAGTGGCCAACCGAAGTAGCTATTCAAACAATAAATCATATTGACGTAGTTAATGTTTTAAGAACGTGCTTTAATCGGACTGAAAAATTTGGTGTCGAACTTTCTAAATGTCTTTATTTATAGAATAATTGCTAATAATAACTTCCTGGTACATTTATTTTTAGATTTTATTATGATTATAAAATTTTTGTAATTTTTATTTTATTGTAATCCCTATATTGATTGCAATAATCTATATATTATTAACCTATTTTATATAGATTTTATATATATATTTTATGTATTTATATTTTATGTACATATATTTTATATATATATATATTATATATATATATTTTATATATATATATTATATATATATTTTTTATACATATATATTATATAAATTTATATTTTATATATATATATATTTTATGTATATATATTTTCTATAAATTATTATATTCATATATTTTATATATTTATAAGTTGGATATTTTTTTGTTGTTTTTGTAGGGCACCCATTTATGTATCTATTGATCAACTATTATCAACTAAGAAGATCTTTAGTTGGCTTAATTTTAACCCATATAAAAATAATTAGATTAACGTGACAATTCGTTTATAAGGGGTTTATTATAGTTTTTGAGTCTAAAGTCATGCAATGTAGCTTATTTTTTAATATAGGATTGTAGAAAGATTGTGTATAAGTTATAAGATATAAATTTCAATTATGTATATAAGTCTTATACAATCTTAAAATGGTAGAAGTTTTTAGGTCATAATTTATACTGTGTTCCTGGGTAATATAATTATATTAATATGAAGAAATTTAGTAATATTAGTCTATCTATTTGTCAGTCCTGTTTATGATTTAAAGCGAATTTAATGAGATGACCTAAGTTGATGTATGACTGAAATTGATTTATCTATGATTGATTTAATGAATATTTTAAGTAAAAATATATTTAATATATTTTTGATTTATTGTTTAATTATGTATATGTGTGAAGGGTATTGAAAATTTGGAAAAAACCAGAAATAACTTATTTTCTTCTTTTTATTTAACATATTACATTGATTTTAATGTTGTATTTTATATAAATACACTTAAATCGAATGATGATTTTTAAAGTACATTGACTTTTATTTGCTGATATGTGATTTTGCAAAAATTTATTCAATTTATGCATTGTACTTTTGTAATTTTGTGCATTTGGGCTTATTCCAATTGGCTAGATATCTATTTTTTCTTCGTTGTCCTTATTAAATAAATTTATTTATTTTTAACATACATAAAAACTAATTTAATTTAAAGATAATTTTAATATGTTATATTTACCATAATTAAAATAAAATTTTTAGTGAATTTATTTTTATTTATTAAGTATACATATATTGTGGATTACGATTAGACTTTCAACAAATACGTTGATAAAATCTATTGACTTTGATATAAGACTTTAAAACTGCAAACTTTTAATATGAATCAATTAATAAGTTTTTGCGGAATTTTATATAAGTCAGAGTTTGCAAGTCGAGATATTGTTATCACGTGAATATAAATACTTTATCGTTGTGGCAATTGATTTATTTTTTTAGCTTCTTTCTCAGTGTTTTTATATTTGTCGAGAAAATATTCTGTATTTGTGAAATTATAAAGCTTTTTAAGTAGTACAAAACGTTATCCTGAAGTTAAAAAGGCAATAAGAATTAAAACTTTGCTTATCTACAATTGGTGAAAATCGGAATGTCTCGGAATGTATTCTTTCTTATACTCATAATTATAGTGATTGGATCATAATTATTATTAAATGATATAATCCAATCATTATATGCATTTTATTATTAGACTGATGTGTAGTTCAGTAGAGAATTGCTAGTTTCCAGTACGAGCGCTTCGAAATAATATATAATTTTAAATTATAATCATAATTTATATTATTAAATGGTATAATCCAATCTTTTAATACGATTTATTAATAAGACTGATGTGTAGTTCAGTAGAGAATTGCTAGTTTCCAGTACGAGCTTTTCGAAAACTCTAGTATCTGTGTATAGTCATGACGGTTTGCTCTCATTCACCTAATCTATATAGCAGTACGTAATATAGGCATGTATGTACATAGACTTATGCATATATTTTTAAAAGAATTCCACACTATATATGATGTGATATATGTCATCATTAAAGGCGATTCTAATTGAATGTTGATCTATGATGTGATTTTCATAAACAGTAATGGCGCAACGATCCTAGTTGAATCTTGGCCTCTCTATGATTAGGTATGTTAAAATTATATCAAAACAATTTAAAATGCTCTTATCTGAACAATAAATATTATGTTTTAAATAGCGAATACCTATTGTACTCAATGAATATATAGTAAAATATTAAATATACATATTTTTGATTATCAACTTTTTTTTGATAACAAAACTTTCTAGTAAATAACTTACGCGGAATAATTGATAATAATTAAAGACTTTAATAATAAGCAATTAAAAATTTCTTTTTTTTTTTTGATCAAAACAAACGCGTTCTTTGTTATCTTCACGTGCTTACCTTGAAATTTTCTAGCCAATAAATTTAGAATAAAATAATTTAAATATTAAGATTATTTTGTATTACATTTTCTTGGTATTATACTTGCACATAAGATTGAAAGCATGTAGTTAATGCTTATCCGGAGTTTAGAGTATCTACAAAGTGCAATATATAATTATAGTGCTTAGTATAATAAAAATCGAATGATTTTATTGATTATAAGTACGAGTATTTGAAGGAAAATATTTGCACTTTTCCCTATTAATCAGCGTGTGTTAATCAACTATTGATTTGATAAGACTAACATTATTTATACAATATAAAATTATATTCTATGATTAATTTGTTGGCTAATCTTATATTGTTGAAGTACAGATAAATTCTTTGCTGGGGTGATGTTAATAAATGATTTCGCTAACATGAAATAATAATGCATTATTTTGTATATTTAAAATATATGAAATTATTTATCAAGTACAATATACAACTTTGTTATAATTTGTTACTAAATCATGATGAATTCAAAAATAAAATATAGTGATTTATGCAAAATTAGTCATTCGTTTGAAATTTATATTTTTGTTAGTGTACTATTTAAAAACAAACTTTTGAAATAATGTTTAAACCAGTAGTCACTATTCGGAAACGTGTTTTTTTGGGTTCTCAAAGTCTACCGTCTACCATAGTGTCAATTAACAGTTTAACGTGTGCTACTTCGTAGAAATTGTTTATCTGTAGATAGATACATATCTACATTACTGGTACCTGGCAACATAAATGTTTATACTGTTCTTATAAACACTGCACGATGTATAAATAAATTTTGTTGGCATATTAAGTATAAACTAAAACAATAAGAATTTTTTATCTACTATTTTTTGAAATAACAGTTCACGACTGGTTTATACCAACATATATAAGTATTGAAACACATCTGTATATCTATTTTTTTTAGCTAAAAAATTAGCCACTACTGTAATAAAATTTATTGAGTCACGTTTGTTTTTATAGATACTGCTTGCTCATATTTATATTAAATTTGTATAAAAACTTATATATAGAACTTTTAAGTTTAAGTCCTTATAAATTTTACCAAAGATCGGTTAAACTATCAGCTGTCAAAAAAGAAGAACAACCGGGATTGATTAACCGTTTCAAAGTTATTACGCTGCAAAAGCAAGTGAATGGATCCCACATTATAATTTCGTGCATAATTTTGACATTAATATATATAAAATATTTTGTACATATGTTATTTATTTAATTTAATTTGAATATACAAATAAAAGTTAATTTTATTACTATTTATTGCTAATGTGTACCTCAGCAACAAATTGAACCCGTTTGCATCTGTATTTATATAATACGTGTACAGTCAAGTAGAGATCACACCATTACCCTATTCGGTATTTTTTGCATAACTCCTAAATGGTTGTTATAATATGCTATATTGCAAGTCAAAAGTAAGTAGAGGTTCATCAGTTACCTGATTAGACAAGATATTATATTAGAGTCTTTAAAAGTTTTTCATAACTTCTGACTGCTTCTTTCTTAGCGTACCGCACCTGGGTGGACCAGTGCTTTCATAACTAATTTTTACTAACTGACTCGACTAACTTCTAATCGCTCACGCGTAACTTCATTAAATCTTCTTCAGCACATAACTTTCTGACTACTTCTTATAATATACTGTAGTTAGTGGCAATTCAAAATCAAGTAGAGGTTCGTTAGTTAACTTATTATACAAGAATAGCGCGGGTCTATCTTGTACAGGTAGATCGCTTTGATAGATCTAAAGCGATATTATATTAGAGTTCTTAAAATCAAGTAATGAATGTACATTATAAAGACCCATTTTAAACTCATCAAAACTAATAGCATTCAACAATTTTAATAAAGTTTTTTTAAAAGTGGTACAAATACATGGTTTTCTTTATATTGATGAGTTTCTTTAATATCTGGTTTCGTACACTTTTTGTATTTTTCACTGTAGGCAACATTTAGCTTATGATAATGTGTTGCAAACGGACAGTGTCTGGCTATACAAGCATTCTAGAACTACAATTCTTTCGATTCTTTTCATCGAGTGGTCGGTTCTATCTAATGACTGTAATGACTGACAGAAATAGTTGTCGTTTGTGTTACATTCCTTATTTCCGATCAAGTACCGATTTTTACCTTCTACCAAATTTGAGGATATGTCCCACCGTATTTTTCAATATGAAATAGTTTTGAAACCAGAACTCTTTCGTTCATTCTTATGATATTACTTAATTACCAAAGTCAAATACTTGTTATTAAAATAATAGCAATAATAATAGTGTAGTATTAATAATATTATTAAATTGAGAGCATATTTAAAGAATTTAGTACTGAATTTTATAACAATACTAGTCTTGTTTTTATCGCTTCAATGAACTTGATCTTGGTATTTCCTTTACAGTAAGTATTGATCTTTCGTTGCCAACGCTGTTTTGGTGTTTCTTTGTTCTGTTGCTGTTACTTCTCGCAATTTCTTAATGTTCACTACACTGTTCATCAAACACGTTGCGCTCTATACCTATTTTAAGTACGCTTATTAATGATTTTTTTTTAATAAAAAAATATCAAAATTAGACAGTCGGATTCCTAATAAATAAGTAACAAAAATACAAAATGTTATTTCTTATATATAAATAGTAAGTGTGGTAGTATGTGATATGCATTCACTATTTTTATATGTATGTATCGAAATAGTTGTTTAGGTTTGTAAAAATCTCCCAATTGAGTAATGAGTACTATAGCTTTATTAAATAATACACGTACATTATTTGTTAATAATAAGTTGTCATCATACAATGTAAAAAAAATGTAGCACTTCGAAAATGATGCCGGTATCTAAATGGTGATATGGATAAGAGAATGTAAACAATGATATAATATGATAATAATATGCAAGGCATGGTATTATTTTAACATATGCTTACATTTTGAGTACAATTTTATTCTAAAACGTATGGCTTTATTTCTCACTGAAATTATGTAAAGAAATTATTTACGTCAGCACTTTTTGTATGTGGCCTATTGTTGCCTGGGAATTTTGTTTTGTTCTCTATACGGGTTCTGCGCGTCCCATTTGCTAATTGAAATACTTTTGTTATTTGGCATTATTTAGCGGGTTACGTCACATGATTCGCTGCCCAATGCGTGATTCTCGTTTATTACTGAGAACTCATGAAAAAACATTAACTATGGTACTGTATCTGTATTAATAGCAAATTACAATGTGTCTTTGACTTGTTAATTAATTTGACTTTTGGGAAATATGTATGTATATATTTTTGTTTTTTTATAGGTGTATATGTGCTTTAATATAATGTCTTAGTTTCAATTAAATTAATTAAAAATACTTGCTGAATTTGAATATGTATATTTAAAGGGTTAATGCATAAGTAACTTAAAATACTGCAACGATATCGCTTTCCCTGGCACACCGATTTATCAATGGGCTACTTCTCGTAGTACCGATATATAAACTAAAAAGTTTATACTTAAATAATTAAAAACATTGGAATAATACCGATTAACCGCACGCGCTGAATTGTTAATGAACTTTAGTAGTGTTAGCTATTTTCAGCAACTATATAGATATATATTTTAAATATATAAACATATGTATTTTAAATATATATAAATATTTATTTTACATATATATAAATATATATATTTTTATACATTTAAGAACCAAGATTTTGTAAATATATATGTATGTATTTTAAATATATAAAAATAAGTTTTTAAATACCATATAAATAAATATATATTTTATATATATATAAATATATATCCTATATATATTTTTTTTCTAAACAGTTAAGAACCAAGATTTTGTGAAACTTATATTTTAAAAAAACCAATTTTGATTTTTATTGGTAAATTTAATTTTAGTAAAACTGGATTCTTCAGGAATACTAGTAAGATTCTATATTTATATCGGGAAATAACTTGAGTAACGCATGTTAATATATTAAAATGTATAAATCGTAGATTTAATATTTAACCTATTTTTGAAAATTTTAAATAAATGTATAATTTTCCATTACTTTAAATTTCTTATATATGACACAATTCTTTATTGATGGTTATCAATAGAAATAGTATAAGGTTTTATTTTTCTTGCAATTCAATTCGTTTTTAGCGATGACAAATATGATGTACAACCTTGTTATTGATTAAATATTTTAATCAAACAGTATATTTTAATAAAGCGTACAAATAAAACTACAGCAGTTTATACTATAATTTTCAGAAGGTTTAAAATATTGTTTTAGCAATTATATCTTAGCTCTGAACAAAGAGTCATATAGAGTGATTAGAAGTATTCATTTATTGTAAAGAGTTCTTTTAAAGAGATCAGTTCTTTTAATTTGATTAATCCATGTGCATCTTGGAACATTTTCATTGCCTGATCCTGCATTTAAAGATCAAAAACCACATATCATATTATTATCTTCATATACTGCTAGTTTCTATAAAAAATTTTCGTTTGGATTTTTAGTGATAGAATGTAATTAAAATATTCAAAAGAAGCTAATTAAAAACATAAACACAAAAAAATTTGATTAATGAAGTTTATAATATAAGAATACACTTTTTAGGATCATTGACCTATAGGTATGTGTTTTTTATCTTTTATTGTGTAGATAAATAATTTAATTTCAAAGTATATATAGAAAATTAATTATACATTTGTCCAAGCTATGGAATTCCAATTCATTATTTAAGGTAAAAAATTCTATTATATACAATACAATATTTTTTATGTATCCTTTTTTTATTTTATTATTCTTGCATAACCCAATGAGTTTCCATCAGACATGCAACTTGCAGATTAATTCCGTTTTTTTACTGAAAAAAACTTGTTACCCGTTTTGGTCCAATTTAATTTCTGGTTTGTCTTACCGGCGGAATGTGCACACATTTTCATATTTATGTTTGGTCTTCAATATTTTGTTGACTGGTTCGGTTCAATTTTTTTTTTTTTGAGAACCAGCATCTAAAGAAGGTGAACTCGTCCGTAAACTTGAACTTCGGTGAAGTTTCATGTGCAAAGTGAATCATATTGTGAAAACATTAGCGTCTGAGAATTTTTGATTTCTCCTAAATAATGGTTATTTATATTAGTTAATAAGAAGTGGGTTAATAAAAATTTGAATATTATTAATTTACACACTTTTAAGAATTAAAACAAATTAATAACTAACAATTTGAATATTTATATAGTTAAATTTATTATTTCATTCAAGAAATTCATATCATTTTTTGTTTAGTGTAGAATTATATACATTATCATATGTATATGTATATATACATTATATATACATATATCACCGCATTATATAATTGTTTTATTACACGCTAATAATCTTTAGAAGTTTTTGTAAATGAAATCCTAATATATATTATATCTAATATATCATTATATCTAATATAATGACGAGTATCCATCTTGATCGCAGCTCGGGCTGTTCCTTAACATTAGAATAGGCTAAAAATTGTAGATGATGTTGTAGCCAAAAAAAAAAACCTTCAAGATGATTGGTTGGGATTCAGTATTTGAAAACAATTAACATATTTGTAAAGTTTAGATGTTAAATTTTTTTTAACAATTTTTCGATTAATTGTTTGTGTAGCTAGCTTAGATAAAACCAGTCCGTATGGGTTACGGACTGCCCTGTGTCAGTCAGCTGAACAGTGTTTATTATGAAATATTCCCATTTTGGCGACCTATAGTAAGCTAGAATCCAGTAACAACAACCAACAGTGTAGAAAAACGGTACCATCAGGAGAAAATTGAAACACTGGGTAACTTGTTACAGTTTTATGCTGCATTTGTTGTTGGTATATAGTTTTTGCATTATTTTTATTCTAAAATTCTTTTGTTCCTCAAAACGACTCAACACAAATGAAATGTATAGATGACGCATTAAAAACG
>NC_051846.1:25504101-25521792 GCF_002237135.1 Teleopsis dalmanni
TAAACGTTTTCAGTTTGTAACGTTTCTAAACATATTCGACAAATTGAATGAATATTGTGTTCGGTTCCACCGTCCATTTTTAATTATTATTTATATTCGCATTTATTTATTAATTAGAATTTTCCTCTTTTCGGGAAAATCTTACGCGTCAATGAAGTTTTTTATTATACTGTAGTGCTGCCACCCAATTGCATAAAAACTACAAATCAGAAAAGTTCTAAATCACTCTACTCACATACTAAACGTCATACAATCATAAAACATATATGTATAAAACAATTCAACTATTGTAAATTAAAAAAGGAAAATAATTATCGTTTTTTGTAGAATCATTAATTTATTTAAAAATAAATAAATATGCGTTTTAATAACAACTTATTGTTACAATATATTTATAAAGCTAGCATATTGCACCCCGTAAGTTAATAAACATTTCTGGTTTTTTTTTTATTATTATAGTAAATAAATAAAAGATATAAGATGATGTGTTTTTATACACATAACAAAAACAATATTATTAAAAAACAGAAATATTGTACTTTAAAACTAATTGAGAAAATATGGCTACACATTTATAGTAAAGGAACAACACAAAAAATAAAATATGAAACAGGGTCCTTTTTATACAAATTTGCTACTGTTTACCTTTACATATTCAGCCCGATTGCGAGTTCAAGTAAATTGATGATAAATTGAGAGAAATATTAAATAATGACCGTATGGCAGCCAATGTTGGTATTCACCAGAATTTCGAGTACGGTAAATTAGATAGAAATTAGGTAAATTATCATTGTGAAAATTTTATAAGATGTTTAATACATAAATAAACTTGATAACTTTTAACCAAAAATAATAAATAAATATTTACATAAATGCAGTGCAAAAAATCTCTAGATAATTTCAAATTACTTTACCTCACTTTACTCGAACTTGCACACAGTCTTAATATATTGTAACTCATTCTACTCATTAAACATTATTACATAAAATGTAGCAATAAAAAATTTATTATTACTTTAGATATTTACAAATTTGTTTAGTTATGAATATATGTAAATATATATAAAAATTTAAGTAATATATAGCAACAATTAGAATATACTTAGGAACTGATTTCAACCTTTCCTTGTAAAACAATATATATATTTTTAAATTTCAATAATAATTGAATATTTGCATACATACAGTCAGACATTATTCTTGCATTGCCTCTTGCATTTCTATTGAATGAAATAACTGCTTCACTTCATTCATAAGTTTTTACTATGATCTGAACTGTTATCAAAAATAATAACAAATCATAAACATGACTTGAAATATAACAACAAAATATTATTTCTTGTTAACAAGAACGTATTTCTTACGTTCATATTGATATCGTATTTTGCTACTTGTGTGTAAAATGCTTATTATATGTTTTGGTGAATGAATTTCGGAATATTAGTGAATCTATCTCTGTGACGACGTAATATCTTATTCTCATTTATTTTATTTTTTAATTTTACTATTGAAAAATAAATAAAAATTTACTTTTATTTATTTGTTGCTTTGCTATCAGTTTTTTATCACTTTTCTCTCATAATAAAAATGAATGCCTTGTACAATGCCGTCAGTTCGTTATTGCAGTGGAATTCTTAATTTTACGTACTGCCAGTGGTTTGAAGTACTGTGTATTACACTTCAAGCATTTCTTTGGAATATTTCTACGTGATTGACTGAATTACAAGCACAGTTGGCGGCACATAACCCTTCGCTTATAACTGGTTTAAACTAACTTATATTAACGATTAGTTACGTTTGCTTACTAGGAAATATTGCACCCGATGTCATAGCGCCTTCATGACATTGTCCTTCAAGTTAAGCATTAAGACCTGAGTTGCTACAATTTATAAAGCTGTTTTTCTTTGTATAAAAAAAATTTTTCTTTAGTTAAAAGTTTTTATTTCCATCAGTACTAAATCAAATTTTACTTGATAAAAATTATTGTATTAAACATTTCCTAACCATATTAGATACAAGTAAAGAACCAAAAACAAAACAAAAATCTATAAATAGCTTAATATTGCAAACAGTTATGATATAAAAAGTATTAATAATAAAAACACAGACATTATACAATTACATAAACTAAACTATATACTACATGCTTAACAAGAACTATTAACATTTCAGAAATTTTAACAGCTTTCCAATGCTTATTTCACTTCTGATGGTGGCATCCTTTCAGGAATTGGCACCGGTGCCATATCTTTGAGAATTTCTTTAGCCATTTTAAGTTTATTCTCTTGTTCTTTAATTTCGTCCAATTGCTGTTTTGCTGCTTCAGCAATAGCTGAACGATCTTCTTCTTCTTTTCGCTTAACTTCTATGTGTTTTATTTTTTTTCTCTGGACATCTTCGCGAGCAGCTAATACGGTGGCAGGTTTTGGTTGGGTAATATGTACTTTCATATGCCGTTTAAGATGATAATTTTGTATGAAACGCTTACCACAAATCGTGCATTCGAATTTCTTGACAGTTGGCGGCAACAAACTGCGGTCCATATGCACCTTCATATGTCGCTTTAACGCCACACTTTGTATAAAACGCTTGCCACAGTCCATACATTGATGTGGCTTTTCTCCAGTATGTGTCATTTCGTGATGTTTAAGTGTATCAGCTTTAGCAAAACGTAGAGGACAATAACGACATGCGAAATCTTTAACTCGTTCGTGTACAATTCGATGATGACGTTTTAAATTACCAATGCCATTGAAGCCTTGACCACAGTCAGGGCATATATGTGGACCTTCTTTTAACATTGGTTTTACTTGCGGCGACCAAGATGGTACTGCTACTGATGGAATGGGATTAATGGCAGTTCCTGCTAGCAATGAAATATCTACACGTGCTACACGTCTAGGATCAGTTGATACGGGATTAGCTGTCTTAGAAGTCACTTTCAACAGTTCCTCCGTTACTTTTTGATGCGTCTCTTTTAAGGTAGCCTCTGACACTTGCGATGGAGTGAATTCTTTATTTGGTATACCTTCAAATGCGCGCAGCACACGTTTCTCGTGTGTTTGCAAATGTTTTGTTAAACCTTTTAAATACAAAAATTTCTTATTACAAACCTTACACTCATGTTTCTTGTCTCCAGTATGAATTGTTTCATGCATTTTACATGCATTGGACTTTCCAAATGTTTTACCACAATATTGACATGCATAATCCTTGATTTTATCATGCACTATCTTTATGTGCATCCGCAGGTTTTGTCTATTGTGTGACGCATGGGGACACAGTTCACATTTAAATTTCTTCTCCTTGGTATGTGTGGTTATATGATTGTTCCATTCTTGTTTAGTTGTCTTACCCACACCACAATATGGACACATGTAATTTTTAATGCCCGCATGCCTCATCAAATGGTCTTTTAAAGCAGTATTCGTGACGAATCGTTTGCCACAAATATTACATGGAAATGGTAGTTCCTTGCCATCGTGTTTAAACATATGTTTTTTGTGTGCCATTGGACATTTGAAAACTTTCTCACATTCGCTGCATGGATATTTTTTAATTTCATTTGGATCTCTTACTACTTTGTGTATTTTTTTCAGATGCCAATTTAGAATTCGCGTTCGATGGAATACACGTCCACATCCCTCGACTGTACAAGGATACTTTTCAGTTGGAACCGTATGCGTATGCTCTACATGTACCCGCAGTGCGTAAGATGTTGTAAAGCCTCTTTGACAATTTTCAACTGTGCACTGAAATGGTAGTTTGTCATTGTGATATTTCATATGATTTTGATAATTATCAGCTTTTTTGAACTTTTTCTGGCATATATGACACGTTATTATGCGATGTAAATGCCGTTCTGCAGCTGGTATCCGCTTACGTTTCACTTTAGCTTTTGGTCCATTGCTGGAATTTGCAGCTTCTTTTTTACGCAAACGTGCAGCAAGTGGCAGATCATCATCATCACTGTCGCTTTTATCGTTCTCATTGCAAATGAAATCTTCATCCTCGTCATTATCTTCTTCGAATTCGGTACTTGATTCATCACTAAATATTTTGCCATTTTTCGACTGATTTAAATTAGCTTCCTCTAATTGTTTTTCCTTCTCCTCCGTTTCTTTCGCTTCTTTATCAACATTTCCTATAAGTTTAAAAACATCATCTTCATTTTCCAATAATTCCATTTTATGGTTAAGTAATGGATCACAGTTAGGTGCTTCATCATCGTCTGCCAGAGCGTTTTGGGTTTCCTCAGTACCAGCAGGTACCCAATTGTCAACTGTGGTTAAAGGTACTTCCGGAAATCCATTCTTTGAAAATATATCCTGAAACTTTTGCACAGACTCAATACATTGTTTTTGAAAATCATGTAAATCGTTTAGACGCGTATAGCACACTCCACAGATATTTTTTGGATATCCATCATTTGGTTCAACATTTATGCAAGTGCATACAATTAACTTTTTTGCTAGCCCCGGAATAAGGAACAAATCGTAAGCATTTTCGTATTGTATATATTCTAAACATATCCGGCATATAGAATGTATATTATATTCTAAATTTGTGCTCATTTTATTGTATATAAAACTATATACAAAGACAATAATAATCTACATTTATTTTCAGTAAAACGCGTCGAAAATACTTTAATCAAAACAATGTTGCCAGATCATTAAATTGTTTTTATTTTTCTCGTTAAATTGCTTCAAATAACGTTATAAGTTTTATAATTATTTAAAAGGCTAGAGTACCTATTGCTATGCACAATACATATTAATTACAAATTGCCATCTATGGTAAAAATATATATATGATATAATTTCTTGAATGACTGCGAATTATCCACAGTTAAAACACTTAACATCATCTTTCCACTGCAGCTAAAGCATCATCTTTCCACTGCAGCTAAAGCAATTTAAAAGCGATCACATTTGTTTCTAATGTTTATTTACTTCCTCTTAGTCACTACAACCGCCTTGCTTGTACGAGATTTTAAACAAACAGGAAAGCATAAATAAACAACTAGCTGACATATGAATTGGCAATTCCTATATGCACTGGGTTGCATTTGACAATAATAAACCGTACAGTTGCAATGATCAAAGAAAGTTTATAAAAGTTTTAAGGAGTGGAGTTTCCATAGATATAAATTAATTTGCATAAATAGGTGAAATAACTTGTTTGTTTACATTTTATATACAGTTTGTCAACATTGTGTTTACAAAACGAAAAAGTGTTACAAATGTTTGCCCAATAAAAATAATTAATTTTGAAATAAAAAAAAATTAAAAAGTTTACAAATAAATTAAACATTTTTCTTCATATTAAACTAAAAATTATTCAAAAGTATCATTAGAACAATAAAATAATTCACAAAAATAAAAATAACACCAAATTTGTTGTGTCATCATTGTGTTTGCAATTTTGGAATTTCTTATTTTTAACGGTAGAGAATACCGTTAGATGAGTCTGGGATTTTTTGTTTGTTATGATATTCTGCAAAAACTGTTCAGTTTCTTTGTTATTTAATAAAAGTGTTTTAAGTGAAGGAATAACTAGAACGCTCGTGATTAAATATGACAGGTAAAAGAACAAATTCCAATAATATTAAGTTGGTATGTTATAATTACTACCTCGTTAAATCTGCTAAGGAATAAAATCTAATGTTTAATACGGCGTTTACATTGGCCGAAAATGGCTCATTTTGAATGAGCCATTTGAAAGTGTTTACATTCGTTCTATTCCATTTGTTCTCATTTCAACAGCTGATTTTTCAACTTGCATGTTAATTTGATTTTTGGCCTGTGCCAAAAAAATGTTGCATGAAGGTTAAATATGCCTTCAAATCTTACATTAGAAACTTAAAACATATTTTTAACTTCGATTAATTACTTTTTGGGAAGTAAAAGTTCTAAAAAGCAGTGCATCGTTTTCAAGAAAATGCAACCACCAAACATTTGTTTACCTTTTTTTGTAAATATGTTAAAAACAGCTTTTTCAAACTGTCAAAATGCCATGAAGAGCTTTCATTTAGGGTATATTCAATGGATTCCTTTGCATTTGGAACGTATGTGGAATGCATTCGAACGTCATTTATACAGAATGTGAGAAAATTGCTCATTTTTGTGCTTGAAATTTTATATGCAAGAATGAGCCATTCGATACTCATTTTCGATTTTTGACACCAAAATGAGCCATTTTCGGCCAATGTAAACGCCGTATTACACATACAAATCACTTCTTACCAAATGAATTTTTTTTTGCTGTGTGTAGGGTACTGTCATTACAAAATATCGGCAGGGCACTCTTTTTTAACAGCAGCTGACAAGTTTGCATTCAAAACAAACTTTATTGAAGATTTACGCATTAAACAAAAAATAAGTATTATAAATGAATGCAGTAATTGCATTGTGTAATTTTTGCCAAGCACATGGACCATGTCCAATATTCTGCACATTGACGTTACGCTCAAAGCTTGATGATTTACATCTTGACCAACAAATTAATAATAAGCTGTGTGCAGCTTGCAATTCTTTGGGTCAGTCCAATGCATTGTACAGCAAGGATACCGAAAGCGGTGCTACATTTTTAAGTACACAGACTGCTGCTCTACCGGAAGTGGCCACACTTGTGAAATATGCTGCAATACAAAGTTTAAGTTCAGAGATAAATTGCAACAAGGACGGCGGATTTGTCTTTTTTGGTGACTCAACTCAGGGCCATGTCTTAAGTCACACTTTTCATGTTAGCGATTTACAAGTAATGTATAAAATTGAATTTTCGTCGCTGCTTATACAATATTTTTAACTGAAATTTTTTTTAGGCGAGAGGATTTTATCAACTCTTTTCTATTATTATATTAATGAAAGATAAATATTTCTTGCTAAATACAAAACCTTTTTTAGCTGAACATTTGCGAAGAATCTCATCTGAAATACAAGCATCCGCGCACAAAATAAAAGAAGATGAAGAAGCTAAAGACTCACCTCGTCAGAGACGTTTATCTGGTGCACAATTGCTAGTACAAACGCCAAGATCTCTTGTTGAACTGACTGGCGAAGATAATATATACGCAATATTACATTCACATTTTTCGTGGGTACTCTTAGCTGGTTCGCGGTTTCTAACGGAACATGTCACATTCGGCAATCTACCGTGGTTACCTCCACAAAGTAGTGGTCAACCGCCAAAACAACGATTAACGTATAATATAACAACTTTACCAATGATACAGAAATTCGAAGAAACCCTTGACGATCCTGAACAAGAAGAATTCTATTCACTGCGTCACATTAAACAAGTTGTGAGAAATGATTTATTTACTACAGTTTGCTATTGTGCACTTACAGGGGTTAAGGTATGCCAAATACCTGCCACATGTATTTATTTTGATTATTGAATTTAACGTAATACTATTTCCAGATTATAGTACGTGGTTCCCCGGAACGTACTTTTAATTTTATGCTTTGTCTAAGAAAATTATTACCCGACAAAATGCACAACTTGATGCGTATTGACGCACAGCATCAGCACTCCATTAGTTCAGATTATAAAATAATATCTGTGTCTAATGAAATACCCGTTCCAATCGCTTGCAGTTCCGTGTTGCGCATTGACTACTTAGACAAATCAATGGATGGATTTGAAGTTTCAGTAAAATGGCCTGGCGAATTACCTAGTAAATGTACGCTTAACATGTTTAATTTTATACAAAAAAATAAAATTAAATGATAGGATGGTTCGAAGAGAAATGTAGACAACAACAAAAAATTTAAGTTAATTTATTGCAGTTTGGCTGACTATACAATGCTGCTTCGAGTATTGTCAAGTACTCATCATGGGTAGCCTTAAGAAATATTCCAATTCCCGACTATTGATGATGAATATTTGGCAATACTCGAAACAGCATTTTATAGTCAGCCAAACTTCAATAAAATAAATAAAATTTTTTGTTGTTGTCACTTCATTTCTATGCGAACCCTTCCAACTTTTAAATAGTTTCTTTCCGTTATAAAACGCGTTACTTTCGACAAAATTTAACATTAGAAAATGAATTTATTTTAAAATTATTAACAGGGCCCGATTTAATGGTTAAACTAATTAAAGCAGTCAATGAGACGCGCTTTACAGAGCTGGTATTAAATAAACAGACTAAAGTTTTGATCGAAGAATGGAAAAAGTAGGTGAAATAATTCATTTATACATCTTTTTATTTTTTAATGTTAAATAAATATTGATTATTTTGGTTTTTATAGTAAAATAATTTGCTTAAACCGTGCAAAGTCAACAACAGGGCAAACTAAACTTAAAAAGGTCCTTGGAATCCAGCCACAAGATCAGCCTTTAATAAATTATTGGAGCGCACATCTTGCTTAATATATAAATTTTATATTTGAAAATTGTAAATACATTTCCAATTAATTTAAGTTTATTTAAAAAACTAATCAAATAAACTCAACCAAAACTAATTTTCTTTACTTTAAAGAACAACAATAAAGAATTGGACGACTTTAAGTATTTACTTTATAATAAAAAATAAATTTATTATAAAGTACAATAAAAAAAGTTAATATCAACAGTTATAGAAAAATATTTTTAAAAATTTTATATACTTAACGAATATTTGTTTGGTGATTTTGGGTGTTTTATTATAATGAAGAAAATTAAATGGATTTTCAGATTTAAGAATATATTATAAATAATTAATCCATTTTTTTATTAAAGTAATTGTCTTGAATAATAAAAGATTTTAATTATAAGACCTAGATGTGAAGATCTCCATTTTATTAACCAATCGAGTGTAAAAGTAAAGTTTGTTAAGATCGGAAAGATAATACTTTTCAGTTTGCATAGGACTGATTGGAAACCATTTGGGATAGGTATACGTGAGAAGCATACATAATTGTCTCGCAGTTGAACTTATTATACATGTGAAGGGCGTTTTTAAGTTCGGCATGATTGCACAGAAGGAACTTCTCCAAGTTACAGAACCGAAATACTTGAGCTTGCTAACATGCTAAATAGAGAATTGCTGTGATGTTAACTTTAAAATGTGGCAGGAACATAATTATAACTCAAAATGGGTCAGGTACATATGTTAGTACAGCTCCCTATTTGCTCGTTGAATTGGTTGTCAAACTCGACGAATGGCTCCGGAACATAAATCCGAACAGTCTTGAAACCTAAAATTGATAAACTATACATGTAGTGTTTTCAGATGTTAATATAAACCAATTTTACAACACACACTTAAGTATAGACTTGACATGTGCTTGAATTTTAAGAGCACTTAAGGCTTACTTAATCTAAATGTGTATTATAAAAGTGGGGCTAAATGTACTTCTGCCAAACGACAATTTCAGGTCGTATTATTATGAAACTAATATGCACAAATTATGTCTTAAATATCGCAGAGAGATCTATCCCGAATTTAATCATTTTTGTACAGGCTTATGGTTAATATTTGCACGTTCCCTTTATTTTTGTGTACGTAAGCAAACTATGAATATATATCTCCAATGGACCATATCTCTTAATTAATCATTTTTTAAAATTAAATTGTCTTTTATAAAACTTCTCATCCTTTAAAGCTATCTTCCTTTGTCTTGAAATTAAATAAATTTATTATACTTCAACAACAATGGTTTCACAACCTTTTTTTTGCAGGATTTTCATGAACCGCATTTTTAGCTTTTTTGACACCTTCAGTTGACGCTAATGTCCATTCAGTTCACTAGTCCATAAAGTCTCTTAAAGCTCTTATATGTTTAGATAAGGTGTTATTATGCATTCTACTACACATAAAACCTTCACAATTCACATCTAAACACTCGAACGATCCTCTGTATTGTTGTGTTCAGAATTAATTTCCATTTCGGTTAGAACCGAATTTTCATTTAATTTTACATATTAAAAAAAGCACTTTTTCTTGGTTTAAAATTCCATTATTTCAGAAATATGAAAATTAAATTATTTAATAATTAACTACAACACTTTTTGGAACTAAAAAAAAGCTTTCATTTTATTCAAGATGTTTGTTGTCTTGCACTTAAAAATTTTTTTCAATGCGTTTAAATAATGATCGCCAATCTTCTATAAATAAGTTTACTTCTTGTAACCACAGCTTGAACGACGTCCACGGGCACGTTCAAATTTACGTCCCTTTGATCGTACGTATGGGCGAGTGTGTGAATGTGGCACACCAGGTGCTTTACCGAAATGTTTGTGTGCAGTGCGTGCCGTACGTTTTCCTTGCAACAACAAAGTATTCTTGCCTGTGGGTGCTTTCAAAGCCAATTGATCGAAAGTCAATACTTCACCTCCGGCTTTTAAGATACGTTCGCGTGCTTTCTGTGTAACATGTAAAGCACATACAGTCATCTTTGGAACAACAAGAAGACGAGCATCGTCAGTGATAGTACCAACAACAACTACGGTTGATTCAGGTTGTTTGGCCTTCTTTACGAAGCGAGTGACACGTTGTAAAGACATTGGTGGCCTGTTAATTCTGCTCATAAACAAACGCTTTAGAATGATGCGATTGAATTTCTTGTTAGTGCGGCGTTGCAAGAAACGGTACAACTAAAACAAAGAAGAAAAAAAAACATTTCATTTTATTGTAAACAATTTACGAGCATTTGGATCTGTGCTTAGAACAGTGATAAGCATATACCCAAATTATTGCTTGAAAGTATTAGATGATTTTATTATTCTTACCTTAACAAGCAGACGTAGGTATACATCCTGGGACTTTGGTTCAGTCCGACGAACCTTACGATCGTATTTATGGCAAATATCAATACCCTGTAAATCAAACAAATTAAATTTTCACATCCTCACATAGTAAACAAATTTTTCACTTCATTGCATTTATATTATTATGTTCAGATTTATTAAATACGCTGATGTTTTTAAACATAATAATATTTGGCAATTTTCTTGTTAGTCTTACCATTTTGGCGACCGGAAAAAGAAAGAGACGTAACGTTGGTAGGACTGTTTTTGTTTTGACAGTTCTTCATTTGTCAAGAAGTTCAATGGGGTGTGTTTAATACTTTACTAAATGTCATCTCGATGTTTAACCCAATGGTAACATAAAAGAATTTATCTTGCAAGTTTCGGATATCCTATTTTTTGAATAAGACCGTTTGCGAGTTCGAGTAAATTGATGGTAAATTGAGGGAAATAGTAAAATATGTTGGTATGATAAAAATTAAGTACATTAGGTTTCACCATTGAGAAAATAAAATTAAAAAAATCCCTATGAAATTTCAGTTTACTTCAGTTTACTTAAATTTAAGAATGTGTGTAATTTCTACTCAACTTTAGTCTGAGTGATCAAAAGCAGTTCTACTTAGAACGTGTGCGAGTTAGGCTAAGTTGATGCTAAACCAAATGGGAGATTTTTTGGGATTTTTTGCACTGCACACATTTAGCCATTTATCAACACGTATCGACACATCACTACATTATCGACACAACTTAGAATTTCCCTCATTTAGAACGCAACTTAGCCTAACTCGCACACGACCTTAGTAGTAAAAATCAAAATCTGCGTATAATAGAAGCAAATATGCATGTTGTTATGTAGATTCACACAAAAATTATTAATCAATTATTCAATAATTCAATCCCAGGTACTTGAAGTCTCAAAACTTTTTACGAATAATTATATACAAGAAATAATTTTAGTATCACTGATGATGAATATTTGGCAATATTCTGAACAGATGTATCATCGGCCAAAAATTAAATTACTTAAAATAATATAAAAATAATTTTTGTTGTTGTAGTTCACTACTTTTCGAAACCTCCCTAAAAAATATTTAACTTTAACTTAATATTAAACATAATCAAATAATACTATAATACTAAAATAGTTGTGCAAGTACAAATTTAATATATGTGTTATGACTCGTTGGATAACATATATTTTTCTTATGTCCTAAAAAAAGCCTAAAGTTACCTTGACCATTATATCATGTTTACACTGCAGCTAAAAATAGTTATGTTAATGTAATTAAAATTTGGTTGTTTCCATTGGCATAAGCTGATGTATGCATGTAAAATATCTTGTTTGTTTACATTTTACATATAAAATATATGACACATATTTCAAATTATGGTAATTTCCCTTATGGGAAATTTATTTCTAAAAGTTTAATTCGATATTTTTCGCCTTAAATCAGTTGAACTTATTTATATTAAGGCGCTATGTACGATAAATTATCCTCATTCCCGATCTTAATGAGCTGCTTAAATGAGACAATGAAATCACGGTAGTACTAAGTAATTTTATTTCTCTTATTTTATGATATACTTTTGGTTGATGACCAAAAAGAGCATAAAATTGCGGCAACCAGTTAGTTTTTATTAACAAAAATTTATTTCAGATAAAATTTGTAGTTATTTGTAGCCGTTATTGTATACCTGTCCATATTAGATTGTACTTTCCTGTACTTTAACTAAGAAGTATCAGTGGCTCCGGTAACTGCAATTAGCAGTTACATGTTATGTATTATTATTACATATTTTTCGAGTTTTAAGTACTGTTACCTGACACTTTATTGTGTATTTTAGTTTCAATTAACTCTGTTTATTCTAATATATGTTTTGAGCACTAATCGCTTGCAAGAACGGAATGCTCGAAGGAGTACAAATCGTACTCCAGATTAACGAATTAAAAACGATAATAAAAATTAAACTACAATATATTGTTTGTTCCTATTATTTTAATATAAATTTAACTAAAAAATGTAGTTTATCTAGAGTTTATAATAAATAATATTGTGTGACGGCATGAAATTTACCTACATAATTAGAGCTGAACACTTTTTCTAGGTTCTCTTATTTTTCTTTATATCCTATTTATAACACATATAATATTATTTTTTGTTGTACATTTCACTTATATTTTTTAAAAATATTTTAAGGGCTCTTTGTAATAAACAGAAGGATCCTCCGGAAAAGGTGAACGACTTTACTGCTACTATATGGAGACAATGTTATTTTCAATTTTTTTTTACTTGTGAGCTGTATTTTAAGAAAATCCTACAAATCCTTACACTCAAACGGCGAGTTCCGAAGTTAACAGTATTATTTTTATTCTTATTTTAAATTGCATTCAGTGAAGTTCAAAACCAACCAAATTTCTTTCGTATGCATCAATGAAATTGGTAGCTAAAACCTCTTGGGGATATCAAGTTTTATTTGATTTCAAAGCGTATTGCATTCTACGAAACTGTTAGCAATACACATTCAATTATTATATTGATTGCACTCATTTCTTTAATATTTCAATTGCCTCTTAATGCCGAATACAAACTGAGTAAGGGTCAATAAAAATAACAACAAAATAGCCATATATAAGTTTCTCTTAAATAAGTTTAAATGTAAGTTTTAATTCATTTTCCTTAATCATATTGTATAATGTTCCAAAAGCAATTATGTGTTTACTTGTATATATTAAGAATATGTTTATCAAGCTTATACATTTTTTCTTATAATTATTTCACTGTTTGCCTAGATATTTGTAATAGTAAATTTTTTGTTTTGATAATAGAGTAAAAATTAACCTTTGGTCATTTTAGATATATACGCATAAAGCATCAAAAATAACTAAAATTATAACAATCAATTCTTCTATAAACACTTAACATGAATTTATTGCTTTAATGACAAATATATTCTAGTACGACTCACTTGCATTAATGTAATAATTGATATAAATTTAAACTTTTTTCTTTTTCATTAGTTTCATAAAGAGTACCATACCAATAAATACAAAAATTACGAACATAATCATTATCCACATCCAACACTTCCACGCATTTCGTGAATGATCTTCTAGTTTTTCAGTTTCTTTGTGTAACGAACTAATGTTTCGATCCGCCATACCAGTTGAACGGGACACTAATTCGGTATCCTTTTTAATAATACGATTTGCTGTTTCTGTCTGTTCTTTTAGATTACGAGTCAGTGAAAGCATATGCTCTGTAATTTTTTCCTGCGCTTCATTGTAATACTTAACCGCTTCGTTCATATTATCCGCCGTTTGTGCATCATCTGGTTTTCTACGCCGTAACGTGTCCTCTATGTGATTAAATAAAATACAAAATATTAGTTTTACTTAGTTTTATTATAAATTTTTTTATTTCTTAACCATTTAATAGTTCCTTCCTTAACTCTGTATATTGCTTTGCATTTTGTAGTTGCCTGACTTCCTTGATAACGTCATCGCCAGATTCTGCACCAATTTTGGAACGCAGCTGAGTAGTTGCCTCTGAATAGTTCGTTATGGATTTTAAATTCTCCAATCTCTTAACATAATCTGGTATTTTAGCATTACTTGATGAACTAAAATTACAAATTTACATTTTGCAATATGTTAAGAAAAATTATATTCTTTTACTCTTCATATTCTTGCAATTCAATTATCATGGTATCGAGTGATTTGATAAATTTTCGCAGTCGCCAGTAATTACTTTCATCTTTAGATAATTCTTCACAGTTAGATAAAAGAGTTCGTATATTCACATTTAATTTGGTTACCATTTTTTTAAATACTTTTTTCTATTAATCAAATTCGGTTTACACGTCACAAACGCATAAACATAAAACCTAGACCGAATGACAATGAACTATTTAGTTTCTGATTGTAAACAAAAGAACGTCATATGAAACATAATACATTTGACAGGCCCTCTGTCGTGAAATATTGAACTTATTGTTTGAGAACAGGTGGTTATTCTAAATTTAATTATTTATAATTTTAGTTTTATTTATAAAACAGTACACATTTAAAGTGAACATTATTGCACAGTTATTTTATATTATTTTAACTAAATTCACATATAAAATATTATATAAAATCAATCAAATATTTTTATTAAAAAAATTGACAACAAAGGTCAACTGTCATTTTTCACTAGTATATCTATTTCATTTTTTCAAGATAATTATACAAAATGAAATAGCAATACTACCAACTGACAAGCCAGAAAACCATTTTGCAGTTCTTCACATAAAAAAAATTTTCTGCCAGACAGACAGGGAGAAAATATAAAAAGCGTGGAAAATATAAGTTTTATTGTGGGATTTTTTAAAAAAAAGATTGCATTAATACATTAAGTAAGTAAGATAAATTTTTTTTTATTATAAACTTGTATTTTGTTTGTATTTATTGTAAAGGTTTTTTTGTTCTTATCATGACATATGCATTTATATATGCACATACATATTTGCAATTTTTCTGAAAAGTAATTCAAACATTTAGTATAACAAAATGTATACTTTTATACGGAATAATACATAATATGTATTTCCATTAAAGATCAAAAAAATCGTTTGTCTTAATAATGATGAATAATCAAAAATCAATATATTTTTACACACCTCGTTTGATTTGTCTTTGTATATTAATTTGAAAATGTTTTATTTCATTTTTAGCGTAAAAGTTATTTAAGCAAACATGACGTGGGAACCGCAGGCAGAAGGATTGCAACAAATAATCACGATTCTGAAAGAATCTCAGTCTCCAGATACAGCCACACAAATGGCAGTACAAATGGTAAGTCAAAAATGGAATATGGATTTAAATGTCTACACTTGTTATTTTATGTATTCTTCTCAGTCTTCATATATTTAAAATATTATGAAGCAGTTATATATGTTCTGTATGAACTATTGTAAAATTATACAATTATTTTTATATATATTTTACAGAAACTAGAGGAATTGAATCAATATCCAGATTTTAATAATTATCTAATTTATGTATTAACCAAACTTAAAACTGAGGATGAGCCTACACGCAGCTTAAGCGGCTTAATATTGAAAAATAATATTCGGATACATGGCTGTAATTTGCAACCAGAGATTGTTGAATATATTAAATTTGAGTGCCTACAAGCGGTTGGTGATCCCTCGCCTCTGATTCGAGCAACAGTCGGTATTTTAATCACAACTATTGCCAGCAATGGTGGCTTGCAAAATTGGCCACAATTATTGCCATCCTTATGTGACATGCTTGACTCACAGGATTATAATGTGTGCGAAGGAGCTTTTAGTGCGCTACAAAAGATTTGTGAGGATTCTGCGGAAATACTTGACTCAGCCGTACTAAATCGACCCTTAAATATTATGATTCCAAAATTCTTACAATATTTCAGTCATAGTAGTCCGAAAATACGATCTCATGCTATAGCTTGCATAAATCAATTTATTATCAATCGTTCTCAAGCTCTAATGGTGCATATTGATTCGTTTATAGAAAGCTTATTTAATTTATCGTCAGATGATGACCATGAAGTGAGGAAGAATGTATGTCATGGTTTGGTTATGTTATTGGAAGTGCGCATGGATCGATTGCTGCCTCATATGCCACAAATAATTGAGGTACACAAAATTCATTTATACTAAATACTTATTTTATAATAATATATATTTTTATATAGTACATGATGATACGTACACAAGACACGGATGAAGGTGTTGCTCTGGAAGCGTCTGAATTTTGGCTTACTCTAGCGGAACAAAGCATATGCAAAGAAGTGTTGGCTCCTTACTTAGCACAGTTGGCTCCAATTCTTGTACGTGGTATGCGTTATTCTGAAATAGATATAATTTTGCTAAAAGGAAATGTTGAGGAGGATGATATGGTGCCAGATCGAGAAGAAGATATACGTCCACGTTTTCATAAGTCTCGCACACACACTGTTAAGTCCGGGGAGTCTGGACTTGATGATGATGACGATGAATTTGACGATGGCCTTGACGATGATAGTTCTTTGTCTGAGTGGAATTTACGTAAATGTAGTGCAGCTGCTTTAGATGTCTTAGCAAATGTTTTTAGAGAAGAATGCTTACCCATTGTATTGCCCATACTAAAAGATACACTTTTCCATCAAGAGTGGGTAATTAAGGAAAGTGGGGTGCTTGCACTAGGTGCAATTGCTGAAGGATGCATGCAAGGCATGATACCACATTTACCTGAATTAATACCATACTTAATTACTTCACTTTCGGACAAAAAAGCTTTGGTGCGTTCTATTACTTGCTGGACTTTATCTCGTTATGCGAACTGGGTTGTTAATCAACCCCATGACCAATATTTAAAGCCATTAATGGAAGAACTTCTGAAACGTATACTTGATTCAAATAAAAGAGTGCAGGAAGCAGCATGCTCCGCATTTGCAACACTGGAGGAGGAAGCATGTACTGAATTAGTACCTTACTTGGATTATATATTGAAAACATTAGTTTTTGCTTTCTCAAAATATCAACATAAAAATTTACTAATTTTGTACGATGCTGTTGGTACATTGGCCGATTCCGTTGGTCATCATTTGAATAAGCAACAATATATAGATATCTTGATGCCACCATTAATTGACAAATGGAACTTGTTAAAAGATGATGACAAGGATTTGTTTCCACTGCTTGAATGTTTATCTAGTATTGCTACAGCACTCCAATCTGGATTTCTACCATATTGTGATCCTGTTTACAGACGCTGTATCTCACTAATAGAGCAAACTATCAATCAAGATATGGTAAGAAAAAAAAAATAATTGTCAGTTTACTTATAATTTAACAACGGTCATACTTTAAGGTTTGTAAAACAAATCCCGGTTTTGATCATCCCGATAAAGAGCGTATGATTGTAGCACTAGATTTGTTGTCTGGACT
>NC_051846.1:25521892-25530567 GCF_002237135.1 Teleopsis dalmanni
TGGACGTTCTAGCTCGTGGTTGTATCTAATGCGATACATTCCGTTTACTTTCACAGGTTCAAACATTTTTCTAAGTATTTTCCTTTCAAACACTGCTATCTAGCTTGCTTCAGTTTCAGTTTTGTATTTATTTAACTTATTTTTTAAAGTTTTTCCTTGTATTTACTATGTACTTATTGTAGATTCTTATAAGTAGTATAAATAATTAGGAGTTCTACTCTGGCCATGATGTAGGGAGATATATAAACCACATTTGCACAATAGGCTGATTTCCTGCATTCTAAAGAGGTTACACTAAATATTATCCAATAAGTTATTTGCTTTTGACATTTTTTTGAAAAACTATACCATATATAACAAAAAACTCGTATGTTTGTATGTGAACATGCATCAACAGTTTAAAAAACAAACAACTTAAATATATAAGCACCCAGTTTTTTAGTTATTCATTCAGCTTTTTAAATAGAATCACTGTCGCTTCTTATCAGTTAACAAATAAAAAAAAAGCTTAAACTGAGAACAGTTTTTTGTTCTCTTCTGGCCTATTTTTATTTCTCTCATTCTCTATTTATTAGGGGTTCAATTTTTATTTGCTTGAGTGCTAAGACGCGTGTCCGACGAGGTGGTTGTGTATTTTCGGCTTTGTTTTGCTATCAAGTTTTGGGTAACTTGATTTTGCTGACGTTTTGTGCGACACAACGACGAAAACAGCTTCTACAGCTACAGCTCAGGGCACAAACAGTTCATGTGTTTCTTGTTTTTTATGAACTATTCACTCTGTTTATTAATTTTAAACAATTTATATTATCGTCGTCATATCAGCAAAAAACAACGATATGTGTGAAGAAAACAAAAATTGATATTAAATTGATATTAAAGTGAAATGAATTGAATTGAGTTGAGTTGAATCAAACGCTACAATATTATGAGAAAAAGCGATACTTGCACGTTATTAAGCGTCAGTGAAGCGATACATTGGCGAGAGTGTGCATCATGGCAGCGTACATAGCCGCATTGGATGTGGGCACCACAACTGTGCGGTGCTTCATAATAAAATCATGTAATGGAAGTCTTGATATACAGGGATCAGCTTCGGAATTAGTAAGTTAATTAAATGTTATTTAATAAACTAAAGACTCAAAATATATACCTACATATATTTATATACAAATATGCATTTATTTCAAGGTAACGTTAATAAATCCTCAGCCCGGTTATTTTGAAATTGAACCGGAAACGCTTTGGCTGCAAATCGTTAGAGTTATAAATGGCGCTGTAAAAGGTAAGATAATTCATAGGTTAAAGGAATTTACAATAAAAAACTATTAACTAATTTGTTGCATAAGTGATTGCTATTACTAAATATAACTTAACGAGCTGTTAGTGCTTAAGTGCTTTTAAATTTTTAAGTATTATACGTACACATTTTTCAGTAAAAATAGTTTAAGATCCCAAACAGCTTAAGCTAATATCGGTTACTTTGCATGTGAGTGCTTAATCTATATATTTATGAAATATATTTAATCATAACATCGTAATCAGATTAATATAAATTTTCAAAACAGTTCTGATATGTTTGTGTTTATAAATAGATAAGAATATTTTATTTTGTATTTGCTTATATTAATTAATGTCAACAAATATTATTATTTAGACGGATTCGAATAGCAAAGAAAAGACAAGGACAAAAATTTGTTGTATGGTCAGCCAAATTTCAATAAATTAAATAAATTTTTGTCCTTGTCTTTTCTTTGCTATTCAAATTCATCTAACATTTAAATAGTTTCTTTTCGTCATAAGGACGCGTCACTCTCGGCAAGAAAAAATTAACAATAAAATATTATTATATTTCTATGGATATGAAATTAACACATACCTTACTTCCCGGTTACTTAGTTTTAATAGCGGATAAATGTGTTATGTTATTAATATTATTAAATAATAGGCTATGAATGTACCTATTGTGTGCGTAAAGACCCAACTAAAACAATTCTAGTCTAAACTAATTATATACTATGAATTTCGTATTTTGCTGGGGGCTTAATTTTACCTATTTAATTTGAATCTAAGATCCCGCTTTGAAGGTAGTCGAGTCTTGCCGCCGCTGGGCAGTCGCATAGTCGACAGGAAGCTCTTTCTACCGCACCTATAATTTCGAAATGTGTTATATATATTAATATTAACAAAGATACACTTTTTTTTTTAATAGAAGTTTACCAAAAAAAAGTATTTAGTCATATTAATTTTATTTCCTGGATGCAAAGGTGTAAAAACTGCGCCAATTAACGCAGTATCAGTCTTTTAAATATCACATGTAAGGTGATATCAAAAGTACTATGTGAAACGTTGAAACTAATCGTCAAAAAACTGATTGAATCTTATTAGCGTGGCCTCAGACCTGGCAAATCTACCATTGACTAGATAATCACTGTGCGTCAAGTCCTGGAAAGGACCCAAAACAAACAAAAAAAAAAATACAAATTGATACACACCATTTATTTGTCGATTTCAAAGCCACTTTTGACACTACGACTAGAAGAACTTTATACCGCTATGTCTGAATTTGGTATCTCAGTAAACCTTATACGGCTATAAGTTTTACCTTATACGGCTATAAGTTTTACTGAGTTAAGCAAATACCACCAGCTCCGATAGAATTGTAAAAAATTCTCTCGTGGACGATGTGTCAGACATCATTGTCACTCAAATAATGTCAAATAATTTCTTCAATTTAAGTTTGGAAACTATTATCCGAGCAGCAGTTTTTAAACCGGATGGCATGATATGTGATAAAAGTGTGATGCAGCTTGCGTGTGCCGACGAAATTGATATCGTTGGCTTGAAAACGTGTGGTTTTTGCAAATTAGAATAACAAGAGAAGCACAGAGATCTAGTGGCAAATGCGAAAAAAAATTCAGTCTGTCAAGAAACAAATCCCCTGAGCGTCTTGGGATCTACGTCACTATTGAAAATTACAAGTTTGAAGTTGTGAAAGATTTTGTTTATCTGGGAATCAGCGTAAGCACTGAAAATGAACGTCAGCCTAGAAGTATCACTCCTGTCGACAGATGTTATTTGGCGCTAAGTAGGTAATGGAGAAATAAAGCCCCCTCTCATTAAACAAAAAACACACTCTACAAATCGATGTCGTTTATGGCATTCGGAAGAAAAATTCTTTGGAATATATATGGTCCCTTATGCATTAGTATTGAGTATAGAATTAGATGGAACGATGACCCATATAAGTTATACCGCGACGTTCACATAGTTAAGCGCAAAAAATTTCGAAGTTTCGCTGACTTGGTCATGTCGTGCGATAAGGAAAAAAAGGTTTATGTCACTGTATCAGGGAAATAAATTTTTTTGCTTTCTTCTAACCTATATAATGTCAGCTCTAAGCTGTAAGCTCTAAACTGTTGAACAAAACATAACGCAAAAAGTCAAAGTAGGTTTGGAAGGCACTAGCATTTTCGAATATAAAAAATATTTTGTCCTAATGTTTGAACACGATCTTCATAATGCATCAGTATTTTGATATATTAAAAATGTTTAATTAAAATTGACCATTGTAATGCTCAACCACCAATTTGTTTAATTTCAAATTTACATTTGAAAACTATAACTTTTTTTTAAAAAAATGTTTTATAATTTTTTTTAGAAAACATTATTTATCTCAAAGTTCTTATTCAATTCGTTTTAGTCGGTTTTTCATGTTTAATTAGATTATTTATTACTAATATAAATTAGTTTCTTGCACATGTTTCTTTTTTGTTTTATTTTTGTATCTTATATTTTTTATTTCTGTACATTTTTATATTTATGTAAAATTAATAAAAAAAATTGTATAAATATGACTATCAATATATGTGAATATGTGGAGGAGCCTTTTAAGATGCTTATCTAGGTTTAATTATTTGCAAAAGAGTTTTAATTAATCATGCATAGATTTTTAGCTATCGGCCTTTGAAGCACCTATTGCTGTTTTCTACAAATATTTCTTACTTTATAATACTTATATTTGCTATTTGGTATATAACCTAAGTTTTATGGACGACCCGTTTTTGAGATATAGTGATATGTATGACTGCATGAATTTTCACATAAAGTTCTATAAAACACCCTGTATCTCGGTTTATATTGGATATGGAACTTAGTCCCCATATCTTGTTTTTAATGTCTTGGACCAAGAAATAATTTCATCCAGTATTTATGGCAGTTATGGTGGAAACACCCTGTATAAAATATTGTTTATGTTAACTTTTTTAACCTTAATGAAGTGTTCATATAAACTTGATTTTATTTACAAAGTCTTGAAATGGAATATGTCTGTTTTGTTAAAAATACAAAGTACAACAAAACTAATTAAATATAAATTTAATTAAAAATTTTTTTAATATCTTAAATAAAATTTAAATTATAAAAACATTTTTATATTTTTATTATACTATTATAAAGTAATTAATCTCTTTAGATGCTCAGTTGAAACCTTCACAGATTACTTGCTTAACCTTATCAACCCAACGATGTACATTTTTGACATGGAATCATCGTACTAAAGAATATTATCACAATTTTATAACATGGAAGGATTTACGTTCGGATACGTTAGTAGATCAATGGAATTCAGGACTTAAGCTGCAAACCATGAATAAAATTTCATATGGCCTATATCTTATAACACGTAGTAAAAGATTTTTAGCTGGTAGTGTGCTAAAAATGATGAATGGTCAGGTTAGTTATTTTTGTATATATTGATCACATTAGTATTTAAATAAATAAAAAAAAATTTTAATAAAGGTCACTTTACGTTTATTGTATGAAATCGAAAATAATATTCGATTGCAACAAGCTTTAAAACAGAAGACTGCACGAGTTGAGCTCTTAGATTCTTGGATTTTATATAAACTGCGGTCAGTTAAGAATGTTAAAATATAATTAATTTTATCTAGTATACCTATTTATTTTAGATCGGGAAATGGTTTAGATTGCAATGTTGAGCATATAACTGACATTACTTCATGTACTGCAACTGGTTTATTTGATCCATTTACACTAAGTTGGTCTTCAATGATTAAACTTGTATTCGGAATAGATGTGAGTAAAATGTATAATGTATGTCACATGTTAGATACATATTGGCGTTATATATTGTTTGTACATACATATATTCTCTATTAAGAGAAAAGAAATGAAAATATGTATATAATAACTGAAGGATTGAAAAAAATAATATAGAATAAAAAGGGAATAAATCGTGATAACTGAAATATATCGGACAGAATTTCCCAACAAAACTCCACAAGACTTTAAAAAAACGCTAAAGCAAGTGATGTGTACCTACTACTCGTAAGGAAACATGAAACATCTGTCCATTTTTTTAACTTGTGTATTGTCCACAAACAAATATATCACTCTTAACTAGTTTTCATTGAATCGAAAGAGATCTAGAAATCTCAAATTAACTTAATCTCTGTTACACAATGAGACAACACGATATATTGCGGTTAATTGTTATATCTTTTAATAATAATAATCATATTTAAATATAAGAATATAAGAAAGAATAGTGTTTGGTCATACTATATATAATTCCTTGATTAATATTACTTTAGGTTACTTTGCTGCCCAAAATTGTTGATAATGCTTATAAGCATTTTGGCAACGTTCATCCCGCAGCCTTAGGAGCAGATTGGCAAAATACCGAAATACCTATTTCTAGCTCAATAAGTGATCAAACGGCTTCAATATGGGGCTCTCAGTGTTTTGAAGAAGGAGATGTTAAAATAACAATAGGCACAGGTATTTATTCGATTTATTTTATTATTATCATAATATAATATACATTTTTCTTATCATGCAGGAGCTTTCCTTAACACTATAACTGGTAAAAGTTGTCACGCGTCAATTATGGGATTATATCCTCTTGTGGCATGGCAATTTAAAAAAAAAATATCTCATACGTTACTGCCAAACACAATATTTTGTGTAGAAGGTGCTGCTCATGATATGGGAACTGTTATTAGTTGGGCGCAAGCTTGTGGTCTTTTTACTGATCCATTCGAGACAGCTGCTATCGCTGAATCTGTAGAAGACACATGTGATGTATTTTTTATACCCGCCTTTAGCGGTTTAGGTGTGAGTATACAATATATTTTTTATGTAGAAAAATATCCAATATATTTTCAATATAATTTCTAGCCACCCATTAATGATCATAAAGCTACATCTGGTTTTATAGGAATAACTCCATCTACAAAACGTGCTCATTTAGTTCGTGCAGTTTTAGAAAGTATTGTATTTCGTTTAGTGCAATTATGTGAAACCACTGAAAAAGAAACAAAATACAAAATAAAACTCTTAAGGTAATGTATTAAGATATTTAAAGAAATATATTTTTAAAAAACTATTTTCTTCTTGTCTTCTTATAGAGTCGATGGAGGTGTGTCACGCAATAATTTTGTGTGTCAATTTTTAGCCGATGCAAGCGGAAAAAAAGTCGAAAGGTCTCAAAATGCTGAATCAAGTATTATGGGTGCCACTTATATGGCTGGACTTAATTATGGATTGTGGGATGATTTAGAGAGTATACGAAAATTTCGTAAAATTGATCGTATATTTGAACCCGACATAAACAAATATATTAGTATAAAGCGGAGAATTTCTGTATGGAATAAAGCAATAGAAAGGTTTGGGAATTGGTATTAAGATTGGTTTTTAAATAATGGTTGTTAAATCTTATTAATTAGAAAAAAGACAAATCTTGCTCAAAGCATAAAAGCAAATAATATTTTAAAAGAAATTTTACATTTAATGTAAACATTTAAAAATAAATATTTTAATATATTTTTATAAATCATAGCAATGTCTTTTGTTCAAATTTCAAAGTTGAAGAAGTTAAGCCCTTAGTTTTGATTAAATCTTAATGTAACTTGAGATAATATATTTGAAACTTATTTAAACTAGAATATATCAACATGGTAGAGTAACAATTCCCTTACTAAAGAACAAATCGGGGCAAGCGTATCTTGTCAACCACTTATGTTACTGCTTTAAGGTTGACGTTTGGCTAGAACAAGAACTACATAACCAGGCAATAATGATGATACTCATATCTTTTCAAGTGACATCAAAAGTGTTTTAATAAGCTAAATATCCTTGTCCAAAACAATCACGAATGAATTAAATGGAAGGTAAAATGGGAGCTTTGTAGCCCTGGAATCAGGAGAGCATTAAATGAAATGGCTGGATTGAGATAATATACTAAGTGTTATTGCTTATAGGGATCTTTAAACTAAATTGTATTAAAAATTCTATAAAATTTATTAAAAATTATCATTAAATAAATCTTGATAGGGCAATGTAAATTGAATAAACTCTTAACAAAATTAAATATATTCTAAATTCGAGGGAATGTGCTGTTTTTTCAGGCAAGGGACTGCAATAGTTAAACATATATTAGCAGATTGCCAAATCACACAAACCGTTAAATCAGATCACACATTCTAAATCTATAACAGAGCTTCATAATTTTTTACATTTCAATCGCATTTCCTATTGGTACAAAATTTTTAATTATCAAGATACCCTAAACAAAAAGATAAAACGTCAGGACGTTTTTGACATGAAATATTTTGTTTATAGTAATAACAACAGCCAAAGTGCCAGTAGTTATAGAAACTACTGGCAAAGAATAAAAAAAAAATTAATAACTTCATGAGAATACAAGTGAAAGAAACTGTTGTAAATATTAAATATTTTTCAAAATAAGAAAAAAATAAATTTGAAACAGAAATAAAAATTAATTAATAAAATAAAAAAAAATTAAATTTTTTCTTATAAATAAAATATTTATAATAAAATATTTATATTTATTTATATTTATATTTATATTTATATTTATATTTATAAACATTAATTGAATTTTTGGCTGACCATACAGCTGTTTCGAGTATTGCTAAATACCCATCATCAGTTGTCTTGGAATTATTCTTTATTAAAATTATTCGTAAATAATTTTTCGAGACTCAAGTACCAGGAATCTACTGGTGTCCTGCCAAATTTCAAAGCTCAGGTCAGCTTATAAGATATGATATTAATTTTTTTTTTTTGCTGTTGAAGTTAAAATTTTAAAATTAAATAACTTAAATTTTAAAATATCTAACAATTATTTATTAATATAATAGATTTGAAATCTTATTTTTTATATACTATTTAAAACAAAATTAAATTTTAAATATATTTTTTATGTGATTTATTTTAAATTAAATTTTCTGTATATGATTTAAAACTGTTATACGGCGTTTACATTGGCCAAAAATGGCTCATTTTGGTCAAAAATCGAAAATGAGTATCGAATGGCTCATTCTTGCATATAAAATTTCAAGCACAAAATGAGCAATTTTCTCACATTCTGTATGAATGACGTTCGAATGCATTCCACATATGTTCCAAATGCAAAGGAATCTATTGAACATACCCTAAATGAAAGCTCTTCATGGCATTTTGACAGTTTGTAAAAGCTGTTTTGACATATTTACAAAAAAAAGATAAACAAATGTTTAGTAGTTTTATTTCAGTTTGAATTGTTACCATGAGAACGAATGAAATACAACGAATGTAAACACTTTCAAATGAGTCATTCAAAATGAGCCATTTTCGGCCAATGTAAACGCCGT
>NC_051846.1:25530667-25536763 GCF_002237135.1 Teleopsis dalmanni
TACAACGAATGTAAACACTTTCAAATGAGTCATTCAAAATGAGCCATTTTCGGCCAATGTAAACGCCGTATTAGATACGTAGACGTAACGTAATAGTTCATACTTTTTATGGTTTAAAAATACAACAGTGCGTGATTCTTTTAATGCCAAATAAAGTGCAGAATTTTCTGTGTTATAAAAAGTTTTTCATTCTGTTGTGAATGCTCATTGTGTTAACACGGGAAGGTTATTGTGTGTGATATTTAAGCTGCGGAACAAAATTAGTTTGTGAAAATTTTGAAACATATTTTTATTATATATAAAAGGAATTTCAATACAAACTTGAATAGAATTGAAATACATAAAACTGTGAGCTTCTATAAAAAACAAATGTGTTTAAAAAATTAATCACAAGAATTTTAGATTTTTGAAAAGAAAAATCAATTAGAAATACAAAATTTGTTTATTTGGTTAGAAAATTGTGAGAAATGTCGAACGTAGAATCATCTACTGCTGCTATGCAACAGCCGCCGTCCTCTACTAGTCACCTAAATCCAGTAGGAGCAGCTGAAATGTTGCCCGAAAATGCTGGCCAAATGCCTCAACAGGAAACTGTTGGTACGGCTGGGGGGCCCAATAGTGTTGGACAATTACGCAGCAGTAGCGTAAATCTTAATAGTCCTAATGGTGGAGGCTCTAATTTAGTTATAAATGAGCAGGGAGGCAATGGCAATAATGAAATAGATGCAAGTGAACCACCTACAAAGAAACCTATGTTAGATCACCCTAGCACTTCATCAGGTGGGCACGAGAAACTAGAGTATCGTTTAGGTGGCATATTATGTTGTGCCGTATGTTTAGACTTGCCGCGTACTGCAATGTATCAAGTAAGTAAAACTTTCCAATATTTATTAAATACTTCAAACAAAAAACAAAAAAATAGACAAAACTAAATATTTTAAAACATTGAATGAAAAAAAAACATTTAAATTTTATTTATTTTGGAGAAGTAAAGGATCAATTAATTGATACATACATATGTTTATATATTTGTTTAGCCATAAATATCAAATCTGACAATTTTGGGAACTATTTATTTTTGTTACCTGCTTCACAAAAAATATATATTCCGTTAAATATTGAATATATTATCACTATTAGCATACATAATAAAGTTGATATCCTTCTCAAAATAATGATAAGAAAAAGACCAAAATAAAAATGCTAATGGCTTCTGATTTAAATTTTTCTACGTGCCTTTAATTCTATACCAACAATATGTATCTGTACATGCGTACTGATGTGCGTATTTATTTTTATTTTTTCTGTTGTTTTTTCGTGCTCGGCATACAAACAAATTTTATCTACTCAGCTGTGTTGTGTTTTTATCAGAACTTGTTCCCTTACTTGTTTGCACGATTTTTCAACTCAGCTGAGTTTTGTTTGATAAATTTTTTTTAAAAAAAAATATCTATTAACAGCAGGATATTTTTGTTGTTCGTTTGGTTTAGATTAAAAATTGTTCACATATATATATATGTACTTCTATATAAATCCATGTACAACCATTTATATATATGTACATAGATATATGTACATATACGTATGTATGTATGTTATGGAAGAGAATGTAACTAAAAACGCACTAGGCACTTGCAGTGATGTTCAAATAATTTAAGGGAAACGCAATAGTGAAAATTGATAAAAAAAAAATCCTTTATGCGTGTGCCTGGATGCATTATATGTATGTGTGTAAAGAATTTAGGAATACCTAACTACGCTATTTGATTTATGCTGTGTAAATAAAAAACATTTCATATATGTATGTATGTTACTGATAACCAACTACAATACATAAAAAAAATTACCCAGATATTTTCCACAACATTTATATCGTTATGATCTGGAGAGTTCATAAATATACATACATATATTTATATATATTTATGCATGTATATACGCATATTTTATTAAGCTGTCAGAAGCTATAAAATTGCCTTGAATGATATTGTAGCAACTTTGTTGGTACATAGATTATCAACATCCATACTGTAATCTATTTTATAAGGCTTATGACTAACTTATAAGATGACAGGGACGTGGGAAGTTAGAAAACGAGTTTTTATAATGACTAATTTAGTAATTTAACTTCCTTCTTCATCCCTTTTGTTCTTAGCTGCATATTTACTATTGTCTATACACTCACGTGTGTGCGAATATATTAGCAATAGCGATGACATTTAAACAAATTATTTTCACTTAAGTAAAGCCTCTCATAGTGTAGGAACAGTCATGTGTTGTAACTTAATCTTTTTTTTTGCATAGTTGAAAATATTTCTGCGCAATTAAAACATATTTTATACTATTTTACCTAAATAACTTAGATTCGTAGCTTTAATTTTATATTCGTGCACACCCAATTAAACAAGTTCAATATATAATATATAGTTCTATTTATAAGAATATAAAGTTTATTTGACTTTTAACTTAAATGTAAATAATGTATGTAGAAATATTTACGAAACTTACACTTTAAAATTATTTATGTATATTCAAATAATTATTTTAACTCAAATTAAATCAGGTTAAATTACATTAGATCTGAAAAAAAAAAATATAATTTAATATATTTTTGTTAATTATGTAAAATAATACAGCATTTCTTATTATATTAAAAGACTATAACTTAATGGGTGTATATGATTTTGTCTTGTATTGTCACTTCGACATAATTTTAAGTGGTTTTTATTACAGCTTCGGTAGTACTTGAGAAAGCCTTTTTGCTTAACTCCCCTTTCTTGTGTTATAGCTCCAATGCAAATTATTAACAATATCCAGTCATCGATAACAAGTGGTTCCCTTAGATAGATAAGACCACTCCATAAAATACTTAAATTGATATGAGAAACGTGCGTGGTTCGTACTTTCAAATATAGAATTTTGCAAGTTGTTGTGAGCGATAGTTGATCGTTGATATTACATATACTCACCTTAACCCACTTATAAGAAAGCAACTATTTTTACATATCCTTTCAGGACATTTATAAAGACATTGCTGTTTAGCCGTTAGAAGTCGGAATAAGTGCGATAACCTCAAAAATTACTATGGAATATGGTTAATATTAAAATTCTCTATTAAGAGTTTTAATACTAAAATGTTAGTTTTGTTTTAAAGTCGGTTTTGTTTTTTCAGAATTTTAACTTTTATTACGATCGTTGTTTTTTTGTTTGTTCTTTAGACGTCATAATAGGTGCAATAACTTAAATTTAGGACTATAGAATATGTATAATAGTAATTTTCTATTGAGATCAAATATTGATATTAGTTTTAAAGCAAAGAGCATCGTCGATGTTAGATTTGTTTATTGTTTAGAAGTAATAATAGGTGTGATAACTTTAATTTACGACTATGAAATATGGATAATATCAATATTCTATTGAAACTAAATATTGGAATTAGTTTTAAGGTAAAAAGCATCGTTGATATCATTTGTATTTAGCATTAAAAAGTCGTAATAGGTACAATAACTTAAATTTAGAACTATGGAATATGGTTTATATCAAAATTCTAATAAGACTAAATATTGGTATAAGTTTTAAAATAAAGAGCATCAGTACTGTTAGTGTTGTTTGTCGTTTAAAAGTCGTAATAGGTGTGATAACTTAAATTAAGGAGTATGAAATATAGGTTATAGACAAAATTCTGTAAATGCGAGCTTATTTAGACTAAACATTAGTAGTAATATTAAATGTAAAAGGCTTTGTGTTTAAACATAAAACATACTTAGGTATGTATACCCGTGCGCAGCAGGGTAGCAGTGGTCTTTATCTACTATGAAATTGAGTGAATTGAAGATGAAGAGCAGTTTATAATTTTTAGTTGTACTTATTATAACAAAATGTGCTTAATTCATGTCCCTGTAGCTAATTTAGGAATATATAATATATATATATTTGTAGGTATGTCATCAAAAATATATATATTTTATACACTATTTTTATACATACCCATATACATACATACATACATACATACATATATGAAAGATTAAGAAGTATAAAGTAAAAACATCAACTGTCTGTATAGAGAGGAAAATCATTTGCATTTTCAGAAGAAATTTTTGTATTTTATTTAAATGAAGGCTGTTATTTTATTTTTAGACAAAGATTTTGTAAACAATTTTAAAGTTATATAAAAAATTTAACATAGAAGTGACGTGGTTGGCATGAATTGTTTCTTTATACATATTTCTATCAAGAAGCAAAATGAAAATACTATTAATGTGGAATAATTCATCTTGCAAGCATATCACACCCAGTAAAGAAATCTTCAATAAAATATAATTATTTATTTTTTTTTTATGTCCAATGTTTCTTTATATGTTAACATGTTTATAAGCACTTTAAAGTTATTTAATTTATTTTGGGAGAAAAAAAAACGCCTATCGAATACAATATAAGAAAATGTAATTTAATAATAATTCTTAATTTACTGCATTATTGCCTGCATACCAACAACAATGTGTTGCTATATACATACATATGTACATTTTGTACATTATGAAAAATTGTTGAATGAAGTCAAAATGAGGCGATAGTAAATAATTTAATGAGATTTGAAAATATGTTATTTAAAAATGCATTTTTCTAATTGAAAACATAGTTGAAGAAAATACATTTTGAAAACATTACGACGTAAATATAAAAATGAAATGCCTCGAATATATCTATACAAGAAGTGTATGTATGTATGTATATATATAAGTAAATATGTGCATATTCTATATCAGTTTTATATAACCGAATGCTATTGACGATGGTGGTGACTGTTGACTACACCCATACACAATACAACGAAAGCTATAAAAATGTTGAAAAAATATAAATAAACTACGTAATAAACGCTACCTACAACTACGTCGCTTATGTTTACGCCGTCTCAGTCAGAATTAAAATTATTAAATAGGAACATTTTTGATTTTTGTTATGTTGCTTATTTTCTTGTTTGCTGCGCTTGTGAATATCGAAGTGGGTATTTGGGTTCATTTGTTTTTATGTACATATTATGATGATGTCTAGTTGACATTATTGTATCTCTCGCCAACAAGAATTGAATATCAATTTATTGTTTGTTATTTTCTCTATTCTCTTTTTCGACAATTTAGCTTATAGATTAAAGCATTTCTACATTTCTATATTTTCATTCCAGTTTATATGAAAATACATACGTAATTTTTTACAACTACTTCCCCTTGCTGCGTTATTGTTGACTGACATGCGTTGTTGTTAGTGTATATTATATATATTATTTATGTATACTTTGAATATGCATATGCATTGTAATAAGTGCAAGTGCGATAGAAAAGGTCAGCTGTTTTTGACAGCAGTTTGTTTTTGTTTGGGCTTGTGTATGTGTGTGTGTATGTGTAAAGTTTTTTGTTTTGGTTCCTCATTTATAAAAATAAACGCAAAACCAAAGCACAGCTAAGCAAATTAGCAATTGCTGTAATTTAAAGACAAAATTGAAAATAATTAGTAAGCTATATTTTGATTTTTTTTCTTCTTATTGATATCAACAATTAATCAAATTAAAATGTTTTATTTTTTTAAATAAAAATTATTTTGTTTGTAGTGGGTAAATTATTAACACATATAAATAATTACTTTATTATATTTTAGTAGCTTTTTATAATAAAATTGTAAGTAATTTGAGGTACTTTTAATAACAGAGACAAATTAATAATACAATTTTTTTTTGTTATCGTTTTAAACTTTAGTGCATTTAAATATTAGAGTCAAATTAATATCACTTAAATATGAAATAAATCCAAATTAAAGTTAAAGCCAATTTAAAACAAATTGATATGGTTTAGGTTCTTTTATTGTGCTATTAAATATAAATTTATGTATGTTTATACTTACAGAAATTTGTTATTCATTTTTATATGCTATATACATACATATATAATTATTTCAATAGCTAGAAAGATAAAAATATTTCATTAGAAACGTTATAGTTAATTTTATACCTAATTTTCTTGTTAGGCTAAGTTATTGCAACTGTTTGAATTGTTATATGTAATATATAATATTATATATTATATATATATATATAAT
>NC_051846.1:25536863-25540644 GCF_002237135.1 Teleopsis dalmanni
AACGTGAGCGACTGCAGGTTTTTTTTGAAAATGAATCACTTTTTCGGTTGCAGCTCCTCTGAAGCCATTCTGTATAATAAATTTTGTTCACGCATTTCAAAAAATAATAAACGAAGTCTGAGCAAAGTTGCTGCAAATGTGAATTTAATGGACGATAAACAAGATGAATAGCTCTAGAATTCAGGTGAAAGGTTTCTACGTTTTTATTTTAGGTGACCAGAATATGAAATCATGTTTTTTGCAGTTGAAAGCGGCAATTATCATGGAAATCATGGAAATTTTCATTTTTATTCTAAAATATTTTAGGGATTTTTTTTTAAAAAACTTGGCAAAAGAAAATATTTTTATTTGTTTGGAAATTGAATAAAAATGCAAAATTTAATTTATCTCTAATTTAGGTTATTTTTGGTTATCCCAAAAATCTATATTTTAGTAACTCTAATTTAAAATATTTTTGTGTGAATATTAAAGAGAATTTTAATAAATAAATAAGAGGTTTTTTCGAACAGTAGTGAAATACAACAACAAAAATTTTATTTTTTTTATATTATTTTAATTAATTGAATTTTTGGCTGAGCATGCAGCTGTTTCTTGGAAATAAATCTTGTATTTAATTATTCGTAAATAATTATTTTTGAGACTGCAAGTAGCAGGAATCGAACTCGGGTCCTGCCAAATGTCGAGCTCAGAATCAGCGCACCTTAACCAACTGATCCAAAGCCGTACTTGACTTTCTTGTTCGTATATTTTTCTGGAGTTTTGTTACTACTACTATTAAAGTTTTTATTAACAATTTTACTTGCTGTGTTTATATTAGAACGAAATCATAAACCAGCTGTAGAATAATTGAATTAATTAATTAATTATAATTTTATTTTCAATTGTTAAATTTCAATACTATTCTGTTCGCAGAGGCATTATTTGTTGCATGATTTGTTCTTTCTTATGTATAGAACCTAATCTAGGAAAATGCTGAGAAAGTCATGCTAATGTTACTCCACTAGATATTGTTGCAGAAATATACAAAAGGGTCCTGTTGCAACCTAGAACAGGAATCAGACGTCTATTAAAAAATGCAGCGTTCTTGATCAATTGAAAATGCCTTATATCAACAAAATAAATGTTCTTTACAAGTCTTGCTCCTATTAAACTACAAAATAAATAGTATCTTCCTATTTTATTTTTATTATAATAAAGTACGCAGCAAACATAATACTAATTCAAATTGTTTTCCACAAAAATCTACGGGAACGAATTAAACTCTCTCAACTCTTATTAGTCGTACTCCATCAGGAGCATATACTTGTTCAATAGAATCTCCAACTATCTTTCTTCTCCAGGTTAATACATATCTGAGCAACATAAAACACCGTTCTCTACGGTTTGAAACAAATTTAATTTATTATTTTTAAGTATACACAGAATTTGTTTTGTGTTCTTAATTCTACTTTAATTTCTACACTAAGAGTGTGAGAGAGTGGGGGAGTGGGATACACACATATCACAGGTGTTACATGGTCTTCTTCTCTTTCTTTTTCCATGGCGGTTCCATTAAAATGTTGCGTGGCATGTTTCGTCGTACGGTTTTCGAAGAGTGTGGTCAAACCAATTATATTTCCGTAACTTGACTTGTTTGTTGACATCTTCTTGGTATGTTCGTTAATCTAGCTCTATATTTGAAATTCTACGTAGCTACCAAATTTTAAAAATATTATTTAGGCTCCTGTTGGTAAAGCTTTGAAGTTTTTTTGTAATTCACTATTGACCAACCAAGTTTCTGATCCATACAATAGTACGGATTATACACAGACATTGCAGAAATGGATTTTTGTTTAAGGAAATGTTTCACTTGAATTCCATACACTACAGAGATTAGTGAATACTATTTTGGCTTTTGATATTCTGTTATCCGCATCTCTTGCTGCACCTCCATGTTATTAACTTGGTTCTTCAAATAGCAGAACTCTTCGACGTACTTATGATATTGGGCACAAATTAAGTTTACTATTTTTAGAACCGTTCCTATGCTTTCTAGCGCTGCCCATATAATTTTCTGTCGATGGAGTCAAATGGTTTTTCAAAATCTATGAATAGATATTAATACCCTATTTTTGTGTAACCAATATAAAAATATACATGTATATTTATTGTTTATTTATTGTTTATTTATTGTCTACGTACACTTGTTGATGCTAGATGGGATGGCCTATGTAGCTATTATTAGTCTAATCAAATAAAAGAGTATTTAGCTTTTAACATTGATGTCTCGAGGAGTAAGTTATATCGGTATATGGAGTTATGAAAAAATTGGGTTAGAGTATTGAAATTTACTAAAATCAGTTGTCGAATTGTTGTTCTTGAAAAATCGAAATCGTGCCGACATATGTAAATATAAATATTTGTCAGCAAAAATTTGTTAGAAATATTTTGGCAATACGTATATATGTAAATGTTGTATGTAATTGTCAGTCTAACCAATATAAATAGCTTGCAGTTTTAAATTTCGATAACTCGGGAAGTATATTAGTATATAGCGAAGTAACGAAAATTGCTCAGAATATTGAAGTTTACTTAAAGTCATAGTTAATTAGATATATGACATAAAGATAACGACTGTTTCACAAGTCTGTTTCTGTAAGTTTTATTAATATAAAACTTACATATAAAAAATATATATATACTGCTTTTTGAACCTCTATAACTAGAGAAGTAACCCCCGGAAAATTGGAATCGTGCCGACATTTGTTAAATACCATTAAGTAATATTTGTATAGATGTTTGTATATATAGATGTCTTATGGAATTGTTAATCTAATCAATATAAAGTGTTTTTAGTATTATGGTACACTTCGCTAACTCGAAAAGTATGCTATATTACCAAATAGGGAAGAAAAGAAAATTGTTTAGATTATTAAAATTTAATTAAATTCATAGTCAAATAGATTGATGACGTATATGGCTCCTGTTAGTCTTATTAATATCAAAAGTATACCGCTAAGTGGAGAACTAAAATATTTGGGCAAATACAGTGATGAAAGGGGTTGCTCAGTATATCAATGCTTATTAAAATCCATTGTCGAATTGGTATGCCAGGAACCGTTGGTAACTCGTTATTTGTAAAATATCATAAAGTAGTATTTAATATATTGATTGATTATAATATAAAATAAAGATATAATATACAGATATAAGATAAAGATACAAGATAAAGATGAATATAAATAAATATATAAGCCTTTAAATTCGATAACTCGGGAAGTGAGCTATTTTGTCATAAAGAGCCATTAAAAGAGTTGCTCAGAATATTAAAAATCAGAATCAATTCAGCATTTGCTAATTATCATGAAATGAACTTTGGAAGTGTACCAAGATGTATATATATTTTGGAAATATTTTTGAAATATATATATGTGTGTCTAAACTTTGAATTCTTTCTCCTCTCAAGTACGTGCAATCCCATTAACATTATAATTTTAAAAATTATTCTATATATTTCATTCCTTAAAACCTAACAAAACAAAATAAAGCAGCACATTGTCAGTCTATTATCCTTAATACCTGTCCATTTTCTCGCTTAACCTTTTCCCTTGTGAGTTTTAGGCAGTTTGAACTTTCTTGACATTTGATGATTATCTTGGCTTAGTGTGACATGTCTGACGACCTAAACCGCAATCGATTCACTAAAAAGCAAAAGCTACAAAGGCAAGAATAGCAACAATTGCCCGCCAACAATGACAAAATATGCTTAATGTGCTTAATGCACGATTTAAAGGATCAACTG
>NC_051846.1:25540744-25548348 GCF_002237135.1 Teleopsis dalmanni
AACTTAAAAAAAATAGCAGCTTGTGTCTGTTTTTTTTTTTGTATTCATTAATTTTGAAGAATGACAGGCTGCCTTCGGTGGGCAGATACAATCGCTAGTACGGGGAATATTTCTCTATCGTATGACCGAAAAAATTGCGTGTATCGAATGATTCATACATGACATTGGTACTACTTTCATTAATTGGTATATAAAAAATATGGGTATGTGTATTCATGTGCTAAATTTCAATTCCATTTTTATATTTTGGCGATAAGTTTATTTAATTAGATGAGTAACAACTGAACGTGTTAAATATAAAAAATATTCATAGCAATTCATTTGTACGTCCACACAAACTGCAAGTTTCAAAGTTTCAGTGTTAGTAATAAATTATAAATAAATACTTAAATATTCTAATCTAAGGTCTTACAGTCATTAGGTTCGGTTATAGTGACCCATTGTGGTATTGTGTAGACTAAGATTTCTTTTCCCTTCACTTTTGTAAAAACCATATTGATTCTTTAAAGAATATTGTCTTCCATTGCAGCATTCCTAAATTATATAATTTTGTAAGAGTTTGAAAGAATTTTTAGATGGTCTAAGCTAAGTCTTTGCAGCTTTGAACAAAATGTAGTGCTGTTACATTTAGCCCTTTAGTATGAATTCAATACAACACAGAAATATAAGTCATAAATATTAATTTAAATTTTTTTCTTTTTAAATCTATTCTCTTATTTTAAACGCGGCAGATCAAACTCGATAGTATCTCTAAGTTATATTATGTTGAATTTGTAAGAGCAGATTAGCAAGATAGGTAATGGTATATGCTTTTCGCTACCTTTTTGTTTCCACTTGCAATAGTCAATCTGGTAATCAAACAAAAATAACTGAGTATAGGTAAATAAACTTGAACCGTTCTGTCAGATCTCAAGATCAGCAAAAACATACCAATCAGCTGTATTAACTAACGCATAATCTGCTCATGCATCGCTGAGGACCGCTCATTGAGTATCAGAAAGACATACTTGAAGTCTGAGTCCACACTATAATAACTTTTGTCTAGGTTGTGACTTTGCAAATAAGAAGGAACTGTAATCCAACACATCTCTTAGTGGCCGAAGTCACACGTTGTCCTCATATATGCGTTGCTAAGCCAGATTAAAATCATTCAAGGCTGTTTATAATCATACACATCGTTTAAGATTACAACAATTATTTACTTAACACTAATACGAGTAATAATATATTTATATAATATATAGTAATTAACTCAGATATGAAAAATGGCTTCACACCTTAAAGAAAATGATTTTTTAAAATGGTAAACTGCTAGACTATAAATAGTTAATTACGGGTAAATTTTTTGACTAAATAATGCACTGGCAATTTTTTAACTTTTTTATCTTTAATTAACAATAATTAATTTTCTTCTTAATATTAACTTATATTCATATTTGCACGTGCATGCATATATATATTTCTTTAGTCAAAAAGAAAAAAGAAAAAAGAAAATGCATCGTCAGTTAAAAAAAAATGTGTCTTTAAAATTTACGAAATAATTAATAATAATTAAAAACTACAATATTTAAATTAAATTACCATAATAATTGCTTTTCAAAAAACACGTACGTTTACGTGTACATTTCATTAAATTTGTATATGTCTTTTCTACTTTTTTATTAAGTTCTGCACGTGTCTAATTATTACTTCTTTATTCTACAATATCTCAATATAAGATCTCAATATAAGTATGTATTTTTTTAGAATTCAATTATTGAATGCTATAGTCATAATATTATATATTGAAGTAAACATTTTCCTAGTATTTTTTTTCTATTATAATAGACTCTGGCATAATATCGATTGAACAATTAAATATATTAAAAAGTGCACCATCGTTGCATTAATTTAGATTCTGTATTTTTCAATCATTGATCTTTTAATTTCTCACATATCTGAATATCAAAGCAAAAGTTTAATATGGTTGTATCGAAGTACGAACCATATTTAAATATTAAACATATAAAATATAAGTTCGTTTTAAACGGTATTGTTATATGCAGACGACCTGCTATTGTTAACCTATTTTATTAGTAATCTACTTTGATTTGGTTTTCATTTAAAATGTCTTTATAAAAACGTTTACTCGTTAGAACTTTAACGGAAGGAGTTTATAACTGACATTCAAACAGATAAACTTGCATCGGCTTACAGTAATTAATAACTCATATGGTTGATATGATGTGTGATCCGTCTTTTCTTCTTTTCTTATTTATAATAGTCTGATGGGTATAATCAATAAACAAATCTCATTTTGTTGAGATAATTACTTATATAGGGTACTTCCGACTGCTCAATCAATTCAAGAAATGATTCTTCTTTGGTCAAGTGACGAATTTGCATATCAAAACCTACTTGAGCACAAATAATACCTTGTCACATCCTTTTAAAAGCTTATTATCCTTTATTCATCCTTTTAAGAGCTTAGTATTTGAAGACAAATTCATCTAAGCTAGGAGTGAAGACGCTTAAGCGTTAAAATTAGGTGTGCTGTGAAAATCCTAACGAACTATTAAGAGGAGACCATTAGCGTTATACACGATGAAGGGGATCATGAAGCCCGCTATTATAAAGCGGGATGTAATGAGGGGAGCGTGCCATTTCGTCAAGATAGAGAGAGAGGGATTGAGGGGGCCTGTAAAAAAGGGCTTCAAGAAGCTCAAAGCAATGGACGGGTTGATGCAGCTGGTGACACCTAGCAGGACGCCTAGCAGGGGTGGTTGCTTGACGGCAGGGGTGGTCACTGGGTGGAAGGGGGCTTGGGGCCCTAGGAGGTTACGCCAGATTTTGTGGCGTTTATTAGGTACAGGTGCGCTAGAAGGGGTTATCTGGGGTTATTATTATTATCGGAATCGGATTCCAAAGGGATGACATCACCGAATACACTGGGGGGTGGAGAGGAGGGGTTGGTCTTCCTTCTCTTCTCTCCTGGGACAGGGCTGGGAGTGCGTAGAAGACTTTAAAGCTCGGCTTTTTCGTCGTTGAGTTGCTGAATGAACAAGCCAAATTCGGCAATCAGACTATCCTAGAGGAAGCTGAGGAGCTTGTTGAGCTCAGTTATCTGCTCGAGGAGGGAGGCATTTTGCTTAGTGATAATGGCGAGGGTTGGTGCTAAGTGCAGTGGAGTCGTCAAGAGGGTCAACAGACATAGAGAAAATCAATTAAAAGTTATATGCTACAGAGAATTTATTATTATTTGAAGAGTACGTAGATTCACCGCTAAAATAAAAGTTATTATATTAAAGGGAAAGTAATAAAGATAAAATTAGAAATAAACAATAAGAAGGTAGATGTAGTACAAATAAATGGAATGAATATATTTTCATTTTTATTTTTTATTTATTTTTAATAGTTTCTAGTATCTAGTTTCTAGTATTGACAATTAATTATTATTAAACGAATTCACAAAGATTTTACAATTAAATTTTAATTTAACAATTAAACCTTTATTGCACGTAAAACCGTTCGTCCTCACCGCACGAATAGGATAATTCAATGCAAATGCGAGATGCGATTGCTTTGTAATATTTTAGATTCTCGGTAAATCAGTATTAAAGAAGATTCTCGGAAATTTTGCGTTTAGATGTTAATTTTGCAATAAAACTATACCTACACGTAGAAACCCTTTCCTCACCGCACGGATAGAACAATTCAAAGCTAATGCGAAATGCGAATGCTTTAAATCGATATTAGAGAATATTCACTGAGATTTAGCAATTAGATTTGGATTTTGTAGTAAATCTTTAAATGCATGTAGAAATGCACGTCTTCACTGCAGAATAGTACAATACGGATAGTCGATTCGTTAAAATCTAACTACTTAACATATATCCGTGTTTCAAAATCTGTTTACATTTTAAGAATTGAACTTATTTGGTGAAAGATATATTTTACTTACACATTTAAACATAGAGTATTTTTACACCAATAGGTTAATTCTAATATGTAAATTGATCTATTTATTGTTTAAAATTAAAATCTATTTTTATTTTAAAATCTCGAGAGATGAAAAATTATATTACCGCTCAATACTGCAATAACAATTGCATTATTACTACGTCAGAGATTATGAAAAAAAAGCAAGTATAGCAGAAGCAACAAATAAATTAATCCCACTCAATTGGTACAAATTTACCGGAAATAATAATTTAGCTGGAGAAAAGAACTATTCTAATGCAAACTGCGAAAAGTAAAAATGAGAAAAGATTCATGAAAAAATATTTAATTTCGAGGAAACTGTGAGGTGTGAAACATCTCAGAAAATCTCACATTATTTTTATTTTTGTGCAGTTTAATTTAGTTTAAAAACTTATTCCCATCAAAGCAATCGGTATCTGAAAAAAATTTTCTTACTAAATAGAAGTTTTATGTTAACCAAATATAAAAGTTTTTGTTCCATATTATTATTCCAACATATTTTTTATAGCATCTAAATTGTGTTTAAATTGTGAATTTGGATCAAAATTAACGAAAATCGTTTTATGAGTTCTGAAAACCTTTTTGGATAAAACTCAGAAAGTAAAATGCTGCCTCAAACCATGGACTACAGTGCTTTTGTAAAATTCCCTTACCAATATGTATCAAAACATTTATTAATATTAATTTTTTTCTATATATATTATAGACCATCTGTACGCCGGCACCATTCTCCTCCGATGAGAAGGCTGTACTTGAGCGAGCCCGTTGTGATTATGAGTACAAAATTACCTATCAAATGGCACGTTCTGGAGTCGCCAAACGGCGTGTGCGTGTTTATGCCGATGGCATATATGATTTGTTTCACCAGGGCCACGCCAGGCAATTAATGCAGGTTCGTATGAAAATGATAATTGATTAAAATTAAAAAAAAAATAGATAATTTTATAATATTTTAATTTCTTTCAATTCTAGGCGAAAAATATATTTCCTAATGTTTATTTAATTGTTGGTGTTTGCAATGATGATTTAACACATAGAATGAAGGGTCGTACAGTAATGAATGATCACGAACGCTATGAAGGTGTGCGACATTGTCGTTATGTCGATGAGGTAATTTTGAATAATTTTGCTTAAAAATTATAATGAATAATGTTATGCGTTTTTATAGATCATAGCTGACGCTCCGTGGACATTATCTGATGAATTTATAGCTGAAAACAAAATAGATTTTGTTGCTCATGATGACATTCCATATACTGGTACTGGTACCGACGACATATACGGTCCATTAAAAGCAAAGGGCATGTTTGTTGCTACTGAACGTACTGAAGGTGAGTCTATGCTTCATCTGTAAATATTTTTTAAGTACACGAAAAATAAGTATTATATAAAAATATAGGAACAATTATTATAAATGTCTAAACGACATTTAAGTGTGCACACTAACATTCGGCATATGAATAATTGTATACTATTTTGAAGAATCCAATAGTTTTAGCGATCCCCGGATATATGCTAACATATATGTGCAGCAAAATAAGTATAGAAATTTAACAGCTGTTGGCAATAGTGTACCTGGAACCCATTCTTTAGGGATGCCAAACCTTTACTCTATTTTAGCTAAGGCACAAGAAAACCACTTAAATCTGTGTTATGCAGACAGTCTTGGTCACGTCATATGTGAAATTGATATTGTTAAGGCACAAGAAAACCACTTAAAGTTATCTTTACGAAATATACTATAAGCTAACTTTGGTACTAAAGTGTGTGCGTAGAGTGAAGAAGGTCAATAGGCAATTAATATGAAATCTATTGTTAAATGAGCAATTTAAATGGAGTGACACATTTTCAATGTTATATTTTTTTATAATTTTTGCTTTTCACATTTCTAACTATAATTTAATTTTTACTAAAAAAATTTATATATTATTTATAGGTGTTTCCACATCGGACATTGTTGCTCGCATTGTTAAGGATTATGATTTATATGTACGTCGAAATTTAGCGCGTGGTTATTCGGCTAAAGATCTTAATGTATCATTCCTATCAGAGAAGAAATTCCGTCTACAAAATAAAATGGACGAGTTGAAAGTTCGTGGCCGTCGTGAATTAACTAAAGTTAAAGGCGACATAATGACTAAATGGGAAGAGAAATCTCGCGAATTTATTGACGCATTCCTTTTGTTATTTGGACGTGAACGTTTACATCACTTATGGAATGAATCAAAAGGTAAACTAATACAAGCACTTAGTCCTCCTGGTAGTCCGAGTGGTTCTGTGAATGGTGATGCAGATGATTTTGAGGACGAAGAAGAAGATGATGAGGAAACTGATCCAATGCAAGCTGGTGTCAGTATCCATATGGAATTATCACCAAAAGATCGTCGTACGTATAGTCGTCGTGGTGTTGATAGTCCTACACTGGGTCGATCAGCTACAGTTCCAAACAGAGCACATACGACGCTAGCATCAAGGCAGGAATACGATGAATTTGAACGTTTAAGTAACTAAACGCTGCTTATAAAAAAAAACAAAAGAAAACAACAATAACAACAACCTAATTTATTTACAAATACAGGCAGTTAATAATAGTTATAGTTGCTAAATACAATTAGTTAATATAGATTTTAATATAATAAAATTATATACCTAAATAATTCAAATAAGTTCTACAATATTCAAAAAAAAAAAAACGAAGCTTATTTTTTTTATTAAAATTATTAAGTGCTTTAGTTGTTAATGCTTTAATTTGTTATTATTTAAAATTTTATAAACATAATTTAATAACAAATTATGTAAAGAAATATATAAAGAATTTTAAGTAGCAAATTGAATACAATGTGTAATTAATAACAGAAACTACTATTCTTATTAAGCTATATATTTACATACACATGCACATACTAAGTTAAGTCCTGTTTTTATGACCTTAGCTAATAAATGTGTATTATATCTTTGAATAATGTTATTATGTATACATATTTTATATGTTATAGTTTCAATGACTGATTTGATTTCCCTATTACTATTTTATATATATTATATTTACCTATATTGTATTGAATGTATATTTTATTAATTCTCTTTATTTCAATTTGGTTTAACTATAAAATATAAGCTCAAGCAGCTCAGAAGGTTCTCAGAATAATCTTAACAACCTATTAATTGGATTTGAATATGTATGAAATAGAAAAAGTAACAATTTTTATACCAATCGAACTCATTTTTAAGGAGTAAAAGACATTATAATTGAAAATTGAAGTTATATAGGAAATTAAAAATTTATAAGTTTTTCACGCACTGTAATGTTTTGTATGTAGTGCCACCTATTCGAAAAACTGTTTTTTTGCCTTTCTCAAATCTTCAAAATGAACCAAATTTTAAAAATGAATTCTTAATAAAGACTATGTTTGGAATTTAATATCAACATAAAAATAATATATTCTTTCTTTTTTAAATATTTCTTATTTATTTATTTATTTATGAGTTTTTAATATATTGTTTAAAGTTTATAGTCTTACATGAAAGAAGACTTGCTTTAATGGCAATAAAGGCAATATTTTTTGAATAATTTTTAAATAAAAGAAATAAATATAAGCTAAGTTTAAAATATTCTACAAGTCGAAAACGTAATAATTACAAGC
>NC_051846.1:25548448-25557722 GCF_002237135.1 Teleopsis dalmanni
TTAGGAATTACAATTCGATAAGCCCAGAAAACACAATTTTGCTCATAAGATAGTTCATTCTTCTTCCTAAAATATTGTTCCATATCTACATCTCTGCATTTGCTTGGCCAACCCTTAAGGATATACTCTTTAACTTTTTGTAGCACCTTATCTTTTTCAGTCTCTTTTTTTACTAACTCTAAATCTAACTGAATTTTGTTGCTTTCTTTAACATAGTTAAAATACACATCAGACTCTAACCATTTATTTTCACAGAAGATTTTGGACGGAAATCTTGAAAAGTAATCTGCTACATTTTGTGTTGATCTGATATGCTCAACCTGAAAATTGTAACCCGACAATGCTAACGCAATACGTTGTAATCTGTTTGCCGCCATCTGCGGTATACCTTTTTTAGGATTAAAAATATACTGTAAGGGTTTATTATCTGTCACAAGTATAAATTTACGTCCATACAGATATTGGTGAAACTTGGTAACACCAAACAAAATAGCTACTGCCTCCCTATCCAATTGAGAGTACTTTCTTTCTACTGGCTTCAAAATTCTTGAAGCGAATTCGATTGGCTTTTCAACACCGTCTGGCGCTACCTGTGAAAGTACTGCTCCCACGCCAATCGGACTTGCATCTACTGTTAACTTTGTTCCAAACTCCGGATTAAAATGTGTCAGACATTTATCCGCTATTACTAAATTCTTTAATTTATCTATTGCTTTAGAACATTCGTTTGTCCAGACAAACTGACTATCTCCCTTCATTAAGTCATACAATGGGGAAGCTATATTTGCCAGATTTGGTAAAAAGCGTCTATAAAAATTTATCATTCCCAAAAATGCTTGAAGCTCTTTCAGATTTTTTGGATAAGCAATATCTTTGATCATCCTAATTTTTTCAGGGTTAGTATGCAACCCCTCTTTATCGATAATATGACCTAAATATTCCACTTTTTTACAAAAAAAATTACACTTTTCTAGGGATAATGAAAACCCTGCATCTTGTAAAACACTTAACACTTGTTTTACTCGTTTAACGTGTTCAACTCTATTCCCTGCTGTGATCAGTATATCATCAATAAAAACAACTACTCCCTCAATTTTTAGCAACAAATTTTCCATAATTTTTTGGAAAATTGCCGGAGCGGATGCCAACCCGTAGACTAAACGTTTATATTGAAACAACCCTTTAGTTGTTGAAATGGTGGTAAATTTTCTTGAATCTTCATCCAACTCCATCTGTTGATATGCCATGGTAAGATCTAATTTAGTGAATTCATCACCTCCCTGTAACTTTGCAAATAATTCTTCAATACGTGGCAAAGGATATTTGTCCACAATTAGGACTGGATTTACTGTTACTTGCACGTCCACAACTCCCACAGGGTTTAATTCTACACCATTATAGGTCTTCAAAATTATATTAGTCTTCTTTAGTTGATTCATATTAAAAAATTTTTTAAAATCATTTAATGAAAAAATACTAAACTGCGAACCCGTGTCCAGTTGCATACAAAACTCTCGATTTTCCACATTCACATTTATATAAATTGGATCGTCAATTTGTTTTTCTTTATTCACCAACGGAAAAAAATTTGATTCAAAAAAATTAAAATCTTTTCTATTTAGCAAACACATTTTTTTAAATGCCCTTTCCTATTGCATTTTTTGCATTTATAATCTTTATATTTACATACACTGCTTTTATGGTTATTATACCCACACACTTCGCACTTTTTTACTTCTTCTTTTTGCATCTGCTGTCTCTCATTATCATGCTGCCATTTCTCACTGCGCTGCTGACCATGTCGTCGCTGCGGCTGCGCTGCACTGTATCGCCCGTTATTTGATGTGTTGTTTCGCATGTAAAATATTTCCTCTTTAACTGCTGCTTCTAACGGCTGTTGGCTATATTCCGCTGCTTTCGCCATTTGTACCGCTTTTTCAAAAGTTAATGTTTCTACTGACTCTAACATTAACTTGTCCTTGACTATACTTCTTTCAAGGCCCATTATAAACTTATCTCTTAACGCCATTTCAAGGTGTTCACCGAAATTGCATTGTGTAGCTAAATTTCGCAGTTTTATTGCCCAATCGTTTACCGATTCTTGTTGCTGTTTACTGGCGCCATAAAATCTGCACCTCTCAGCAAAACCAATTGTCACTGGCTTGAAATGTGCTTTCAATACCTTTACACATTGTTCATAAGTGACTTCTACTGCGTCCACCAATTTTGGACTCAATAGATTCTGTAACAGCATAAAACTCCTCTCCTCCAATGACGTAACCAGCATTGCTTTTTTTTGAATTTCGTTTGTCACTTGGTTGCAGATCAAGAACTGCTGCAACTTCGACTTATAAATACTCCACGAACCATTTTCGTGGTCAAAACTAGGTAATTTACCCAAAATTTGATTTTTTTCCACTGTGGCCATTTTTACTGGATTTTGTTTTTTTTCTCCTCGTCGCCACTATAATGTTCTTGTTTCACTGAGACTTAACGACTAAATTTACATTTTATCACTTACTACTAAGAGAGATGAGTATTGACCATAATAAGGTTACCCTATAACATATTTTAGATTAAGGTGACCATATTACAAATATGAATAGAATAATTTCTTTTACAAATCGGACAGATTTTGACAAAAAATTATCTCTGATTGGGTTGAAAATTTTTTATGAGCTTCTTTCATTAAATAGGAAGATTGGTATATCTGAAAAAAATGTTGAAATTTTTTTCTTGTAGATATAAACCCATGGGGTTTTGACAATTATGTACGTGACATGATTTGATTAGGAAATATAGTTTCAATATGAATAGAATAATTTCTATTACAAATCGGACAGATTTTGACAAAAAATTATTTCTGATTTGGTTGAAATTTTTTTTATGAGCTTCTTTTATTAAATAGGAAGATTCGTATATCTGAAAAAAATGTTGAAATTTTTTTTCTTAGAGATATACACCCACAGGGTTTTGACAATTAGCATTGTTGACGCATTTTTAAACGACCATATCTCAGAATCTATAAATAATAGAAATTTGAAATTTATTGCGTTCAGAAGATAATTGATTAAATTTGAATAAATAGTTTAAAAACTAAGGTTGCTTATATTTAAATACTAATATTGACCATTAAATTAAAAAAAAAATTATCCAAATGTGTTCCGTAAATTTTCATTTTTTATATTTTATTTAGATACAATGTTTAATTTTACTAAAAAATCAAAATTTACAGGATGACATTATTTTTTGAAATTTTAAAAAAATATTTTTATCTTCTCGACTAGGATATAAACCATGGAGCGAATATCAGAATATTGAAACACATAGTGCGAGTATTTTGATACCAATACTCACTTGAGAAATATATAATATTTTTGATTTATTTAATTTATGTGCTTTAAAAAGAACCATACAAAACTGGTATTTAGGTTGAAACTGTCTTAATATTTTCTCTTGATAAATACAAAAATAATGTTTTTATTCTTTAAATTTTTATAGTATTTTATAAATACTCTACTAATTTGTTTATCTCTAGAACTCATACATATATACATTTAATAGAGATTATTTAATAATAATCTTAGCGATTTTATATAACATTGATATGTACGCTGTTCGAAAAATTCTTGACTGCAACTAAAAACGTTCTATTCAATAAATTTAATAAAATGCACTAAAACTGAATTGGCTGATCCTTTTATGCAATATATGGTAGAGAAATAACATTTTCAGATAATCTTAACTTAAAACCAAATATCTTTTTTAATATAAGTATGATTATATATCGCGGAAAGTACAAATACGAATGATTTCATCTTTCATAGCCTACAAATGGGGTCACTTAGATTTAATAATACTTTGCAAAATGCTTCTCTTTGAGTCCCTCTGTCATGGTTAATGTTAAAAACTGATACCAGCGCCCTGTTATTAAATTTTTCGTTCATGAAATCTGCAAATAACCTCTCGAACTCAATGCATTTTAAAATAAAACACTCTGTACACTTGCATGTGTTATAGTACTCATATGTAGCTTCTACAGCAAATCAATTCATTTTTTAATTAAATTCCTGATGGAAAAAATCTCTTTAAAAAATTCATATATACTATAAAGTGGTAAATCAGATAAGATTTTTAATTAGATTAATGTGGAATGCATACTAAAATATTCAACACGCTATGTATATTGAAATATAAAATAGTGCAAACGTTAAATCTTCTACCCTCCTCCCTTTACAACCCTTTCACAACTTGCTTTTAACAAATAATAAAGAAGTAAACTGTATGAAAAAGTTTTCATTTTAATGCCATGATTATCAAGTTTCGAAGGATTTCATTAAAATGCCACAAAATTTCAACACTGAGAAAGGGTAAAATAGAGTAAATCGATGAAAAAATTATCTAAAAAAAGAAAATATAGTAAAAATAAAAAGAAAAACAGAGAATAATTCTTAATTAAAGCAACAAGCAAAGCTTATCAAGGAACAAATTGGAAAACTATTTTTTTCATACAATTTAAGCCACTTATGGCCACATTTACACACATCCGAGTATCCGCACACACTCACATACTCACACGTTCAAACAGTTTCCTGTCGGTTGAATCCTTGTGAGTGAATCCTTATACGTAGTAATTTAATGAAAAGTTGGTTTAGCGCAAAAATGTACACAAGGCAGGCTATATACTTCATAAGGAACTCGTTGTGAATGTGTGCCAATTTTTGTTTCGTTATTTAAACCCATAAGTGCATTATTGTAGCAGGGTTAACAGTTTACCCCTCTCTTGCTAGTCATTTGTAAGAATAAAAAAAAATTAAAATTAAACTGAAAAAAATATATGGAATCCTTTTTTGCTTCTTCATCAACAAGTACATCAGGGGTAAAAATATACAACATATCACATGTATATATATACATATATATATAGTACGCTATAAATATGTCAACGTATTTAAATGCTTTATTTGTCCCTGCACTGCAATTTGTTACATTTAAGGACAATTTTATCAGGAGCATTGCTTAAGCAAAATTACATTATTTTTAGATCGGTTGAAGAAAATTAAACAATTTTTAAAGTTTGCAGTTTAAATATAAAGATATATGAAATGTAGATATATATCTTCACTAAAGCACTTTTTTTAAATTTATTTTATGCTATTTATGCACTAAGCCAAAAGGATATCCTTTATATATCATTCTATTTAAATTAATCCAGTTTTAGTCTCATCTAATTACTGCTATTTGAGCTAACTATTACTAACTTCAGATAAGTTGTTCTACATTCAGCTGCAGCGGGACAGTTGCTCAGAAGTCTCTGTAGTGTCTTCTACTCTATACATTATCAAATGTGAAAACTAAAATTTAACGCCATTTAAAATATCTTACTTACCATTAGAACATATTCAAAATTTCCTTTCAAACTGTCAATTCATTCTGTGTTAGCAAACCATTTAAGATTGACGTATGTAAAATATACTGATATATTTTCCAACAAATTTTTTAACTTTTTGCAATGACTAAATTCGTTAGAAGAAAAGGTGTTGGCATCGGATATTAGCATTGACGTAGGTTTAAAGGCTTTGGATATTGATATGAAAATAATAAATTTGTTGGCTGAATTTGATCGTTCAAAAACAGAAGTTCGGGTTTGTTTTAAAGTGATTGTATGATGTGGATAATGAAGGGCATCCAAGAGCTGTAACAATATGAGAAAACGATAATGTTTAGTAAAATAGTCGATTGACCGACAGAGATTAAATAGAATCTTTAACTGAAATTAAATACATACACAAAATAAGCAATAAATTTGAAAGTCCATAGTAAGATAGAAAATCTGTGATAAAAATTCATATCAATAAGCATTTTAATGCTGCAACGACTCGAGAACACCTAGTTGAAACGATCAATACTTAACACTATGTCAAGATCTGGGTTATAAAAAATTGTGAAATGAAACATTCGCTAAGAATACAATAATAATGCAACTTTATCAACGACATCAGGAGTGGTTTGGAAAAATAAAAAGGTTTTTGTTCTTCTCTTTATAATGATGGATGAAACTTGATCCTCAACCAAAGAAGAAACTAAATAGTAAATAGAATTCGACTTATTGGTTTCAGAGCGAGTTCGTGCTTAAAAATCGGTTAAGGAGATTTTTGCGATTTTTATATTATCTATATTTTTATTTATTTTTGTTTTTAAAAAAGTTTCGTAAATTATTAAATAATAGACTTATAAGTTGGTTTTTATTTTTTATATTTATTTTATATACATAGTTATTTATATACACTTTGAAACTTTGGCGATATTTATGTAGATAAAAAAAACCAACTCATAAGTTTTTTTATTTAAAGCTTTTGAGAAACCTTTTTAAAAACAAAAAAAAGTTTTTTTTATATATTACTTAATAACTGATGATAACAATAAACTCCGTTTATTTTCACAATATTTTAAGTCATTTATATATGAATGCCCATTTTATAAAAATAACCAAGGCTTTTAAAAGAATCGAAGAAAATATTAATTTTCTATAAAAACAATGTACCTATACAATGAATTAAAAAATATATTGTTGTAATAAATGCTCTATTTGTTTCATTTAGCTTCCTTTAATTTCTGGCCCTTCTCACACGATAAATATGGAATACATAAATTGTAGTGTTATTAGAATAAGTGTATTAAAATTGTTGGAGATTGTGATGAACTTACATAGCAATTCTTTCATATCCGTTTCGAAAAGTTATTCAATGATTCAGTCATAGATACATGCTTAGATTTTTTTTTTTGAGTTTTATATGAGAGTCAATAGGAACGTCCGACAACTTAAACAATTTTTTCATATATTATTTCAGTTTACAGCAAAATTTTATTAGTTTAGTGTACATTTTTAAACCTGAAATTTAGAAATTTCCATTTTTATTTATTTATTATCGATTAATCTTCCTGTTTGCAATATGCCCTTTGAAGATTTCCAGATGTTGGCATGGCTGCTGTCTTTCAATTTGTGAATCAGGCCTCTCCTTTCAAAATTATTATTCGATATGTATCAAATGGTTCAGTTTGTATGGGAATGGGAAGTGGAATTGCTGCTCTTTGTTGGACTACAGTGTGTGAACAGTGAACAGTGTGTTTTTTTTCATTATTTTCATGTCCCTTGTAACCAGGTATCTAAATTGTTGTTACACAATTCTTGAAAGCACCTGTACAACTTAGTAAATATTTTCTCTTCTTTGCTCCATAATCTAAGACATCATGCGATATACGTATGTAAATATCGTAAATGAACTTCCCCGTTATATACTATAAACTTTGTTTTAAGTTTTTTAAATCTATCGATTAGGTTAAATAAATAGTATGAACAAAAATGTAGTCAAACTGTTGAAACATGTTACTGTTAATAGACATCCCCTTCAACGAATTAAAAATGAATTGCAAATAAATTTTTCTTCCCCCTTCTCTAATATTTTGTGATAAGTACAAAACTTAACATTAATCGTTTTAAACGTTCTAAGCGAAGCGAGTGTTCGCAATACAAAATACTTCAGGATTAATATTTTGAAAATTGACAAGAAGCAGCAGTTTTACGACATTGAGCTGCATATTTCACTAAAAACGAATTTAATGAGTTTCAAATAAGTTAAGCATACTGTGAACGAATAAAAAAGATGAAGCACATAACAAGCCAGGCAAATTACGATTTAAGGAAATAAAAGTAACTAGAGGATAGCATGTGTGAAGGATATTGCCACGGTTGCAAAACGTATAAAGGACCTGTTGAATTTTTTATATTATTTTGCATGCGAAGGTTTCTGCATAAGCTTAAGCATTCATAAGGATGGATATACGTAGGTGTATGGGTGTGGCACGTAGTCACAGACGCATATGTTTATGAGCTACGAGTTGAGCATATCGAGTTTTACGCGATTTTTGTGTGGCAAATGAGGAAATTATGATGTAGCATAAAATTCAATTAAGTGGAAATAAGTGAGTTTACTCTGGAGTGTTGAATTTAACAGCTTTTGTGCAAAAATTATTTTGTTTACTGTTTTCCTGTTATCCTGTTTCCTTACTTTCATTACATATTATTCCATGAAATTTTTTTTATACGTGATTTTGGTTAATTAAAAGGTCTTACAATAGAGAAAAGAAATGTGAACTTACAAAGAAGATATGTAAATCATAAAAAAAGAAAAAGAATAGAAATTTTGCACACGAGCATATATTAAATTACTGCAATATAATGCAAAATAGAGCCCTGAGACCTTCAAATTATAAGAGCACATCCTTTAAGGCTTTAGCTTAGGCATAATGGCAAAGGAAGTAAAAAGAAAAAATATTGAAAGCACGAGTACTTTATGGGCGTAATTTTTCATTAACTTCTTTAAATAACGAAATAAAGGCAAAAGCAATGCCAGTTGCAGGATTTTCTTGCTGCTTACACAACCAAAAGTTGTCGTTTTAGTGCCGTTTCCGCCTTTCCTTTAACGCAAATGTTCATTAGATAATACCCAAATCAGCGCTTACGCCAACGCCAGTTACATTTCCCTAATCCACTTTACTTACTGTGAGGAAAAATATTTCAACTGATTTTTTCATTTCAGTCGGTTCCGTTCGAGAAGCGCTTAACATAAGTCGCACGCATATTTTACGTAGTTTCACTGTCAAAGGAGCTGAGAATAAAATTTAGCTAAGAAGGCCAAGAATTTACGTAGTGAAAAAATGTTTTTGAATTTGACATAACCGATGAGCTAAGCTCTCTAAGGATTGGTGAAGTGAAGCAAAAATCAATGAGACTATTAACAGACAATTTAATATTGAAAGTTAGACTTCTGAATTTCTTTGAAAGTTTTTATATCGAGTAATTTAAAAGAAAAGTAAAATAACTTAAAAAAGTACTTTTTTTATTAGCTAAATTATTGTACACAAACTACTAATGTTTCCGGTATAAATACAAAAAGGGAATGAAAAGTTAATGTATAAATATTTGATTATATTTGTCAAATTTCAAGTTTGCCAGAGTTAGAAACATTAGAAATATTTTCGAGAGCTATTTGTCAAATGAAATACAATAATTGAAATCATAAAAATATATCGTTTTTAAGTTTGTTGGACGTATGGTAAAATATTCAAATCTAATATCAATTACGTTTAAATATTTCAAAACAAATCCTTTAGGAAATTAAACAAACGTTTGTGCTACAACAAAAACAAAAAGACTTCAGTTTGACTTTACCGAAATTTCAAACTCTTAGTTTCGACAGCTTTATTGCGAAGA
>NC_051846.1:25557822-25571744 GCF_002237135.1 Teleopsis dalmanni
AATTTATTAAATTATAATGAGCACTAAAGTGCTTTAAAACAGTACTTATGCATATATTTGTTCCAAGACCTATATAATTTAAATTAAAACTTTAAGTTAGATTGTATCTTGTTAATATATATAACCTTGCTTTATTTAAATATCTTCTGGATTTTCATCGTAGTTTGCATGGAATAATATAAAGTATTGAAGTAGTGAGATTATATTCACTACTGATCACATATTCATATACAGAAAAATTTAAATGGACTTTAAAGAATATGTGTAAATTGTAGATACTCTTATTGTAGATACTTTTGTAAAACGGAACTTGGTGCACAAAATTTTAGAATTATGTTGTTATTTGTGAATTTTTATAGATTAAGCAATAAAGCAATTTACTACATTAATATGTAGTAAATGATTTCTTTGCAATAAAACTGTCGAAACTAAGAGTTTGAAACTTCGGCAAAGTCAAACTGAAGTCTTTTTGTTTTTGTTGTAGCACGGACATTTGTTTAATTTCCTAAAGGTTTTGTTTTGAAATATTTAAATGTAATTGATATTAGATTTGAATATTTTACCATACGTCCAATAAACTTAAAAATGATATATTTTTATGATTTCAATTATTGTATTTCATTTGACAAATAGCTATCCGAAAAAATATTCTAGATGTCTAACTTCTGGCAGCTGAAAATTTTATACAAATATAATCAAATATTTATACATTAACCCCTTTTCCAATTCCCTTTTGTATTTTATAACGGAAACATAGTATTTGTGTAACAATAATTTAGGCTAAAAAAAAGTTTACTTTTTTTTTAAGTTTTTTAACTTTTTCTTTTAAAAATTTCAACATCGATATAGAAAAACTGCAAAAGAAATTTGCAAAGAAGTTCAAACTTTTTCCCGAAATATTAAATTGTCTGTTAATAGTCTCATTGATTTTTGCTTCACTTCACCAATCCTTAGAGAGCTTAGCTCATCGGTTATGTCAAATTCAAAAACATTTTTTCACTACGTAAATTCTTGGCCTTCTTAGCTAAATTTTATTCTCAGCTCCTTTGACAGTGAAACTACGTAAAATATGCGTGCGACTTATGTTAAGCGCTTCTCGAACGGAACCGACTGAAATGAAAAAATCAGTTGAAATATTTTTCCTCACAGTAAGTAAAGTGGATTAGGGAAATGTAACTGGCGTTGGCGTAAGCGCTGATTTGGGTATTATCTAATGAACATTTGCGTTAAAGGAAAGGCGGAAACGGCACTAAAACGACAACTTTTGGTTGTGTAAGCAGCAAGAAAATCCTGCAACTGGCATTGCTTTTGCCTTTATTTCGTTATTTAAAGAAGTTAATGAAAAATTACGCCCATAAAGTACTCGTGCTTTCAATATTTTTTCTTTTTACTTCCTTTGCCATTATGCCTAAGCTAAAGCCTTAAAGGATGTGCTCTTATAATTTGAAGGTCTCAGGGCTCTATTTTGCATTATATTGCAGTAATTTAATATATGCTCGTGTGCAAAATTTCTATTCTTTTTCTTTTTTTATGATTTACATATCTTCTTTGTAAGTTCACATTTCTTTTCTCTATTGTAAGACCTTTTAATTAACCAAAATCACGTATAAAAAAAATTTCATGAAATAATATGTAATGAAAGTAAGGAAACAGGATAACAGGAAAACAGTAAACAAAATAATTTTTGCACAAAAGCTGTTAAATTCAACACTCCAGAGTAAACTCACTTATTTCCACTTAATTGAATTTTATGCTACATCATAATTTCCTCATTTGCCACACAAAAATCGCGTAAAACTCGATATGCTCAACTCGTAGCTCATAAACATATGCGTCTGTGACTACGTGCCACACCCATACACCTACGTATATCCATCCTTATGTATGCTTAAGCTTATGCAGAAACCTTCGCATGCAAAATAATATAAAAAATTCAACAGGTCCTTTATACGTTTTGCAACCGTGGCAATATCCTTCACACATGCTATCCTCTAGTTACTTTTATTTCCTTAAATCGTAATTTGCCTGGCTTGTTATGTGCTTCATCTTTTTTATTCGTTCACAGTATGCTTAACTTATTTGAAACTCATTAAATTCGTTTTTAGTGAAATATGCAGCTCAATGTCGTAAAACTGCTGCTTCTTGTCAATTTTCAAAATATTAATCCTGAAGTATTTTGTATTGCGAACACTCGCTTCGCTTAGAACGTTTAAAACGATTAATGTTAAGTTTTGTACTTATCACAAAATATTAGAGAAGGGGGAAGAAAAATTTATTTGCAATTCATTTTTAATTCGTTGAAGGGGATGTCTATTAACAGTAACATGTTTCAACAGTTTGACTACATTTTTGTTCATACTATTTATTTAACCTAATCGATAGATTTAAAAAACTTAAAACAAAGTTTATAGTATATAACGGGGAAGTTCATTTACGATATTTACATACGTATATCGCATGATGTCTTAGATTATGGAGCAAAGAAGAGAAAATATTTACTAAGTTGTACAGGTGCTTTCAAGAATTGTGTAACAACAATTTAGATACCTGGTTACAAGGGACATGAAAATAATGAAAAAAAACACACTGTTCACTGTTCACACACTGTAGTCCAACAAAGAGCAGCAATTCCACTTCCCATTCCCATACAAACTGAACCATTTGATACATATCGAATAATAATTTTGAAAGGAGAGGCCTGATTCACAAATTGAAAGACAGCAGCCATGCCAACATCTGGAAATCTTCAAAGGGCATATTGCAAACAGGAAGATTAATCGATAATAAATAAATAAAAATGGAAATTTCTAAATTTCAGGTTTAAAAATGTACACTAAACTAATAAAATTTTGCTGTAAACTGAAATAATATATGAAAAAATTGTTTAAGTTGTCGGACGTTCCTATTGACTCTCATATAAAACTCAAAAAAAAAAATCTAAGCATGTATCTATGACTGAATCATTGAATAACTTTTCGAAACGGATATGAAAGAATTGCTATGTAAGTTCATCACAATCTCCAACAATTTTAATACACTTATTCTAATAACACTACAATTTATGTATTCCATATTTATCGTGTGAGAAGGGCCAGAAATTAAAGGAAGCTAAATGAAACAAATAGAGCATTTATTACAACAATATATTTTTTAATTCATTGTATAGGTACATTGTTTTTATAGAAAATTAATATTTTCTTCGATTCTTTTAAAAGCCTTGGTTATTTTTATAAAATGGGCATTCATATATAAATGACTTAAAATATTGTGAAAATAAACGGAGTTTATTGTTATCATCAGTTATTAAGTAATATATAAAAAAAACTTTTTTTTGTTTTTAAAAAGGTTTCTCAAAAGCTTTAAATAAAAAAACTTATGAGTTGGTTTTTTTTATCTACATAAATATCGCCAAAGTTTCAAAGTGTATATAAATAACTATGTATATAAAATAAATATAAAAAATAAAAACCAACTTATAAGTCTATTATTTAATAATTTACGAAACTTTTTTAAAAACAAAAATAAATAAAAATATAGATAATATAAAAATCGCAAAAATCTCCTTAACCGATTTTTAAGCACGAACTCGCTCTGAAACCAATAAGTCGAATTCTATTTACTATTTAGTTTCTTCTTTGGTTGAGGATCAAGTTTCATCCATCATTATAAAGAGAAGAACAAAAACCTTTTTATTTTTCCAAACCACTCCTGATGTCGTTGATAAAGTTGCATTATTATTGTATTCTTAGCGAATGTTTCATTTCACAATTTTTTATAACCCAGATCTTGACATAGTGTTAAGTATTGATCGTTTCAACTAGGTGTTCTCGAGTCGTTGCAGCATTAAAATGCTTATTGATATGAATTTTTATCACAGATTTTCTATCTTACTATGGACTTTCAAATTTATTGCTTATTTTGTGTATGTATTTAATTTCAGTTAAAGATTCTATTTAATCTCTGTCGGTCAATCGACTATTTTACTAAACATTATCGTTTTCTCATATTGTTACAGCTCTTGGATGCCCTTCATTATCCACATCATACAATCACTTTAAAACAAACCCGAACTTCTGTTTTTGAACGATCAAATTCAGCCAACAAATTTATTATTTTCATATCAATATCCAAAGCCTTTAAACCTACGTCAATGCTAATATCCGATGCCAACACCTTTTCTTCTAACGAATTTAGTCATTGCAAAAAGTTAAAAAATTTGTTGGAAAATATATCAGTATATTTTACATACGTCAATCTTAAATGGTTTGCTAACACAGAATGAATTGACAGTTTGAAAGGAAATTTTGAATATGTTCTAATGGTAAGTAAGATATTTTAAATGGCGTTAAATTTTAGTTTTCACATTTGATAATGTATAGAGTAGAAGACACTACAGAGACTTCTGAGCAACTGTCCCGCTGCAGCTGAATGTAGAACAACTTATCTGAAGTTAGTAATAGTTAGCTCAAATAGCAGTAATTAGATGAGACTAAAACTGGATTAATTTAAATAGAATGATATATAAAGGATATCCTTTTGGCTTAGTGCATAAATAGCATAAAATAAATTTAAAAAAAGTGCTTTAGTGAAGATATATATCTACATTTCATATATCTTTATATTTAAACTGCAAACTTTAAAAATTGTTTAATTTTCTTCAACCGATCTAAAAATAATGTAATTTTGCTTAAGCAATGCTCCTGATAAAATTGTCCTTAAATGTAACAAATTGCAGTGCAGGGACAAATAAAGCATTTAAATACGTTGACATATTTATAGCGTACTATATATATATGTATATATATACATGTGATATGTTGTATATTTTTACCCCTGATGTACTTGTTGATGAAGAAGCAAAAAAGGATTCCATATATTTTTTTCAGTTTAATTTTAATTTTTTTTTATTCTTACAAATGACTAGCAAGAGAGGGGTAAACTGTTAACCCTGCTACAATAATGCACTTATGGGTTTAAATAACGAAACAAAAATTGGCACACATTCACAACGAGTTCCTTATGAAGTATATAGCCTGCCTTGTGTACATTTTTGCGCTAAACCAACTTTTCATTAAATTACTACGTATAAGGATTCACTCACAAGGATTCAACCGACAGGAAACTGTTTGAACGTGTGAGTATGTGAGTGTGTGCGGATACTCGGATGTGTGTAAATGTGGCCATAAGTGGCTTAAATTGTATGAAAAAAATAGTTTTCCAATTTGTTCCTTGATAAGCTTTGCTTGTTGCTTTAATTAAGAATTATTCTCTGTTTTTCTTTTTATTTTTACTATATTTTCTTTTTTTAGATAATTTTTTCATCGATTTACTCTATTTTACCCTTTCTCAGTGTTGAAATTTTGTGGCATTTTAATGAAATCCTTCGAAACTTGATAATCATGGCATTAAAATGAAAACTTTTTCATACAGTTTACTTCTTTATTATTTGTTAAAAGCAAGTTGTGAAAGGGTTGTAAAGGGAGGAGGGTAGAAGATTTAACGTTTGCACTATTTTATATTTCAATATACATAGCGTGTTGAATATTTTAGTATGCATTCCACATTAATCTAATTAAAAATCTTATCTGATTTACCACTTTATAGTATATATGAATTTTTTAAAGAGATTTTTTCCATCAGGAATTTAATTAAAAAATGAATTGATTTGCTGTAGAAGCTACATATGAGTACTATAACACATGCAAGTGTACAGAGTGTTTTATTTTAAAATGCATTGAGTTCGAGAGGTTATTTGCAGATTTCATGAACGAAAAATTTAATAACAGGGCGCTGGTATCAGTTTTTAACATTAACCATGACAGAGGGACTCAAAGAGAAGCATTTTGCAAAGTATTATTAAATCTAAGTGACCCCATTTGTAGGCTATGAAAGATGAAATCATTCGTATTTGTACTTTCCGCGATATATAATCATACTTATATTAAAAAAGATATTTGGTTTTAAGTTAAGATTATCTGAAAATGTTATTTCTCTACCATATATTGCATAAAAGGATCAGCCAATTCAGTTTTAGTGCATTTTATTAAATTTATTGAATAGAACGTTTTTAGTTGCAGTCAAGAATTTTTCGAACAGCGTACATATCAATGTTATATAAAATCGCTAAGATTATTATTAAATAATCTCTATTAAATGTATATATGTATGAGTTCTAGAGATAAACAAATTAGTAGAGTATTTATAAAATACTATAAAAATTTAAAGAATAAAAACATTATTTTTGTATTTATCAAGAGAAAATATTAAGACAGTTTCAACCTAAATACCAGTTTTGTATGGTTCTTTTTAAAGCACATAAATTAAATAAATCAAAAATATTATATATTTCTCAAGTGAGTATTGGTATCAAAATACTCGCACTATGTGTTTCAATATTCTGATATTCGCTCCATGGTTTATATCCTAGTCGAGAAGATAAAAATATTTTTTTAAAATTTCAAAAAATAATGTCATCCTGTAAATTTTGATTTTTTAGTAAAATTAAACATTGTATCTAAATAAAATATAAAAAATGAAAATTTACGGAACACATTTGGATAATTTTTTTTTTAATTTAATGGTCAATATTAGTATTTAAATATAAGCAACCTTAGTTTTTAAACTATTTATTCAAATTTAATCAATTATCTTCTGAACGCAATAAATTTCAAATTTCTATTATTTATAGATTCTGAGATATGGTCGTTTAAAAATGCGTCAACAATGCTAATTGTCAAAACCCTGTGGGTGTATATCTCGTAAGAAAAAAAATTGTCAACATTTATATCTAGATATACGAATCTTCCTATTTAATGAAAGAAGCTCATAAAAAAATTTCAACCAAATCAGAGATAATTTTTTGTCAAAATCTGTCCGATTTGTAAAAGAAATTATTCTATTCATATTGAAACTATATTTCCTAATCAAATCATGTCAAGTACAAAGTGTTTAATCGGTACGGTTATTCTGGCATATGTTTAAAATAAGTTGTAGAGTTTAAGAATATTAAATATTCTTAAATAAATATTAGTTATCCTGAAACGATATAATATTCATTATTTATGAAACGAACTAAAACGCGGTGGATCTTTGGTCTCTTACTTTTATCAGGTTCGTCAATCAAAATAGCTGTTAGTGGTTTTTGTTAATGGTTTTTTATATACTACCTTAGAACTTTCTCCAGGAAAGTCAAAATCTTAAGAGCTTAATATATAATACTGTTTTTAATGAACTATGATGAGTTAAATAGTAATCCTACAATTTTGGATTGATACATTTATATACTTAAGTATATTTGTATCTTCTTATGCACCTTAACTGTATTCTATAGGTACACATTGGGTTCACTATGGAATACCGATATACATATATTTTAAAAATTTTTTGCTAAAATCTATTTTATTTTTAAAAAAATGGCTAATCTTTATCTTAGTTTTAACACAAAACTTAAATATTGTAATGTTCTTAAAAAATTTTGTGATATTCTAAATAAGTAATAATCTATCATTTATCTGTGTGGTCCACAGATAAATTTCTTTCTTTAACTCTTAGGAATTAAAGAAATTTATATATATTATTTATCTAACAAAAACCTATAGGAATAAACAGATGCAGTTATCCATATTATAGTTATAATATCTGAAAGTCAAGTGAACAGGAAAATGTCGACCACTTTTTCTTCATCTCAATATTATTATAAATAATATTGTATCTATAAATTATTATACATGCTGAAAAGCAAACCAGCACAAATTATAATGTTAATAATCGATAGTTTTTCACAACTAATATAAAATGTACATCCATATGTTTAAAAATTTTAGTCAGCCTTGAAATATTATAATTTTGACATTCCATTGTTCCCCGGCATATGGTTTGGAAATACTACTGGGAATATAAATATATACTATCCCATTCGTGTACATTTACACAAATCTCAACTTTCACATAATAACAATTTCAATAATAATTTTCGCATAATAATCTTATATGTGGCACTGCTAATCCCTGAGCGAATAGCATTCCTCAGGATGTGCAGCTGCCGTATTAAACAGTCGTTGCGCTGGGTTGCGTTGGGTTGCGCTGGGTTGTGCCGGGTTGCCTCCGGCAGAGTTCAACTATGAAGCGAAATGTGGAGAAAACAAAAATAAATTGTGAAATTTACATATTTTAAACGGAAATTGTTTAAATTTGTTTGTGACTATGCAAGTTATTTAATCTGCAGATAATTTCACAACTGAAGTTATTTAAGACTACAGTTAATAAAAATTTAATTTTTAAATTTAGTGCAAATTGTAGTCGTATGAAATATATATTTAATTTGATTTTTAAATATTTTTGCAGTGAAAAAATTAATATATATAAAAATAAATTGATTTTAAAATAAAAAATTTTTTCTTAACAAAAAAATGAAAAATAAATTTCTAAAGAGAAAGATAAAAACAAAAAGTGCTTTGTTAACATTTCAAGAGGAATTCCAGATGCAAACAAACTGTGCTCATCGTTTAAACTATAAATATTCAGAAGGAACTACTTCAACAGCAACTCCCATGGATTTCATTAAACTGAGCAGTGAAAGTGGACAATGTGGTGTTGAACAGATGTTGACTGTGATTTGCAAGTGAAAATATCCAGTGTTGTTATAAACGTATTTCCTTTTACGAATGCAAATATTTGCGGAAAATTGAAAATCGATTAGAATTTATTAGAATGTGCCATTTATTTTTGCCAAGCAAGCAACGGATTAGTCCAACAGTCTCCTTTGAATATATGATTGCTTCAAGTTTTTTTACGATAAGATACTTTTGTGTAAGCAATATTGGATTTCATGAAACTGCCCACATATGTGCTGGATGATAGTTTGTATAGCAATTAATAGTAATGAGCTTTTTTATATATTATATTTTCTATATGAATTCTCTAGAAAATTCAATAATCAGAAAAGCATAAAATTATGTTTGAGTTAAATTTGAAAAAATATTTCCAATAATAAAAGAAAATGTATTAAGAATAATATAACTGGATTAAAATATTATTTTATATTGCTTTTAATAAAGAAACTTTATGTCAGTCTACGAATTGCCATTTCATTATTAAAAAGTGATGACGTCTTTGCAAACATATTCACAATATGACAACCTTTTCTATTTGCATGTGAAGGGGAAATATATATGAAAATATTTATCTATTTTTTAAGTACATAAATCAGAATTATATAAATTTTATTAAAAAAAGAAGCACAAAAACAAGATTATTCAGTTTAACTAAAAATTAAATTTTGCCCGATCTTTTTTTAATTATTATCTAATAATAATGATTTATTATATAGTTTTCTAATCTACAGTCCCCAGTGTCAGTTTTCTTATATACTCGTAGATCCAAAAACTTTCATTATCACTTTTATATCAAATAATTTTAATTTATTTTTATTTCATCTTTTTAAGGTCTAGGTTTCTCTTAGATATATTACTGAAAGTGAAGTACAAGATTGTGCGATATAGCACAACTTTTCCATGATATGGAGTTCCTCTTATTCTTCAACGAGTTTGCGATATTAGACGATTTTTGTACTTTATTTTTTTCATAGAAGAAACAACTCTTAAGGTTTTATTTTTGTGTGTTGTGTAGCATGTAATGCAGATGTTATTTTCAGATGATCTATTTTGTTTAAGTTTTATAATTTTCTCTGAGTTTACTAAATTTAATTGCAAATAATGCACTGAATTGTTTAATATTTTAATTCAAAAAAATTCTTTTAATCTCATATCATCACTGCAGGTAAAATAATCAATATTTAAAATTCATTCGTCAGTGAAGTTAAATTTGCTTTGTTTTCTAACAGAATTGAAAGCATCTATGCAAATTTATTTACGGGCCTCATCTTTACACTAATGCATATCAACGCTTATGGCATTTCTGTGCGGAACCCATTTTGAAAATGGGTTTTAATGCAACGCAATTACAGCGGAAAATTGTGCACTTAAGGAATATGCAGTCATGCGGTAACATAAGCTGCATTTCCAATAAACTCAAACGTGGTTCGTAATGCTCGTAATTCTCGTAAGCCAATATAAGAGCAACTATCGATGCCGTTAAGCATAATTCAAGTCTATTGCTTCATCTTTGTCGAAATCTTATTTGATGACTACACAATCTGCAGTTCTGCAAAGGAGTTCTTAACTTGTCTATGCAAATTTGTTACAATACGGAAGTTACAGGAATTTGCATACGAGTATACATACGCCTCACTATTCAAATGTGTATACACCTTCAAGTGCACTTATTTCTACTGCTCATTTCCATATGAATTACTTTATGTTCAAGTTTTATGGATCAATCAAAGTTCATATAAGTTAGGTGTATATATAAGAAGAAAACTGCATTCAAAAATTTAAAAGGATTTTTCTTCCTACTACTTTTTACTTTTTGTATGTATTTTTTATTTTCTATATGTTTTCAATAAAATGTAGTACCTTGGTGTCGTTTTAAGAGCAATTAATCTTAACAGATACACAATGAAATACCTGCCATTTTTGTGTAATTGTGTTTATTTTCTGTTATAAATAATGAATTTGAATCTATTTAGTTTAGTTTTAGAAAAATAATGGGTTATTTAGCTAAATAATATTTCTAAACTAAGGCATATGTCTTAAGTTTTATACTGTGCTCTGGAGCCATGGGAAGTCAATAGTTATGGAGAGAATAAGGTAACTTTGTAACAAACACACGGAGTTCTGCCAATCAACAAAAAATGAGAAAAATCTAGGAGAAAATACACTTCACTTCATTTTATAAAACAGTTTTCAATTCAAAGTCCGTATTAATATCGATGTGCTCAATAAAGTCTTTCTTTGAGAATAGATGAAAAAATACAAATTGCGATTCGTTTGCCAATCGGCTCAAATATGTGGCGTCCTTATAAAACATTTTAAATGAATTAAGAAAATTTCAATCCTTTTTTGTTATTTTATTTCTATTATTTCTTCGTGCCTGGTCTTGCATCTATCTACATTTGATATAAAAGTGATGATAAAGTGCTTGGATCTATATAAAAAAACTAAAGCTGGAGACTGTAGTATAATCATGAACTAAATGAATTGTAATAACACTACAACATAATTTAAATAATAAAAAAAATAAGTTGAGATTAAAAATCAATGAAAAGAAATCTGTAAATCTATCGATTTTATGAAGTAAGCCTTGGTAAAGATCGCCCAAAACTAAAATTGATACATGAACTTTCTGCGATAAAACTATGTTTTCAAATATGACAAAACTGTAATTTATTGTATATTAAGTAATCGATTAAGATGTGTATAAATCCGAAGAATAGGACCTGTCATACAAACTTGTCGATTAAAGCTTTTTTGTGTCATTAGTTGGTCTATAACTAAGTTTTTGATTAAAAACTGCATATTAGTGAAAAGATGTTAGTAGATTAACAAACCGAGTTGTTCCTAAGCTTAACGAGGTGGTTTATCTCTGTAACCTAAAAGAGACATCTCTTTTAAGTAGAATAAATCTAGTAAGAATAAATGCTAGTAAAAATTCATTTTAATTAACGTTACGATATTGACATGACACATTTATCTGAGATGATATATACGCTAATGATGATATACGCTAAGCCTAAAAGAAGACGAAACATTTCGTCGAATTGTTTGTGACTTACTGACTTTGAGTAAGTTCAGGAAGAAAATACTGCACAAGGAGCTTATATCCCCGTTCCAAACAAGAAATACTTTAACAAGAGATTTTTTAGAGTTTTGATATTGGAAATGCTGAGTATTTTATACTTTATTAAAATCCGTTTGTACCTCAAAAGTCTGTTAACATTATACTAACATATTTTGGAGACCGGCACTTGAAAGTTTATGGTAAATAAACTGTTATGAAACTTTCTTCTCTATATACAGCTTTTAAGTGATTTCACAAATATTATTTCAACATTAAAAAACTGAAAAAAAATATTATATGTACTTAAGAACAAATAACTATCACCTAAGAGTATATTTATATTAAATTAATTCAATTCAAAATTATATAAAATAAAACTTAAATTATATTTAATTTTTTTATAACACTTACTGCGGTGTGCTTTATCAGAAGGATCTCTACGCAATACAATACGTCTTTTTGATGAACAAATCGGTCCCGAATCAACATCGTGTATAACAATTTTAATAGCTTCACCATCCATTGATGTTTGACGACGTGGTGCTTCTAAATCCTCTAAGTTGGGACCTGTAAAAGCAGCAACTGGTGGCGGTATAGCAGCAGGTATTGTGGCTGGAAGAGCACCACGATCACGAAGAGCAGTTATGTCAGGTCTTAATAAAAGAAAAATAGATTTTCACTTACAATAATAATTTGTAAATATTAAAAAATTTTAAATATAAATATACTTATACAAATATAAATTGAAATTTTTATTTTTAATGTATGTAAGGGATTTTAAGTTTATTTATTTAAAAAAAAAATAAATTATATTGAAAAATATAAATAAACGAAATCTCTCCTTGAACATTCACAAAACTTTCTAACCGATAAACTCTCTTTCACATGCACAAATCAACTTATCCCAATGGAAACGACCAAAACTTAATTTAATTAGTATAAATTGATTTAGTTTCAGTTCCGAAAGGCACTATTCTCTATATACACATAAGGGGTATAATACAGATATTTAGAGTTAAATATATAAAATAAGTCAAATCATGGATCCTAGTTATTTCGTAGTAGATATTTAATTTTTTTTAATAAAAAAATAATTGATAAATATTCTTAAGTTAATGACAGAAGAAAATATCAAAACCCTGTAATATTGACTTAAAAACAAACTAGTTTATTTTAATGAAATTAAACAAGAAAAAAAACAATATTATTACATTATTTTCAGTAAAAGAAATAGAATCTACTATATATGTTTCTCAAAATGAAAATATATTATATATATATTGAAACTTACAGTTGTGAACCACGTCGCCGCATACGTCTGTCATCGTCCACAGTTAATACAGGACTACCTTTATCAGGACTAGGTGACTCATCATTTTGTAAATCCTCAGATGGATGTGGCACCCTAAAACTGGGTCTACGTGAACCAGGTAAAGCTATTTGTGGTGCCATGCCATCACCTGGTGAGCGTTGCAATTGTGCACCGGCTGCAACTGCTTGTATCAAGCCAGGCGCAAACACATCATAAGCAGATTTTCTTTTATGAATAAAAATATTAAATAAATAAATTAAATTTCGAACTATCTACATTGTACCAGCTACATACCTTCTTGGCATAGCGGGTATACCTAAACCAGCATCACCACCAACACCCAAGCCCCCAGCACCAATGCCACCTGTTCCAGTTGCTCCACCACCAGTTTTCATATCATCATCATAGCTATGCTGTCGTGCTACACGTGAGCCACGTCTCGATGCAATACGTGACAATGGTGGTCCAAATGCAGGCTCTTCACCTTGACGTGGTGGACTTGACGAACGACTTGGTGCCATGCTACGTCCACCGCCACGCCAGTCACCATCACCGCCCGGCGTTTTGTTACCCTTTAACTGCTTTGTTATTAAATTTGCTTTATAATGTGCTTCAGGTTAGTGTGATGGCATAAACTTACCTTTTCCAATTCTTTTAGTGAGGCAGGCGATACATCCGAGTGTCTCCTTAATTCTGGACTACGTGGAGGTGCTAAAGCTGCACCATTTGCCGGTGCTAATGTTTGCGTACTGGAACCTAATTTTGCATCTGAATGACGTCGTTGTAAAGCCTCTAACACAGGTACGTCTAGCATAGAATCTGTGGAGTCTTGCGGTATGCAAACACGTGAGGCCATTTTCCGTCGGCAAACACTGCAGCGCCACATATTCTGTAAGTAAACAAATCCATAAATCATTCTTAATGCTTTTAAACC
>NC_051846.1:25571844-25579141 GCF_002237135.1 Teleopsis dalmanni
ATTTTTCTGAAGATACTCGTACCTTAAACAAACAAAAAGGAAAATACTGAAAATACGGAAAATTTTTGCAGATATTACGGCAAATGAGGTAGTAAAATGTTATGAAAATATTGCATATGTTTCCCCAAATGAATACTGCGCGCCGATGGAGCGAACATCTTGTAAAGCAAATGTACCCAGGTTCATAGTTACGGAAGAACCTGTGAGAGTACGAGAACATGTGCTCGTACATATTCATTAAGTAGAAAGCAAATTACACCAAATAAAACACATTTAAAATTTAAAGTAAATTTCTGATATGTGGTAGGAGGCGGTGAGGTAGGTATAATATGAAGTTATGCCTAAATGAATATACCTTTGGATGTTATCTGTCTTAATAAGTATTGAACATTTTTAAAGGCAAAGATTTGATGATGCTTCAAATTGCGTGTTTTTTTTTTCTTTTGCAGAAAAAGTTTTTAACGTTCCCTCTTCTTGAAAAGTTTGTTCCATGAAAAGCAGAAGTATCAATATTTGCTTACCTACAGGATTCTTAGATTCTTAGTGACAAAGAAAGCCAAATAATGTAATTAAAATGACGAGATAACATATTTTTCATAAGAAAAATTAATCATAACGTTTGGACATCAATCAATAATTCCAACAAGTATATTAAGAAATTAATCTTAGGCGATATATTATAATATCAACACACAAAAAAACCGATATTGAAATTGTTCACGACATATCTGGACTATCAAGTCAAGCCTTTTCTTTGTGTATTTATTGCACTGCTAATGACGTTTGTGTTAATTACGTAGAATATCTCCTAAACGAATTATCAGAACATAGATTAATTATATTGCTGATTTATTGTGTGGGCATAAGTTGAATCAATTTGTGTAAAATTTTAATAAAATTAACTGAAGCGAAATATACGAAACGTTAAAGAAATTCTAAAGTTGACGAAGATACTACATTAAAACTATAATTTCATATAAGATTTTAACGTTTTCAAAAAGGTCGGGAAGGTTTTCAACACAACACGATATCTGGACATCGTTATAGGAATCATGATAAGCAATTATCACAAAGTTAGCCGTATGAATGGCTGGAAAATTTGTGTGATTTATTTAACAGATCGTGGCGAAACAGTAATAATACTATATATAGCATTATTATATATAGCGCAAGAACTGTATTCTTCAAGCATTGTATGCTACTTATGCTACTGCACTAGCTCAAAAACATGAACACTTATTTCGTTTTCAATTGATAAATTTAAAGTAGCTTTTTCAATCGAAATTCACTTTTAGTGCAGGCGAAAATGCATAAAATTCGAGATTAAGTTATAACAAGTCTAATAAGTTTTAGTGTCAATTGTAGTAAGAATTGAGACTCAAAACCAATATACATATCTTCCTGGAAGGAAATACTCAATTTTAAAGTATATGCTCTCAATCGGCAAGCAGTGTTTACTCCTGATTTGTGTTATTCTGACAATATAACTCATATTTCATATTAGTCAGATCAATTGAAAAATGTTATAATTATACAAGGAAATGAATTTATGTACGAAATTGGATGTATGTAAAAAAATAACGTTCTTTGATATTTATTAAGAACGTAATTCCAAAATCAATATTATGTTATCAAATATCAGATGTCAAACAAGTCACTCAATTATATATACCTTTACAGACAAGTACAATGGAACCTGACTTAAAAGAGTTTTTTTGTAAAGTCTGTAGACAATCCTGGTAATGTGTATTAACTGCGTAACAAATTACTCATCGCCTTAAAATTACAATGCTTATGTTTTATATAAATGATTATTTTCAAACAAAGTGAGAATTATAAAAAGTAAATAAAATCTATCTAAACCTTATCCGGCAAGGAAAAGTAATTTAATGATTTATGATCATTAAATTCATCTATCTAATTATCGATAAGATATGGTCGATTAAAGAAATTCTACAGTTTTGTGGTATCACAAGCGACGAACTTGTCGCGGAAATAGTGCAGTGTAAAACCACAAACTGAACACTAAGTCGCCACCAAAAATAGTGCTGCAGTGAAACAAGACAGAGCTTTTACCTGCGTTTCGTTGCAGTGTTTAAACACTGCGGGCGTTTAAACAAATAAACAAGGTATAAATTCTGAGTGCTATTTGACTGTTGATGCTTTCCACCTATTGCGAAAAAAAATTGCGCCCAGTCTTGATATGCGGTATAGCGGTCAATGGACAATTTAATTCAACTCGCAGAATGATGATTGATTTTCATAGCTCCAATGTTTAAAACTTTGATTGACTTTTTAAAATCACAACTTCAATTCAGAAATTAAATATCTGCCACAAAACTTTATTGACTCCAGTTTAAACACAAATTAGTAAAGTAACACTTTCTATTTTAGAAACTTATGTAAGCTTTAATCAAATATTAACAATGGATGTAAAATTGGTGTCAATTCCACAGCATCCAAAATTAGTTATTTACCTAATGTATTTAAACTAATATTATTTTAAAGCATTGGGACATATTTAAAGTATCAATATTTAAGAGGCTCTATTACAAAATCGTTTTCGAATTGTATTCATTTCGATCATGAATCTTAATTAAGGCGATAATATCGAAAAGCAAAATAGCAAAGTAGCAAAGAAGCGAGTAAAGCCCTTAATTCATTTCCGTTGCAGCTTAAATTGAAATTAATTATTCGCATTTAAATATTTACACACATTGCATGTGCAGGTTGCACACAGCTAAGTTGCTGGTGTGCACTTGCACAAAATTGGAAATTTTCAAATTTTCTGTGCTGCACACAAAACCAATATTTATTACGTAAATTTAAACTAAGCCAAGAGTACACACCGCTTGAAATATGGTACATACTAACTAACATTTTCACATACAAGATACAATATCTCTGGTTTATATGCATTTAAATCATGTACAAATATTTGTTAACGTCTGTGAATAATTAAAAGGAACATATAAAAAATCTATCGGATGTGCATCTGCTTATGTGAATAATTTTTGTACTGTTGACTAACTTTATGCAAATGTAATTAGATACATTTTCCGTTGCACATTTATAGTTTATAAATTATGGAAATAAAAAATGCTTAATGGTTTAAATCAAATTGTGCAATGAACAAAATATATATGGTTAACTTATTTTTATTCGATTGTGTACCATAGTTAGGTACTATAGCAAGCATCAGATATTCAAGAAAAAATATTAAACAAAAATACAAAATATTTAGGAAAGAATTAGCTTTGGCTGCACTGTAGTGAAGATATCAGTGATGCAGTGCTATATATAATTCAAAAATGAAAATATTTGATTATCGGTCTTTTTAACTGCCATATCTATAATCTCTCAAATGGTTATAAAGTGTAAAGAAAATGTATTTATAATTGACTATAATTGAATTATAGAAAGCTACGAGTATATATAGCTATTAAACTATAGCTTAAGAAAGCTATATATATCAACACCGGTGTTTGTTTAAAGTTCAAAGCGCTCATCACTCGCGAAAAGCTCTATCGAAATGGTAATAATATGTTAGATAAGTATATATATAACATATTATCTATATATATATATAGATAAGTATACATATAAGTATATAAGTAATAAAATCAGATCAATAAAATTTTAACTTTTTGGTTTGATTGAATGTTGGCTTCTCAACTACCAAACATAAATATTCATTTTTGAAAATTACATTCATTTATGACGAAAGACTATTTTAAACAGTAGTAAATTAGAAGAACAAAATTGTATTATTTATTATTTATTTATTATTTATCAGCTGTTTCGAGTATTGACAAATACCCATCATAAGCGATCTCTTGGAAATATTTCTTGTATTTAATTGTTCATAAATAATTTTTGGAGACTGCAAGTACCAAGAATTCAACTCCTAGCCTGCCAAATTTGAAGCTTAGAGTCAATGTTCATTAGCCAGGTGTCCCAAAGCTGTGCCTAACTTATATGATCTAACTTGGAACTCTGTTAATTTACTATGAAAATTTAATTAATTAATTCACTAGCTGTGTTATATTAGTATGAAATCATAATATTTATTATTACATTATTATATAAAATATTTTTTTAACATTCCCTTTCTTTGCGCACTGAAATACTACTATTGAATACTTACACTGATTATACAATCAGTGCAATTATAAAATCACGTTTACCAGAGACTGTTTTCAAGAGAAGGCTGTATCAGCTTGGTTGTGACATCATGCAATAAGCGACCATCTTGAACTTCTAACGAGCATCAGTTTTCAATTCCAAAGCGTGGTTATTATTATAAAAAAAGATATAATAAAATGAACTAAAATCGGGTTTAAGCAGTTCATCGAGATGAAGAGTCTACAATTGAACCTTTAGAAACCACGCTTGTATTATTTTTCAAGTAATAAAAAATTTATGATTCAAGTATTTTTTAAGTAATATCTTTACTATTGTCTAGAAAGCAGAGCCACAATCTCGAAAAAAATGATAACAAAATATCGTTTTTCCTATCACGCAGTGAGCCGCCAGCACCGATACCGATACCGATCATTTAATTAACTTTCATTTGATAAGGTGATATGTTATATTATACATATGTTAGTTTAAAAATGCATCTAAAAACTAATGCATACTATTTATAATCCTTATAACCGAAAATATTCATAAAGCTTAAAATTATTTTATTATCTTTTAATCTGAAAACATTAATGTTTCTGAATTGAAATAAATCAAAAATAAAAGTTCTACGCCTGACTTTTCACTTCAACACATTTGGGCGCCCAAATAGAAAAAAAGCTGTTCCACTACAATATTTTAGTCAACGAGTGGCACTAATGGAAAATTTCCACAAAAAAAAAAAAATTAGAAGAAACACTAATGATTTAAAACTAAACGCAGAACTAAAAGTGAATTTTGAAGCATTTAACGCTCACACACGCACTAAAAATGCATATCGAATGCTTAAATCAGTTGCGGTGGGTTTTCGGTACGGTCTCGGTGCATCGCTGTTTCTCTCCATTAATGCGCTTTAATTGCAACTAATTGCCTGTAAACAAATGACGTAAAACATTTGACTGACAAATTTTGTTACTTCAGAATGTATACACTTTAGTACGTTTCAGTTCTGTTACCACATTTAAAGCAAAAATTTGTTACGCTTAACTTCAAATTTTCTAGATAAGTAAAAAAAATTTGTGGTGGAATTGACAGAATACAGTAGTTCCCTCTTTAAAAAAATAGATGCAAAGAGAAAAACTACAATTTTGACTTTTTACTTATTTTTGGCAATATATTTTTGCAACATTTTGACAGAAAAACGTTGCAATAAAATTCAGTACTCAATAGCTTTTGCACTTCTATTTGCATCTTTCAACAAGAAACTGCTACGTTGCAACATTGTATCTTGTGAATGCACTTCAAACCGACGAACATCGTGCCACAAATTGCAGGCCATCATTAGAACGATGTGCCACTTGACAGCAATTGAATGGTCTGTGACGAATTGTATCAGCAATAAATTTTAATTGTCAGTGATTAAAATGCTCCTTCGGATCGTTTTATGCACCTAAATGTGTACTGGAGAATGGACTCAGGTATTTTCGATGTGCAAGTCTTATCTGTTTTATTTTTAAAAAAGGAAAATAAAAAGAAAATATACATAGAATCAATGAAAAATGAGTAAAAACATTAGAATTAAATAATTGGAAATGATAATCAAAATAGTTAACATAGCTATGAATATCAATGTAGACTCGTATAAATAGAAATAGGATGGGAATACCTACACATAAAGATCTTTAACCTACCGTGGGAATGAAAGCTTTTGCAATTCTTGAGTAAGAACTAAATCTCATGTTAATATGTAGTTTTTTACCTTATTTTACTTATAAAATCTTTCAGACAATTATAAAATCTTGCACGATCCTCTAAGACTAAGTTCGTCAAAAGTTACGAAAACATCCTGATTCATCTAACAAGTAGGAATACTCAATTAGAATTTTGTGGACAAAAAATCTGACGAACTTACAAGGGTACAAAATCTTACTACCTGTATCTTTTTTGATAACATCTAATTGTCTGATTGTATTATTATAGTTAGTTAGTTAGTTGGCCATTACAGACGTGTGTCGTCCTTGGCCGCGTCGAGTAGCCTCCGCCAGTCAGCCCGATTAGTTGCCTTCTGACGCCAGTTGGTAGTACCGAGCGCCCCCAAATCGTTGGTCACCTGGTCCTTCCACCGAAGATGCGGACGTCCTCTACCGCGTTTTCCACCTGCGGGTACCGAGTCAAATACCTTTCTAGCTGGAGCACTTTCTTCCATTCGCACGACATGACCAAGCCAGCGTAGCCGCTGAATTTTTATGCGCTTAACTATGTTAATGTCGCGGTATAGCTCATACAGCTCATCGTTCCATCTAATTCGATACTCGTCGCCAACGCGTAAGGGATCATAGATCTTTCGAAGAATTTTTCTCTCGAATGCTCCTAACGCCTTCTCATTACTGTTGGTAATTGTCCAAGCTTCTGCACCATACAGCAGGACAGGCATGATAACGGATTTGTGAGCGTGATTTTTGTTTGTCGAGAGAGGGCTTTATTTCTCAATTGCTTACTTAGCCCGAAGTAACATTTGTTGGCAAGAGTAATTATTCGTTGAATCTCTAGGTTGACGTCATTTTTGGTGTTTAAGCTGGTTCCTAAATAAACAAAGTCTTTCACAACTTCGAACTTATAATTGTCAACAGTAACGTAGGTCCCAAGACGCTCAGGAGATTTGTTTGTTGACAGAAAGTACTTTGTTTTGTCCTCATTTACCACAAGACCCATTTGCTTTGCTTGTTTTTCTAAGTTGGAAAATGCCGCACTGACGACGCGGGTGTTCAGACCAATGATATCAATATCGTCGGAATACGCAAGCAGCATTACACTTTTTTAGAATATTGTGCCAGTACGGTTTAAATCTGCTGCTCGAATTATCGTTTCCAACATTAGGTTAAAGTAGTCACACGACAAGGAGTCACCCTGTCTGAAACCTCGTTTGGTATCAAACGGCTCAGAGATGTTCTTTCCAATTCTAACGGAGCTGGTGGTGTTGCTCAACGTCATTTTACATAGCCGTATAAGTTTTGCTGGGATACCAAATTCAGACATAGCGGCATAGAGTGTGCTTCTAGTCGTAGTGTCAAAAGCAGCTTTGAAGTCGACAAATAGGTGGTGTGTTTCGATTTGTTTTTCTTGAGTCTTCTCCAGGATTTGACGCACTGTGAGTATTTGGTCTAGAGTGGATTTG
>NC_051846.1:25579241-25587978 GCF_002237135.1 Teleopsis dalmanni
ATAGAAGTGAACATTGTTGCTTTTCTTCTTGACTTTTAACTTTAAGCAGCATGAATTATTACGACAGGTAATTGCAAGTACAGAAAGTGTGCCAGTATCAGTGGTAAGCTGCGTAGAGATAATAGTTACTTTACGACGACGTGCCACACTCAAACAAGGCTTTAGACATATAGACTTGGAACGGTATCTAGTCATTGTTGTTCAATGGATTTTATAGAGCAATCTGTACAACAGCAGCCATTCAAATAAGCAAGCAATGGCCAACAACAATAACCAAAAATATTGTTTGATGAAATTTTAAAAGCGGAGAACAGTTTTGGACACGACTTGTCTAAGATTTTTATTGTTGTTGGGTGCTGTTTTCTTATTTACAAAAGACTTATCAGGCATCTGAAGTCTGCGTACGTCAAATGACTAAAGGTAATATTGTGGGTGGTTGTTGGTCGGTCAGCAGAGCCAAGGTAACAGACAATAGAAAATAAACAACCAACAAATAATAGGCAACAGGCAATACAAGGCGTCACCGCACGATGAAGCAAGGTAAGGTAAGTTAAGGCAATGTATTTCATATTTGGCTTTTAGGTTCTTGTTTGATTTTATGGAAAAATCAATTGTAGTAAAATTGAATTTGTCTGGCAATAAGTCATTTTGCCTGTTTGAGCAATTTAACAAAATGACAAAAACAGTTTTGCTTGAATGACGGCAACACAAAATTTTAAAGAAACTTTAACGTCACTGGAGCTACGATAACTAAAATGTGTAAATTTGTGTATAATCATTTAGTTTCTTAATAAAAGAGAAGATATATTTTTTATGGTAGAAATGTTAAGGCAATAATGTGACTATAAACATGCAGCAAACAACACGTACACTTTGAACCAGAAAGCAATAAAAAAGCAAAGCGGAACATTTAAGATTGTCATTTTAATGATAAAAAATTAAGAAAAATTGTAGATAAAAAATTATATGTTGTTTCTTTCCAAAAATATAAAAACAAACAAACAAGCATACAGAAGCACATAATGATTAATTATGAAGTTTGTGTAGTCTTGTCATTTTAGTAAATTGCTTGCTTGGAACCACCACCTCCGCAAAAGTGAATAAGTGTTGGGGTAAGGTAAATGCATAAAACTCACAAACAATATACGAAATTTTAAACATATAAAAAATTAAAAAAAAAATAAATTAAAATAAAACTTTTTTCGATTGAAGAAAAACTTTTGTTATCTAACTATAACAAAAGAACCCAAATAATCAAAAGATACGAATACGTACTTAACAGCGACTGCAACCAAAGTAGGAGCGTAAAAAATTATCAATAATTTGCACGTCAATTATTTTGTTGGTACAGTGAACGCTAGCTTAAACAGACACCAACGGTACCAGTAGCTCTCTTCGGTCAAGTGAATTATTTTTGTCAAAGGAACGTACTTTGTATGTGTTATAACAATTAAAAATTGTTAGATCGGTTAAAAGAGAGCTCTCCGGGTTTAAAGAGATTACTGTTTAGAGAATTTACTGGAATAGTATTTGTTCAAGTTAAATTAAATGAGTAATTAAAAGTTGCGAAATTTTTAAAAACTTTCTAATTATATAGAGAAATAAGTGACGAATGTCTTGATAAAAATAAATTGCAGTTCAATTAATAATGTTTCCAATAAACCTAAGTGCACTCCACTTAAAAGCAAGTTTGATAAGTATAAATTTAGATCGGATATGATAAAGTAGTGGGAATGAATCATATGACGCAGAAAAGTTTCGTAAATAATTGAAATAATATAAAAATAGTTAAAATTAAAATCCATGAAAATTAATTTGAAATTTCAAAAAATTGAAAACGTAAGTCATATAGTTGAGGTAAAATAAAAAATTAAATAATTGATGTATTGAGTCCTAATAGAGTGAAGCACTATGAACATAGTAAATCGTTTGTGCAGCAACTAACCGTAATTAAACAAACCACATTCAGGCTTTTAAATGAGGCTAAAACATCATCTTGCTGAGGGCAACATGTCAGTTGGTGTTTGGAACAACCGGCCTATATTAATTTTCTAACCTACCATAGGCCAAAACCCAGTCACTCCTCAAATAGAACCGTTAAATTAAAATGGCAGCATACGCTATTATGACCCGTTGAATAATCTACTTATAATCTTATTTTTTCGGTTTTAAGGAGTGCATGTAGTTAGTAGTTAGTCAATAATTGCAGTTGTCTTACAATGGCAAGATTTAGAAGAGTACAAAATTGAAGAAAATATAGAAAGATAGATTTATCAATAAATACACAAAAATCCAAATAGTAAATACATTGGTATTCAAAATAGTTACTCATGTTCACAACCCAACTATGGATGGTTAAAAAATTAGTCAAACAGATTATGGTTTTGAACAGTACTGAATTGCAACAACAAAAAATTTTAATTTATATTTACTTAATTGAATTTCTAGCTGTATTGCCAAAAATACTTTTTATCAGTGGTCTTTTTGGTATTATTTCTTATATATAATTATTCGTAAATAAATTGTTGAGTCTGCAAGTACCAAGGGTTGAACTTGTACCCTGCCTAACTTCAAACTCAGAGTCAGTATTAATTCGCCAATAAAAAATTTTGTTGTTACAATTCAGTACTGTTCGAAACTGTCTACCGTTCAAAACTGTTTACTGTTCAGTCTATAGAGACATATAGTAATTTAATAAGTTTTATAAATTATCAGAACCTTAGTTAAAGAATATGCAATTACTACGAAATACAAACTATTAAATAAAATGTTTCTCAAATAATTTGACATATCTAAGTTTCTTTATTTAAAAATATCTGAAAACGAGGAAACGATATATCAAGAAAATATTAATAAAAATGTTGGATACTTTAATATTCTTGAAAAAAAAAAAAACTACATTTTATTAAATTTCAAAAGTAAAATAATTTGCATACAGGAGCACCTGGAATTTATGTAAAAGCATTTCGTAACCCAAATAAAAAAAGGAAAAGAATCTTACACCTACGCAAACTTAAACGTTAACACTTTTATTGATATTTGAGCTCAAACCTATTGAAAGGAAAAAAGTAAATTGTAATAAAAATACAAAAAAAAAAGAAGAAATGTAACGAGTACAAAAAAAACTTAAAGGAAAATAAAAAGCTGTAAAAATGAAAAATGTGAAAAGTTATGTAGAGCACAGAAATATTGAAAACTCGCTTCAGTTAATTTTTTCAATACACTTTTATATATAAAAACAAATATTATCCTTGAAAGGCAAAAAGTTCGCATAATTGAACCGAGAAAACAACAAAAATTATCGTAAAAAACAAAAACAACAAACCATAGATTGCAATAACTACGAAAGATACTCATGCAATCAGAATTTCAAATTTGAATTGTTTAAGTGTGTTGAGGCAGCATCCACTAAACTATTCAAAAGTCGACAAAATTACTTTTCACTGAAAGAAAATACGAATATCTCGCAGATACGTACCAGCTTAGTGTTAAAAAGATACGCAAACTTCAAGTGCAATGTCATACGCCAAATGAAGCGATGGCAAATTTATTTCAACGCAAATGCGAAAAAGGAAAAAATCATAAGGAACAATATATACAGTTCGGGGCGGAAAAAACTAAAAAAAAAGAATAAACGGATATAAAAGAAAATTTTCAATAAAAAATTTTTCTGAAGATACTCGTACCTTAAACAAACAAAAAGGAAAATACTGAAAATACGGAAAATTTTTGCAGATATTACAGCAAATGAGGTAGTAAAATGTTATGAAAATATTGCATATGTTTCCCCAAATGAATACTGCGCGCCGATGGAGCGAACATCTTGTAAAGCAAATGTACCCAGGTTCATAGTTACGGAAGAACCTGTGAGAGTACGAGAACATGTGCTCGTACATATTCATTAAGTAGAAAGCAAATTACACCAAATAAAACACATTTAAAATTTAAAGTAAATTTGTGATATGTAGTAGGAGGCGGTGAGGTAGGTATTATATGAAGTTATGCCTAAATGAATATACCTTTGGATGTTATCTGTCTTAATAAGTATTGAACATTTTTAAAGGAAAAGATTTGATGATGCTTCAAATTGCGTGTTTTTTTTCTTTTGCAGAAAAAGTTTTTAACGTTCCCTCTTCTTGAAAAGTTTATTCCATGAAAAGCAGAAGTATCAATATTTGCTTACCTATAGGATTCTTAGATTCTTAGTGACAAAGAAAGCAAAATAATGTAATTAAAATGACGAGATAACATATTTTTCATAAGAAAAATTAATCATAACGTTTGGACATCAATCAATAATTCCAAAAAGTATATTAAGAAATTAATCTTAGGCGATATATTATAATATCAACACACACAAAAACCGAATAGCATAGACGGGATGTATGAAGAACGTAACGAAGATATTGAAATTGCTCACGACATATCTGGACTACCAAGTCAAGCCTTTTCTTTGTGTATTTATTGCACTGCTAATGACGTTTGTGTTAATTACGTAGAATATCTCCTAAACGAATTATCAGAACATAGATTATTATATTAGATTATTAGATTATTATATTGCTGATTTATTGTGTGGGCATAAGTTGAATCACTTTGTGTAAAATTTTAATAAAATTAACTGAACCGAAGTATACGAAACGTTAAAGAAATTCTAAAGTTGACGAGGATACTACATTAAAACTACAATTTCATATAAGATTTTAACGGTTCCAAAAGGGTCGAGAAGGTTTTCAAAACAACACGATATCTGGACATCGTAATAGATATGTTATAGAAATCATAATAAGCAATAATCACAAAGTTAGCCGTATGAATGACTGGAAAATTTGTGTGATTTATTTAACAGATCGTGGCAAAACAGTAATAATACTATATATAGCATTATTATATATAGCGCAAGAACTGTATTCTTCAAGCATTGTAGCCTATGCTACGGTATGCTACGTAAAGTACTGCACTAGGTCAAAAACATGAACACTTATTTCGTTTTCAATTGATAAATTTAAAGTAGCTTTTTCAATCGAAATTCACTTTTAGTGCAATTTCATATTTGATTAGCAAAATTCAGGCGAAAATCCATAAAATTCAAGATTAAGTTATAACAAGTTTAATAATTTTACTGCCAATTCTAGTAAGAATTGAGACTCAATACTAATCTACATGTCTTCCTGGAAGGAAATACACAATTTTAAAGTATATGCTCTCAATCGGCAGGCAGTGTTTACTCCCGATTTGTGTTATTCTGACAATATAACTCATATTTCATATTAGTCAGATCAATTGAAAAATGTTATAATTATACAAGGAAATGAATTTATGTACGAAAGTGGATGTATGTAAAAAATAACGTTCTTTGATATTTATTAAGAACGTAATTCCAAAATCCATAGCATGTTATCAAATATCAGATGTCAAACAAGTAATTCAATTATAATACCTTTACAGAGAAGTACTATGGAACCTGACTTGAAAGAGTTTTTTTGTAAAGTCTGTAGACAATCCTGGTAATATGTATTAACTGCGTAACAAATTACTCATCGCCTTAATATTACAATGCTTATGTTTTATATAAATGATTAATTTCCAACAAAGTGAGAATTATAAAAAGTAAATAAAATCTATCTTAACCTTGTCTGGCAAGGAAAAGTAATTTAATGATTTATGATCATTAAATTCATCTATCTAATTATCGATAAGATATGGTCGTTTAAAGAAATTCTACAGTTTTGTGGTATCACGAGCGACGAACTTGTCGCGGAAATAGTGCAGTGTAAAACCACAAACTGAACACTAAGTCGCCACCAAAAATAGTGCTGCAGTGGAGCAAGACAGATCTTTTACCTGCGTTTCGGCACGTTGCAGTGTTTAAACACTGCGGGTGTTTAAACAAATAATCAAGGTATAAATTCTGAGTGCTATTTGACTGTTGATGCTTTCCACCTATTGCAAAAAAAAGTGCACCCAGTCTTGATATGCGGAATAGCGGTCAATGTACAATTTAATTCAACTCGCAGAATGATGATTGATTTTCATAGCTTCAATGCTTAAAACTTTGATTGACTTTTTAAAATCACAACTTCAATTCAGAAATTAAATATCTGCCACAAAACTTTATTGACTCCAGTTTAAACACAAATTAGTAAAGTAACACTTTCTATTTTAGAAACTTATGTAAGCTTTAATCAAATATTAACAATGGATGTAAAATTGGTGTCAATTCCACAGCATCCAAAATTAGTTATTTACCTAATGTATTTAAACTAATATTATTTTAAAGCATTGGGACATATTTAAAGTATCAATATTTAAGAGGCTCTATTACAAAATCGTTTTCGAATTGTATTCATTTCGATCATGAATCTTAATTAAGGCGATAATATCGAAAAGCAAAATAGCAAAGTAGCAAAGAAGCGAGTAAAGCCCTTAATTCATTTCCGTTGCAGCTTAAATTGAAATTAATTATTCGCATTTAAATATTTACACACATTGCATGTGCAGGTTGCACACAGCTAAGTTGCTGGTGTGCACTTGCACAAAATTGGAAATTTTCAAATTTTCTGTGCTGCACACAAAACCAATATTTATTACGTAAATTTAAACTAAGCCAAGAGTACACACCGCTTGAAATATGGTACATACTAACTAACATTTTCACATACAAGATACAATATCTCTGGTTTATATGCATTTAAATCATGTACAAATATTTGTTAACGTCTGTGAATAATTAAAAGGAACATATAAAAAATCTATCGGATGTGCATCTGCTTATGTGAATAATTTTTGTACTGTTGACTAACTTTATGCAAATGTAATTAGATACATTTTCCGTTGCACATTTATAGTTTATAAATTATGGAAATAAAAAATGCTTAATGGTTTAAATCAAATTGTGCAATGAACAAAATATATATGGTTAACTTATTTTTATTCGATTGTGTACCATAGTTAGGTACTATAGCAAGCATCAGATATTCAAGAAAAAATATTAAACAAAAATACAAAATATTTAGGAAAGAATTAGCTTTGGCTGCACTGTAGTGAAGATATCAGTGATGCAGTGCTATATATAATTCAAAAATGAAAATATTTGATTATCGGTCTTTTTAACTGCCATATCTATAATCTCTCAAATGGTTATAAAGTGTAAAGAAAATGTATTTATAATTGACTATAATTGAATTATAGAAAGCTACGAGTATATATAGCTATTAAACTATAGCTTAAGAAAGCTATATATATCAACACCGGTGTTTGTTTAAAGTTCAAAGCGCTCATCACTCGCGAAAAGCTCTATCGAAATGGTAATAATATGTTAGATAAGTATATATATAACATATTATCTATATATATATATAGATAAGTATACATATAAGTATATAAGTAATAAAATCAGATCAATAAAATTTTAACTTTTTGGTTTGATTGAATGTTGGCTTCTCAACTACCAAACATAAATATTCATTTTTGAAAATTACATTCATTTATGACGAAAGACTATTTTAAACAGTAGTAAATTAGAAGAACAAAATTGTATTATTTATTATTTATTTATTATTTATCAGCTGTTTCGAGTATTGACAAATACCCATCATAAGCGATCTCTTGGAAATATTTCTTGTATTTAATTGTTCATAAATAATTTTTGGAGACTGCAAGTACCAAGAATTCAACTCCTAGCCTGCCAAATTTGAAGCTTAGAGTCAATGTTCATTAGCCAGGTGTCCCAAAGCTGTGCCTAACTTATATGATCTAACTTGGAACTCTGTTAATTTACTATGAAAATTTAATTAATTAATTCACTAGCTGTGTTATATTAGTATGAAATCATAATATTTATTATTACATTATTATATAAAATATTTTTTTAACATTCCCTTTCTTTGCGCACTGAAATACTACTATTGAATACTTACACTGATTATACAATCAGTGCAATTATAAAATCACGTTTACCAGAGACTGTTTTCAAGAGAAGGCTGTATCAGCTTGGTTGTGACATCATGCAATAAGCGACCATCTTGAACTTCTAACGAGCATCAGTTTTCAATTCCAAAGCGTGGTTATTATTATAAAAAAAGATATAATAAAATGAACTAAAATCGGGTTTAAGCAGTTCATCGAGATGAAGAGTCTACAATTGAACCTTTAGAAACCACGCTTGTATTATTTTTCAAGTAATAAAAAATTTATGATTCAAGTATTTTTTAAGTAATATCTTTACTATTGTCTAGAAAGCAGAGCCACAATCTCGAAAAAAATGATAACAAAATATCGTTTTTCCTATCACGCAGTGAGCCGCCAGCACCGATACCGATACCGATCATTTAATTAACTTTCATTTGATAAGGTGATATGTTATATTATACATATGTTAGTTTAAAAATGCATCTAAAAACTAATGCATACTATTTATAATCCTTATAACCGAAAATATTCATAAAGCTTAAAATTATTTTATTATCTTTTAATCTGAAAACATTAATGTTTCTGAATTGAAATAAATCAAAAATAAAAGTTCTACGCCTGACTTTTCACTTCAACACATTTGGGCGCCCAAATAGAAAAAAAGCTGTTCCACTACAATATTTTAGTCAACGAGTGGCACTAATGGAAAATTTCCACAAAAAAAAAAAAATTAGAAGAAACACTAATGATTTAAAACTAAACGCAGAACTAAAAGTGAATTTTGAAGCATTTAACGCTCACACACGCACTAAAAATGCATATCGAA
>NC_051846.1:25588078-25592041 GCF_002237135.1 Teleopsis dalmanni
TTAAAAAAAAATAATTAAAAAAAATTTGAAAAAATATTAAAAAAAAAATTTTATTTTTATTATAAGAACTTTCTCAGAGATAAATGTTATTGCAAAATGAAGCCGCCATGTTTTTCTAAAATAATTAGGGTATGAATTATCTCCTACAACTTAACTTTACAGTTTGCCAAAACAATTTTGGGGACCTTTTTGATATTTTTCGGTATCACCACCTCTTTTGAGCACGTTCGACATCATCAGGTAATCACTTATCTATTATTTGTCTCGATGAAGCAGAGACCGGATAGCTAAACATTGGTTTCATAAATGCCAAAGTACGATATCCACCCTTCTGACAATATAAAAAGTAGCGTTAATAAAACAGCTGTAACTATATGAGTCATAGTTTCAATATCGTAAAATATTGATTGATGTCATTTGAATGTTTTCACTTTTTAAAATTCATATGAATTTTTTCGAGTAGCGCTGCCAGTGTATCATATTAAGGTTTTATCAGTGGATGTCATATGTTATTTATACCCTACTATGGGTATTAGAATAGAATTACGTTTTTAAAGAACTGCTCTTCGTTCAACGTGGAAAAAGTTTCTTTATGAAACCAAATATATTTAGTTTTAAGTTTTTGAAGGTTGTTTTTTTATTTAGAACTTAATAGTAGATTTGTTTTCCAAATATCATCAGATTAATTTAGTACAAAAAATAAAAATCAAAAGAATTTCTATTTTTTAAGAAGAATTTACATACAATTATCTGAGCAGTTTATTAGGCAAGTAATCAAAATAGTTTAACGTATATTATATATTATTACATTTTAGTTTATTTGAATAGAATTTAAAAAGTACACATGAAAAGGAAATGAGCACAATTCAAATTAAATTAAAGAAAAATTGTGTCACAAGAGTATTTAACTATTAGGGTCAATTTGTATGCAGCAATAAAATTGTGATCGACAGCAATTGCTGTTGTATTATTGTGCGAATCGAGCAACTAAATAATATTATTTGAAACGTGCAGTGTGTCAAGGAATAACAATTCAAACACCACCAACAACAGCCAACCCAAAACAGGAAAATTAAACAACATGCTACAAATACTGCAGAAGAATAAATACTTCAGACATTAGCAGCACAAGGATATGCGGGTCTGTAGTCCCTGTACTAATATTTCGGAATACACACAAATATTTTGTAACTCTACGTGCTGCTGTCAATATAAAACGAAAAATGCTTGAAGTTGACTTCATGCACAATGTGGTAACTTTGAAATATCCAAGCTTTCCAAAGGCAAAGTCACAGTTAACTGAAGGAAGGCGAAGTTATGTGATGAATTTCTTGTGGCAGTTGTCGCCGTCATTGCCGTCAACGTTCACAAACTCGTTCTCGAATCCTTATTCGTGAATCTCATCTTTATCGGTCTGAAGTTATTTCATCCCCACAAAATGTATGTGTTTATGCAACGAGCATCTTTATGACTCGACGGTATGCCGACAAGAGCAATTACAGTAACAACACAATTGGAACGAGTGCGTCTGGATACAAAGTGGTACAAAAATTCCTTTGGATTATATTGCGATTTTTGCACTGTTTTACAAAATTTTCACAGCATTTTTTCGAAAGCATGAAAATAAAAACAAAAGGAAATGAGTAGAAAAACCTACCCTTAGATATAAGGATTATGTTGCGCCTTTCCAATAAATTCTCTTCATCTATATACTTTTTGCAGTGTCATTCAGAGGTAGACAACAACAGCAACAGTAAGGAAAAAATAAATAAAAGCAAACTGAAGTAACTTGACTGTAGTATAAAGCAAGAAGTCATTCATAGCGAAACAACACTGAAAAGTTTCACGTCAAAAATTTTAAAAATATGTCCTGTACATTTATCTACCAAAGTAAATTTGCAGGCTCAAATTACAATTGCAAAGGTTCAATTTTATCACTGAATGAATCCATTTCTTTACTTTAGATTTTACTCATTCTTTTTTTGAACCTTTAGTCTATGTAAGCAATCGAGTATCTATGAATTGCAATGTTTGACTTCACTCTTCTGCATCAGGATTCAAATTTGCAAAAGCAAAATACATCAATTGAAGGCAAGATGTTAGGGATAAATTGCAGTAAAAAATTTTGATTAATTCATTTTAACTTTTTTAATTAAATGAATGGAATGGGATATGTCTAAGTTGTGTGGATCAAGAAAAACAAAGGATTTAATTACAATAGTAAAAAGTTCATTAAAAACGTAAAAAAGTTATGAAGTGTCTTTAGATATAACAACTTGTAATTAACAATTCTCTAAATCGTACAATTCAGATCATGTATGTAATTTATGAATAAAATGTCTAATGTAATAAAGTTATATTGAATCTTGAATGTAGTTTAAAAACGCCAATTCAGTAGATTTTTAGATACTCTGTAAAATAAATTATATCTCAATTCAATTGGATGTATCTTAAAACCAATATTTATCTGTCCGCGTGTTTATGTCTATGATAGTTTATTTTAAAGTAAGATCATTACTTCAGTCTGTTACTTCTGAACTTCCATATAAATTAAATAATTGTTAAAAGGGTTGGAACAGTAATAAAGAAACAACAACTAAAATTATTAAATTATTTAAATTAAAAAGGAAATTTTCCTGATTCTTTACATTTACTTACTATAACTGAATAAATTTATTTTATATCGTTTGTTTTTTTTAGCTGCATGAGAACTAAAAAATGTAATACAAGATAGAAATATTATTGAAATGCAATTTTTTTTAATTTTAATTATAATCTGGTAGATAATTTTATGGTATTTATTTTTTGTATATGATTTCCGGCATTTGTCCGCCATGACTACAAGTTAGATGGTCTATTCGATCAATCCAATTTTTGATTATTTTTTGCAATAAATGTAGCGTCAATGGTGGCATAAATATAGGCTTCCAACGCTTCAGGAGTTGCTAGCTTGCCGGCATAAATCAATGATCTAACAGGACCACTTTAGGAAATAATGTTGTTACCAAATTGTACATACCGCAAGTTGCGCTATCTTGTTGGAATCAAATGTGATCGATGTTTAACTCATTAATTATTGGAAAGAAAAATTCTGTCAATATGGTTCGATAGCGCTCACCATTCACCGTAACTGCAGCTCCTTCCTCATTTCGAAAGAAATAGGGACCGATCATTACGCTAACGTGTAAACCGCACCCAATTGTCAATTTTAATGGATATTATGGTGATACGATTACGGGTTGAGGATTATTTTCGCTTTATATACGGGAATTCTACTTATTGACGTAGCCATTAAACCAGAAATAAGCTTCATTACTATACACAATTCTTCGATAAAGTGCTCTATGAACTTCACAAACAGATTAATTTTTTTCAAAGTAAATTTTTACAATGTAGAAGCGTTGTTCTAGAGTTAAACGTGATTCATGATGAATTGTCAAACCTTACTGAACAGAAATATCAAACACAGTTTGACATTCTCATTTGTCAAACGATAGTTATCGATATCGATAGCTCTAACGCAACTAAAAAAAAAATTCGTTATAAAATAAAATTTCAACTTTAAAAAAAAGAAAAAAAAAGTGGTAATGGATTTGAATAATTAGTTAGTGTTAAATAAAAAAATTATTAAATAAATAAATTAATAAATACATAAATTAATAAATAATACGAAACTTAATCTCAATGCTAAGAACAGGAAACTGATATATAACCAAATAATTCGTCCGTCACTTTTATATGGTTGTGTAGCGTTTAGTAAAGCTTCAAACACTACTATTCACCAGTTAGAAATAGCACAAAGACAGGCTCTGAGAAGACTTTTTAAGATACCATGGTACATTAGGACGAATGACATCCTCAGGGACATCAATATTGATCTCATCAAAAAATACATAAAAGATAGAGCCCTGAAATTATTTGCGAAATCTGACAGACTTACCAACACCGCGTTATCAAATCTCA
>NC_051846.1:25592141-25666267 GCF_002237135.1 Teleopsis dalmanni
ACATTAAAATTGAAGAAATGTTTACCTATTTTTGATTTTTTCTAAATATTCTGAAGTGTTTTGATTGGACATGTTACTAGGGCTGATATGCAATTTGAAATCGGGGCCAAAATATTCGAAATAATCATTATAAGGCAATTCATTTGCTATTTCAACACCTAAAGCCACGGAAGTCTCATAAGTCCAACAGCGTGATACATTACGTATGGTATAACCACCACCACCGACCATTAGGAACGGTAAATTGTATTTCTTGACAAATTCTACACATTTGCCATGTCCTTTAACAGTTAAATTAAAGCAACCCAGTCGATCGCCAGTCAAGGAGTCAGCGCCACATTGCAACACAACCGCAGCAGGTTGGAATGTTTCCATAACTTTTGATATAATCGGCACAAATATAGACTCGTAGGCATCATCGTCCATACCATCGCGTAAGGGAATGTTTACAGCATAATATTTGCCCTTGCCTGCGCCTATATCGCGCAAATCACCGGTACCTGGAAAATATTCCCCATATTTGTGAAAACTGACTGTCATAACACGATCAGTGGTGTAAAATGCTTCCTCCACTCCATCGCCATGATGTACATCTATATCTATATAGAGAACACGTTGATGGTATTTTAAAAGTTCCAATATGCCCAATACAATATCATTAACATAGCAAAAACCGGAAGCTTCGGATTTTTTTGCATGATGCAGTCCACCACCCCAGTTTATACAAATTTCTGATGCTTGTTTATTTAGTTTTACAGCTGCTGCTACAGATCCACCAGCCGAAAGCTGACAGAATTCGTAGAGTCCATCAAATACTGGACAATCTTCACCTACATTAAAACGCTGCATTTGCTTGTTGTACTCGGACATATTATCAGGTCGTATGGATCGTAAAAAACGTACATATTCATCTGAATGGAATTTGGTCATCTCATCTGCTGTTGCTTTATGTGGACGCTAAAAGTGAATATGGAATAATAAAAATTTACTTAGGAAATCTATTTAAATATATTATATATAAAGTAGTTTAATAAGCATTATAATGGTAAAATCAAATCAATATGGATTTGCCTTACATTTTTAAAAGTGTGCACAACACTCTAAAATTTTTTATGTTTTCAGGACTGAATTATTTGGAGTTTAATTTTTTACTTCCATTTAGTTTAAGAGTCTAATTGGTTTCCAAAAGTAATGAAGTCCCAAAACGAGCCGTCAATATTGACGATCAAGTACAAAAGTCCAAGAACAGCAGAGGCTACGTTCTAGACTCACTCGTCAAGTTCGACGACTAACAGTCATTCAACATTCCCAAAAGGGACAACGCAAGTAGATCACTACGGACTACAACAACAACATCAAGTACCTACAGTGCATCACCCTCACTTCAAACTTAACTAAGTCTTATACTTATTTTATATGGCAGAATAAAATTCGATTAGAGTCCGTAAGAGCTTTCCAACTGTGGTCAGATTTACATCGAAAAGTCACTCGCCACAATTTTGATGTCAAAGTATTGTTTGAAAGTCATCTCCCCAGTGATGCAAGTACTATTCGATAAGGATATAGTCAGATATTTAATAATTATATTTGTCTTATAAATATGTCCATTCTCAATGTGTACCCTCTTTACTGCAGCTGTTCTCATTATGCCGTCACCCATATGTTTTTATGTCCCCAAACTCAAGCTCTATTCATTTATGGCTCTACAACGTTAAAGTGACAAAAAATTCTTTTGTCTGGACCTCAACTACATTCGGCATCAACTTCCCATTCTCATCTCATACTACAGTCTTATGATCCAAGTTTCAACTCGAAAACAAGCCATGTTCAGAATACGGGCTATAACAAGGTGGACTAATAACATTAGTTTCAATCGTTTGAAATTGTTTTTATTGTATTTTGTCTGAACAGACACTATATCTTAAACACTGCAATTTGATATACACTATTTTTTACTTACTAATATGATTTATAGTTACTACACGGACCATTTCTTGATCCCAAACACTTTAAGGAAACAACTTAATACAAAATTTGCTTTGCCTGTGCCACATTGAAGTGCTTAGGGTCTTCCACCTTGACCTAGATTGACTTTGATTAAAAGCCCATCTACACCTATTCCATTGTTGCTTCCAAACAATACCCTCTAACACTACCATCACCAACCCACATCTTAACGCATGCACACGTATTTGTAATATCTTTCATATTATCTGTTCTATAGATCTCGGCAGGTTATCACAACAACAATCTACCGTGATGAAGTATTTTATACAAAAAAATAGAATTCAATGGTGCAATTTACTGTTTTCTTGAACATTTACAAAATAACATTGTGATTAAGACTAGTCTGTGAAACAAAGGATAAGATAGGCCGTACTATCAGCTGCATCTTTCAACAATTTTTCGATATTTATCATTCCTTATGAATACCTCATGTTACTGGATTCTATAGTTTCATTCTATAGTTTGTGATGTGAAGTAGTGTGAGCTATAAAATGCTTTAATTTTTTTTTTTTGAAAAGAGAAGGTGCTAAACTATCTATGATTTGATCATTTGGTTACTAATAAAAAAGCTATAAATATAATTTCAGCCTTATAAATTATTGCAATCTATAAAGTTTTTCATCTACTGCTTGTTAAATTTTAAAACAATTTCTAAAATATAACTTGAAGAACAGTTCGTTTAAACAAATTTTTATTTATATTATACACAGTTTTCCAAGTAAAATTTAGCCCATCTACCTGCTTAACATTCTTTTTTACATATGAAGCCTCAGAGTAAAACTTTGTAGTACCTAGGCATGTCTTGAGTTATCCATGTTTTCAGACGACCAAGTATCTGTCATCGCTTTTAACATGATATTAAAAAGCTACAGAAGTAGAAAGAAGTAGAAGTTTCTACAGAAGTAGAAATTTAATTGACGTGATTTCGTGCCATGAAGTCCCAACACCACGGTGCTCTTAACACACTATTAGTATATTACGCCGCTAACCACCACATTGAAACTTCGACAAATTGCACCGATACCAATGGAAACTATACGTTTGAATATAGTTCCCTTCTTGGTGAGCAACGAGGCCTATCTAACACCTTTGCTGGTTTTTGGGGCACAACACCCGGTTGGAAAATGCAACTCCACATGGAATAAAACTAAATAAGTTACAACAAGAATAAAATTTCGAATAAACCGTCGACAGTTCGGCGATTGTTCGACTATTGTTGAGTTCCAACAACAGTTGGAGAACCGCAGCTGATTGACCTTTCACTCTTCTAAACTGGGGCTTCTACGCTGCAACGACTGCAAGAGGCGCCATTTATGTTTATATTATTTTATTGAATTTCAAAATAAAATGAAAATATGTTTACTGCATGTGTGTAATTCTTGAGATTACAAGAAACTTGAAACCTGTTAATATAATGGATATATATACCACATATATAAATATTCCATGTTTAGTCAGAAAAAAAACAATTAACTAAAGCAATTTACATTTAAATTTCATACTAAAAAATAAAAATACAATCAAGTAAATAAATAAACATATTCATAAACTTACATATATTTCCATTTTTCTATATAAACCATAATTCAACAATAAATTATGTGTCATACGTATACGGTGTGGTTTCATCGGATGTCCCTGTCCATAGTAGTAATTGCCAATATCACCTGTTAAAATGAAAAATGTTAATATACTTTTAAATAATTAAATTAAAATTTAATTTAAAAAAATCTTATTTTTTCAAATCATTAAAAATATTCAATTTTAATGAGAACATCAAACAGATTTTTTGAAGAAAGTCTGAATTAATTTTCACCGGCTTTGCTAATATAACACGTACACATAATACGGCCACCAGAAAAGTGAGCTGTGACTGAAATATAACGCGGCAAGGGACACTGAGTTTAGAGTTTAAGATACACAAAATTTTAATTTTTATGGGTGAGATTGCAAATAATTTTTTTTATTACATTTTTACGATTTTATATAAAACAAACACTTGTTTTTATTGTTAATTTAGTCAATAACAAAAAGAAAGAGTTTTATTTTTAATAATACATATAATATTGCAAATATTTAATAAATACTTACTGTCGTAATAATAGCACACACGCTTTTTACTGTGAGACTGCATTGTTGACTATATTGTCCAGTTCGAATTTTTTTTGGAAAACAAAAAAAGACTTTTTTATTTAATTTAAATAATTAATATTCCAATATTTTTATTTTATTCTTTTTTTTCGCTAATACCGCGTACAGACAAGCAAAGCGCGTCCTAACTATTCTACGTATATGCTGGAATGAGAGAACAAAGAAACAATTTTGACAAATTTGACAGCGAATAATTGCCATCCACATAATGCGCATATCTTGCCTATATTTTGAATGTCGCTTTGTGCCCATTGGTTTGTGTACAGACTAAATGGTGAATTGTTGAATGAAATAAAAAAACTTAATAATGCCTTAATATATATAATTAGAGATATAAATTAAAAGTTGACGAAAAATTAGTTTTACAAATTCCTGCACATAATATTTTTAATACAAGCTAGTCTTGAAGACGACTGTATAATTTAATTGCGATGGAGAAACATTACGCAAAAGTATTCCTAGGGCATGAATAAATGAACATTCAATAAATTAAACTAAAAAATAATAATAAAATAATTTTATAAAATAAAGTATAAAAAATCTTCTATGTATTATATCAACAAAAAACAAATTATTTTTCTAGGAAAAAAAGAAATTAAATATTGAAAAACTATACAAAAAAAATTTATTTGAACTTTTATGTATTAAATTTTTATAAAATATAATGATAAGTCGTTAACTATAAACTTACAATTTATTTTATTTATTAAAAGTGATACTTTAGTGTAAATAACTAAAAATTAACATGGATAGATATAGAGGGCGTTTACATTATAATGAGCTCATTTATGCAACTGTTAGAACTTCACTTAATAATATAGCACACAAAAAATTATATACTAAAATATTTATGTGATTGATCTTTTAAATTATTTACATACATACATCTTATATATCAACTACATACATAATTAATAAAAACAAAGATTTTATTAAATACTTACTTCCTCAGTGCTTTTGTTTACAGCTCAGCTGTTGTTTGTTCACATTTTCAATTTCGGTATATTCCCTTGTGAGAAATTTATTTTTAACGGTTGCATTCGACATTTTTCGACTATAATGACCTGATTTATTAATAATGAGCTCACTTATATAAAAGTATTTTCTGTGGTATATCATCCTCATTAGAGGCTATAATGAGCGTAACCATATAAATAAACCAGTGTAAATGTTCTATTAAACTTACAATTGAAGCAACTAAATCTTTTATATTTGCAAAGAAATTTAGTTGTGTTAAATTTCATTATTAGAAAACCATTTATCCAAAATGTGAGGCGATGCATGTATTCAGTAAATTTATAAACGGTTTAGAAGCATTTCAGAAAAATTTTCAAGCTAGTTAGTCAACTTCAACGATGACTATATAAAATAGTTTCATATTTAAATGCAATTATTTATATTTTTTACCTCAAGATCTATTAACCTAGTAGCCTACAAAATACATTAAAATTAAAATAAAACTTAATGGTCATTAATACACAGCATTTTTTAAAAAATGTAGGGAATTTTTTAAAATGTGGATGCAAAATGTTTTTATGTTGCATAAAAAATATTTTGATATTTTAATATGAAAAGAATTGCAGCATTTAATGCATCACATAATTACAATTTCTTTTGAATATAATGTATAGGTTTGTTAATGCTAATACATAATAATTATCATAAATAAAGCAAAATAATTTTAACGCTGTGGCAACCCTTTTTAATTTGGTTTCGTATACAAAAAGATAATCAAAAAGAAAAATCAAATTGTTTACCTCAGTTCGCCGCTGTGCCGAAACTGTGTGAGGCAAATAACAAGAATCAAAACAAAATGGCTGTTTGAATTATGTGCAGGGTTGATGTTATTGTACTTTTTATCTATTTTATTATAACTTCATGTCCATACATATGAATGTGAATTATGCATCTCAACATATTATTTTATGATTAATAATATAAATGTTTTAAAAATTTTTTAATAATATTATTAAGAAAATCATATTATATGAAAAACAATCATTATTTGTTTAAATACACACTTATGTGGTATGATAAATGATACGATACATCTTATTTTGAACACACTAATATTATTTATTACCATAAAAGAGTTTAACAACAAAAATGTTATAAATTTGTTAAAAAGTTATAATAATAATGTACTATTTCACTTTTTTTATATATATGGATATATTATAAAGGCGCTAAAGGTCTATGTATATAGAGCTTATATTTTATATATGCATAAAAATATAAGAAATAACCCATATTATATGGTTATGAGGAATTTAAAATTTCACATAACACTTTTTATATTATCTCTGCATTTTAATTATGTATTAAAATAATAAATCAGCATTAAAATAAATTATTGTTAGGAGTTATCCAAGGATAATTATATTAAGTCTGTTCCACGAGCTACTCTTAGTAAAACTCAAGTAAAGTACAAACCGAAAGCGTAATGCTAAATCACGCTCTTTACACGATTTTCATGGAACAGCTTTATGTAAAGTCTGGTGAGAGCACCAGTGCCGTGCAAATCAACAATACAAAAATTGAAACAGAAATTATACTTGAAATAAAATGTACGAGTAAAGTCTGTTTGGCATTTTCAAATTAAGACAGGGATGTTACGTTCTCTTAGATGCTCTTATTTACTCGAAAATTTGCTGGTGGAACGCACTTGTGTATGCACAGTGTTACTCAAAGTTACTACGAGTAGCTCGTGGAATTGACCTATTATATAGATACTAATCTCGTTTGAGGTAATTGTTTTGCAAAAACAATTACAATTACAATTACATTCGGAAATATCCAATACCTTAATGCAGCTATGCACACAGAACAATGATTGGAGTTAAAATAAATACTGAAATAAGCTGATTTCACACTATTTGGAAAGATTTGACTGATTTTGGTGCAGAAAGCATTTCTCTATTGCTTGGGGTAACACGCTTGCTTGGTATCATAATTTATAACAATGAATACTAATAATTCATGAAATATTATCTAAAAAATCTTGAAAATTCTTATTTTATGTTATAATACATCTTGAGGAAGTCGATTATTTGCTTTTCAGAAAAAGTGTATAAAAACTAAATCCAGTAGTCAATATTCATTCCTATTTATTCATGCAATATCTATTAAGTTTTATTTTCTAAAAATTATTATTTGTATTAATAAAACATGATATATAATTATTAACCATCCATACTGAAACGAATTTAATGTATTGTCAAATACAATGCAACCCTGGTTTTGGTACAAAGCAGATTAAAGAAATTCGCTGTTTTCGCTGCTTTCGCCTACTCAAATGCTTCAGTCTGGTTTGTGCGGTTCGTGTGTTTGCGTGTAGAAATTTATTTGGTTGTGTCGGCGGCTTTAATGCAGTTTTTCAATTCAAATAAGAAAATTTAAAGTCATTCATATTAATGTTTTCTTATAGAAACAAATCATTAAAGATTCACTAAAATATTAAAGTATTTATTTATTTAAATTAAATGAATGTTAAGTGATAAAAATGTGAAATGAAAAAGAAATTAAAAGAAAAAATTTTTGTCTCGCCCCTTTTTGTGTGAAACTAGTTTTTATTGAAGTTTATGTTTTGTTGTTGTCTTTTTTTTTTGTGTTTTTGTTTTAAATAATGTAAAAGTTGTTTTTATCAAACAAAAGTGAAATATATGTGTAATATTTGTTGAAGCGAAAAATCCAGAAATATTTTTATTTTTGTTATTATTTGTCTTATTATATGCAGTTCCATGCTGAATTTGTGCAGACATCTGTGGTTGCCTCTTACCTTCTTTGTATCCTGTTTTTCGTTTCTGTTTGCGTTTGCGAATTAGCAACATAAAATTTACTTTATGCTTTTTTGTAGCATTGTTGTTGTTGTTGTCGCTGTTGCTGTTTTCGTCTCCATTATCTTACACAGCCTCGTCCCACTGTCTGCGCCTAGCGTATCTGTCTTTTTAGTTTACTTTTTAACTTTTTTGTTTATTCCATTTTTTATTTTTACCAGCTTTTTGCTGTCTCCAAGGAAGAAACGCACTGCGGGCATCAATTTTTTAATCGCTTTCCTGACTTCTTTAGCTTAAATTTTCTTCCTATTTTTATGTGATTTTCTTTTAAATTTTCCAATTAGTCTTTGTGATTTCGGCTGCTAAGTGAATTAAAAAAAAAACAAAAAATTATCCACGTATGTGAGTTGGAGTTTTCCAAATACCGGAAAAATTCATTTTCAAACTTATAAAATTTAATGTGGAGAACGGCTGCGGTTGATGTAAAAAAATAATTGTGGTGAGTATTTTTTTTTGTAATCATTTGTTTATGCTTATGATATACTTAGATATTAACCATTATTTATTATTAATTATTATACTTTTTACTATTAAATATTTTCAATTATTAAAACTATTATTTATTATTATTATTTATATATTAATAATAATAAATAAATAAGTAATAATAAATAAAAAAATAAATAATAATAATAATAATAATTAATAAATAAAGTAATAAATAAATAATCATAATAATAAATATATAATAATAATATATATAAAATAATATGAAATTATTTATTATCATTAACATAATTATGTATTATTGCTTTCTTTATTATATTATATTATATTTCGTTTATTCAATCTATTAATTATACTATAATTGAAATAACTATTATTCGTTATTATTAATAATTTTAAAATTATTGGTAAATATTAATACAAATATAATTATTATTTATTTATTATTATTGTTATTATTAATATATTATTGATTTTTTATATCGTTATATATTATTATAAAAATTATTATATATTATTAATTTCATTTATTAATCTTATTATTATATATTTTTAATTCTATGTATTATTATTATATATTATTGGTTTTATATAATATTATTCTGTTAGATTTGTAATTTTCATACATGAATATTATTTTTTATTGTCTATTATTATTTATTATTGTCTATTATTATTATTTATTATTGTCTATTATTATTATTTATTATTGTCTATTATTATTATTTATTATTGTCTATTATTATTATTTATTATTGTCTATTATTATTATTTATTATTGTCTATTATTATTTAACATATTATTGTCTATTATTATTATTTATTATTATTATTATTATTTATTATTGTCTATTATTATTATTTATTATTATTTATTATTATTATTATTATTTATTATTGTCTATTATTATTATTTATTATTGTCTATTATTATTATTTATTATTGTCTATTATTATTATTTATTATTGTCTATTATTATTATTTATTATTGTCTATTATTATTTAACATATTATTGTCTATTATTATTATTTATTATTATTATTATTATTTATTATTATTATTATTTATGTTATTATTTCATTATTAGTTATTATTATTATTGTTTATTATTATTATTTTTCATTTTATTTCATTTATTATTATTATATCTTGTAAATTTATATGTGAGTATTATATTATTTATATAATTTTTATTTAGTAAAATATTTATTATTAATATTTTCTTTTAAGTTTTATTATTTTGTATATATTTTAAAATCCTTTAACCCATAATAGTTTATTTTTGTGTGTTATGATTTTTATCATACTTTTGAATATGAGCCCTATTAAATATTTAAAAGGTTACTACTTCTTACAAAATGTATAAATGTTGAGAGGGGCGAGCGACAGTTGTGTAGTTATGACTATTTTATGTTGGAAGTAGGTTTTCAAATTCCTTCTACATATAGGTCCATGTTTTTTACTATTTTCTATGGTCTTTTTATTTTGGGCAGATCTAAAACTTTTTTTTAGTAATTTTATAGATACAAGTACCTACACAGAGTTCTTGAAAAAAAAAGAAACAAACTTTAGCTTAAAATTTCGTGTATAGAAATCTTACAAAATAGTTAGTTTAAATTATAAGAACCACCAATAGTGGATCATGAGATATAAAAATGAAAACATTCATAGAGATCTTTATATACTAACTGTATAAACCAAATCTAACGACATCGTACAAAGATATATTAAAAATATTAAAAGACACACAAATATCTTAATTAGAGAATTTGCAGTTATTCGTTTAAAAAGGGCTTATAGACCAAAACCAATTGAATGGCGAATAAAATTTTTAAGTTATTTTTTCCTGTTGTCTCTGAGGACTCAAAACAAACTAAAAAGAAATCTTTATCAATCCAAACACTCTCTCTTTAAGTATTTTTGGTCTCATTTTTCTCATGAGGTCCAATATAATAGTTAATCATTTATTCGCTTTCTTTACAATACCATAATCACAAATGTCGACTTTTTAAATTATATATTTGTTATTATTTGTTATATATGTTACATGCGATGTCTTTCATTAAAGAAATCGGACTTGGAGAAATACTCTAACCCGACAAAGGGGCACAATAGATCTTTTAGGTCGCAGTGCACGATCCCTTACTCAATAATACATGCGATTTGTTTCCCTTTAGTTTTCCTTCACAATGCAATAAGTGGTTTAGAAGTTAATAAATCAGCCAATGAATTTCTATTCGACAAATCTCTTGAACATTTTCTGATATTTAGATGTGTTCAGAATTCTTTATGATTAGCTTTCAACGCATCTTCTGAGAGCTGTCTAATTGGTACATTAAAACGTTCTATTACTTTTCAGGCCCTATGCTCCACTAAGAGAGAAGAACAGAAGCAAGTAATTACTTCTCATTCATGAATAAAAAATTTTACCTATGATGTGGCATTGTGTTTTGGCTAAATCAATACTTAGATCTTGTAAATATAAACCTAAAAAATTTATAAGTATAAAGAAAGTTCTGACTTTTAACAATATCTACAAATATTAACTGAGTAATTCATATGTAGTGAGATTTTTGAATCTATGATAAGATCCTTTTTGTCATCTTTATAATTATTCGAAATACTTATTATTTAAAATCATATTTTTTTGTATCTTGAAGATACTTATATAGTTTAATAAAAAATGTTTTGTTTTTAGTAATATTTCTTTATTTATTATTTTTTATATTTGTTTATTATATATTTATATATTTTGTGTAATATTATTTTTTTGTATCTTATAGATACTTGTATGGATAAAACTATATGTTTTATTTTGTGTGGTCTTTTTTTTTGTATCTTATAGATAGTTTATAGTATAGTTTAATAAAAGACTTTGTTCTTTTTTTGTATCTCCTTTAATAAGTGTGTTTTATAGTTCTCTATGCTTATCGTTAAAATAATCTCTCATTATTATGGTTTTATGTCAGAACATACGTTCTTAGTTAATTTTGCTTTTAGACTTCACTTTAAACTATTTATATACACTAACATACATATGACAAGTAATTTTTTTATTTAATAAAAATATTATCTATTTAGTTTAAAAATACAAGTGTTTGCTGCTAAGATCCGCGAAACCACGTTTCAGTAAACTTTGTTATAACAAGATCGCATTGCAGATTTCTTAAGAATTATGGCACGATCATTCCTGTCTGCCTTCTGGTTTTTATAGCACATAAAACAGATACACGGTATTCATATTTTATTATATTTTTATGACAAATTGTATGATATGTGTTAGTATGTAATCTTTTGTCTTCTATTATACATAATACGATCCAATGTATGCCAAACAAGCATGTCTTACATATGTTTTACTTCAAAGTAACTTTACCCTTTGCTAAAGATTTTTCCATAATCTCATTTGACAGAAATGTAATCATGTCGTCTTCCTAAACCACTTCAGCTTTTATCTGTAGTAAAATAAGACTTAAACCAATTTTTTTATATTATTTTAAGAATATTTTTATTGCGTTGTGTCTTTGACAAACGATATTGGGGAAAATGTACACTGGAGACACACAAAACTGAAAATGAAAATTCAATAAAACAAAGTATGCAGTCAGCAATATGAACTCAGTTCGAATGCAGATAACAAATATTAAATAAAATATAAATAAAAAAAAATCTAATTTTATTTGAGCGTAAATACGTTTTTCAATTTTTCATTTTTCATTTTTCACTGAAAAATATTAAGAATTTCATCAGTACACATTTTATATGGAATCGGTCTTATCTCCCCGATGAAAACTGTGCGCAGTTGTGTCAACCTACTTTAGGAAGCGATTTTCTACAGCGGAGTTGAGAGGGGAAAATGTAAATCAATTCCGTTGATAATTACAAATCAATTAAGGTTTTTAGTTTTCCATAATTGCTGCGTTCAGTCACTGATAACTGTTAAAAATTATAATAATTTTATTAATAATTTTTACAATTTATTTCACTTCTCTACTGACTACTAGTAGTATTGGTAGTCATATTGCGAAAAAGAAAAAAATGTTTTAAATGAAGAAAAAAGTTGAAATGATTTAAATGGAGCGCGCAGCTGCAAGGCGAACTACTTCATAATTTTTTGATACTTCATAGATATTTTTACCAGTTTCAGAGGAGAAGTAGTAGTTTAATTAATAGCGTTGCTGTTATAAAATTTTTCTTATTGTTTACAAATGAAATCAAGTCAATTGCCGCCAAAACGACTAAATAAAATCAACACACACAACAGGCACTAAAGTAGCACAACAATTATGGTTTGTTTTTTATTTTGTGTAGCAACTTGCGAGCCAATGCACTGTGTAAAAGCTAAAATTTATAAATAAAAATAACAACAATAACAACATAGAGAAGAAAAAAAACGCATTTCAAACTTGTGGCTTTATAGCCTTGTTCTGGCTGATAAGAGTAATTTTATTTGTATTTATACGGCAGCATTCACAGCAACCAAACCGACATACGCACGACTCAGCTGAGCCGCCACCAACCCAACTGCAACAGAAATAAATCTAAGCATTTAAAGAATCCAACAGATACTTTTTTACATACAAACAAATATTTTTTTTCCTATTTTTTTATTTTTCTATTTTTTTTATTTTTATTATTTTACATATTTTTTTTTCTAGTTTTGTATATTTATATATATATATATATTTGATTTTATTATTTTTAAATTTTTTTTCTTTTATTACTTTTACCAGTTTTTATTTTTTCGTCTATTTATTAAATGCCAACATTACACTTAATGACTTCGAGCGCTTGGTATTAAATGAATTTCAGATACAAAGTATCAAAGTATCAAAGTGTATCTATCTATCTATCTGAGCAACTATCTATACACACTTCTATACATATATCTATCTGTTAAGCCACGTAGTAGCGCATATGCGAGCTTAATAGTATTTTACTGTTGGCGCTATTTAATGCGTTAGTTAGTCTGCTCGTATTTTGAATTTGTTTTTTATACCATTTTTTTTATTTATAATTTTTTTTTTATTTACTCCTAATTTTACTTAACAAACTTGTATTTACATTTTATTTTATTTTTATTATTATTTTTTTTCTTTCGGTATTTTACTTGGTACGCGTGCATAAACATTATCCACCGTTACATGCGGTAAAATGCCAACCGAACGTACTCTGCACATTTGGTACCGTGCTTATCTGCTATCCGTTCGCTAGTTGCTGTTACTCCTTGTACTGGTTCCAAAAATAGCTGCATTAAGTTATCAAAGTATGAGTTCATTCAGTATCTATGTGAGTTGGTTTGATTCAGTTCAGTTCGGTGTGGTTTTGTTTGTATTTCCATGGCTGCTGCTGCTGCATTGGCTTATGCGTGTGCCTTGTAATATGCGGTATGTGTCGTGTAATATGCACAGGAAAGAAAGTCTGTCCACCAATGTCAGCCTGAACCGTTCTAAATATACCTAACATATCTATTTACTTTTGTTCTATTTACTCCTGTTTGGATAAAAATAGCAACTTAGCACCTACAGAATGCTATTTGCTTTACTGTACAACTTGCTTTATTTACAATGTCAGAGTTTATTTGTTTTACTTAAGCGGCTTCATATTCCTTAAATAATTCTTAGACATACTTACATATTCAGTTTACGAGTATAATATAGTTATTTTAAAAGGTCTTAAAAATTTTTAATCAATCTTGAAATCAATTTAACTATCAATCCTATATACATAAAGTGACAGTTTTGTTTTCATTTTCAATTTGAAGTTTGTTTTTACTAGATATTTTACCATGAAATTATGAACCGTGTAAAGATTACAACTACATATTATGCATCTGAGGGGTAAACATACTATCAGATATTTATTCTAATATATATGCATCTCACAAAATACTATCACTGCTAATAAATATTCTGTTATTCTTTTATATTATTAAAAAGTTTGTTAGAAAAAATTCGCTTTTTCGTGTAAATATTTAAGGATATCTGAGATAAAGAAGATTAAGATTTTTATAAGAACATATTTTCGCTCATCGGTAAAGAAAACTGAAATAACAAGATAATATACTATATAAAATAATTGAATTGGGTGGGAATCGAAATAGAAAAGAAAGCTATAAAACTAAATATTGGCAACAAAAAACATTAAAAAAAAATATGTAAAGAATATTTTCTTTTAAATATATAAACTAATAGTGTATGTTAGAGCTTAGATAAATAATTTGCAAATATGTTCATTTTCATATATATTTTTATTTTTTATTTTTAACTACAAGTTGCTCAAAGTCAGACTCTCCGGAGACTCTTCAAAGTGCCATGTCACATCCGGACGAATGGCATGCTAAGAGACCTTAGAATAGATTCGGTCAAAAAATATATAAGGGGCAGTGCTCTAAAGTTATATACGAAAATCGGCAGTCTGCTAAGTACACTATCTAATCTCAGAGTAATCACTAATCGCACGGGGCGATACGCAGATCTTAAATCAGTCATTGAATAATCACGAAACCTATGAGGAATACACAAATTAGTCAGTAAGATGGGTGGGACTCTGCAGAAACCCCCCAGTTATCAAAGAGTAAAAGTACCCAGATGCACTAACTCGGAAAAGGCTCAATATAATAATTTATCCTTTTATTATTTTATTTGATCAATATTTCGACTAACTATGGTGGTACTAATCCTCCATCGAAAGGCAGAGCTTCTTCTTATGTGAAAAGTAGCGCATGTTAAAAGTAGGCGAGGTTTTGTTACCACAAACAAGCCCGGTCATGAAAAGTCTTAGTTTTCGAAACATTTTTGAAACGTTTAAAGATTGTAATTATATTTAATCCAATATCCAATAATTGACTCGTAAACATTCCATAATAGAATGTCTCAGTCTAGTCAGATATAGTTGTTTGCAAAGAAAGTATTCAGTTTTTGCTCTTCTTATTTGCAGCTTTTGCATTTCTGGATAGTGATCTGCCATCAGTTTTGTTACTTCTATATATTATCTATATCTATGGTTTATCTATTATGCTTCTACCGGTACTATCTAATAGCATTTTTATTTTCGATAGGTTCCAGCTTGAACTATGTTAGTTTGGATTTCTTGCAGCGCATTGTAGTTTTCTATTAATGTTCTGCTACTCTTAGAAAACAATTATGTATATGTTTTCACATTCTGACTGACATAATTCTGTACATCATAACTAATCTTACTTTAATAATATTAATAAAATATGTTTACAATGTGTAGTTGTTAATTAAATTAATTTTCAGTTTTTTTTTTTGCTTATGCTTATCATTTTGAGTATTGTAAAAGTCTGCTGTTAATCAATTATATATACATATGTATAAGATATTATTTAACACATATTATATAATTAAAATCTAAATTAATGAAGAGAACAACAATTTCGATATACATAGATTTTTATAAATTGACTTTTACAATTAAGAAAAAATCAACAAATATTTAGTGTGTTTCCTTAAACTTCATAATCAATTTGTTAATATAACTCAGTTCATAATAACCAGTTTTGCCTCATAGAAGACGGACCAAAAAGATTTTTAATGACATTGAAAAATTTTGATAAGGCTAACATTTTTTTCTGTTTTTATGTTATAAATAAATTTTAATTATCGTTTAAATCTCAGATATTTATTTATATATATATAATAAATTTGAAGAATGTTAAATGATTTTCTATATTAAAAATGAATTTCGGAATATATTGTATGCACATAAACAAAGATATAAAATAATTAAGCTAATTATAAGATACTTTAATATGCAAATGGACTAACGCCTGTTTATATAGTGTGATTCTCAAAATCTCTTTTGTCGATTTTTCATTAGTGTTACGTTGATTAAGGGTATGGAGTTCAAATCTGCAACCAATCTTTTCCTCTAGACATCTAGGGTTCTGGCAGCAAAGCAGGTAAAGTACGTTGTTAGTTTCAACGGGTTAATAAATCATTGTTATTTTAGAAGGAAAGAATATCGTGTGTATAGTAAACTTGCTACATATGACTAGATAATCATTTTTGTCCTAGATATTCTTTCTAAGATATCCCACCGTTCATGTCAAAAAGATAGATGTTTTAAACATTTCTTAAAATGATTTAATTATAGAAATAAAACGATTACTTTCTTGTTGCGTTACTTTATTTGAGAATTTAAAAAGAACAATAAACATGTAACAGCAACTACTTCAGGAGGTTCCATAATTATCTTTTGTCCAAATGAATAACATGTGAAAAGCAAGCAAATTAATAAAGTGAATGCATGAATCTAAAAGCTTAACCAGTCTATTTGTCAATATTCCAATTTATGGGGAACAGTATTTGATAACTTTATTCTGAAAATATCTTAGCCGAAAACTGCACAGATAACAACTGTTTCGTTGTCATTGGAAAAAAATATTACTGATATTTCCATATTGATAACTAGTTTAAAGACTGGGATATTACTATTAACCTTACCAACTTCACTTACATAATATTTTCTTCTATAGTCTACATAAAACACGATCTAATTAACTATTCAAATATAATGATATATTTTAATTTATGTCATGATCATTTGAGGAATTTGGGATAGTTAAAGGTTATTAATTAATTTGTTGAAATTTAGCTGACCGTACAACGCTGTTTCGAGTGTTGTCATGTACACATCATAAGTAGTCTGAGGAAATAAGCAAGTGCCAGGCTTAGAAACAGCGTTGTATGGTCAGCCAAATTTCTCTCGTTCAATCATTCCTGTTGGAGTTGTAAAGAGGACAATGAAAGTATTCTCATCGGCTTTATTACTGGCCAGCGCACATGTTTTGCGTCATTTTTTATATTTTAGGGGCTATTGTTGAAGATCTTAGTCAACGCCAGGAACTCTCACTAAAGAGTATTTTAAACTTTCTCGAAGCTTAAAGACGCTTTTTAAACCTATTAAGTTTTTTTTACGGTAAAACAATAGACCAATAGGTCTAAGTGTATCCTTAGAATGTCCGATATTAATATATGATATATAATAATTACTCTATATCAATGTAAATGTAATTAAAGTGTATGTTGATCCTTTTTTCGAGTCAGCGCAACTGGGTACTTTTACTCTGTGATAGCTGGGGTACTACAGGGTCCCACCCATCTCATTGACTAATTTATGTATTGCCTATAAGCTTCATGATTATTCAGTGATTGATCTAAGATCTGCGTACCTCCCCGTGCGGAGAGTGATTACTCTAAGATTAGATAGTGGTCCCTGTCCCTTATGTATTTTTGATCGGGTCTATTCTAAGGTCTCTTAGTGTGATCTGTATTAAAATTGTAATACATCATTAGGTTTTTTTTTAAAGTTAATTAAATTGAAATAATCCACTTTAAATATCACAAAATATAAATTGCTTTAAAAGTTTTCTTATCTTTGCTCTCTGTTAATATTTTTTTTGTTTTTGTCGTAAGTAAAGTTTAAAAAATAATCAACACTTGAATGCAATTTATTTTGTCCTAATGCTAACAAAGTGAATTGGGTTAAGACCATTACGAAGAACTGCATAGCTGCTGTGCTGTGTATAACCTTTCATTATCGTCGTCTCGTCTCGTCACCATTGCATCCAAACTGGAGCACAGTGGCAATGGTTGGTTGCTGCAAAATATTTACAGAAATGTTTAATAAAAGCGGCAAAAGCGGTAAAAAGCTTTTAACTTAAATAAAATAAAATCAAATCAAAACAAGCTCAAGTGGAGCTGCAACAATGGAGAAAACCGTACAAGCGCGAAACGGCAACGGCAATGGCAACTCAAACTACAACACCATTAACAATAACAACTCAAACCACGACAACAACTACAATAATAACAGAGAAAGATAGAAACACACACACTAAGCATTTAAAAAATACAAACGCCGTAAAAGCACCAACACCAGCACCAGCAAAGACACCAACAACAATAAATGAAACACAATGACAGTTATTGATAAGGCACAACAAACTTACACAAACAACTATTAAGCTTGCCACAATCAATAAAAACATCATAACAACAAAAACAACAACAACAAATAACAAGTTGAAAAAAGTAATAATAATGAAATAATAATACGAATAGTTATTGTAAATAATAACCGTATAAAGAAATTGTAGAAAGTAATGTGTCGAGGAGGAGGGCGGGTTGTGGAATTGGTAACGCATTACAATAGTGACAGACAAGCAAAAGTAAATAAGCTTTTTGTTGCATTTCTTTCGTTTATATTTTTTTTCACTTAATTTAAATATTATTACTTATTTTTTGATTTTATTTTTCTCGCATATATTTTTTTTCTAATTTTTGCTGCTTGGATTTTTTTCCTATTAAAGAGCAAAGAAATTGTCTGTGAGTGGGAAAATATTTAACTAAATTCAATCGTTTACTACTTTAAACAAATTATTTTTTTTTTCCTCTTTAAGTTGTTTACATTTTACAGTTTAGTTAAAAGGCAAATTATTTATGCTATTTAAATTTTTATGGGCGCTGAAAAATATCTGTATATTGTAGAGCTTCGTTTTTAAATTATGTATTAAAGTAGTAAGTAAGAAGCTTAATTATGTGCGGGTTATTATATTTGTATTACTTTTCAATTTAAATAAATACTTAAAATTTGTGCAGTATAATTTTATTTACTATTATGAAATTATATTAACAATTAATATTTATTATTTTTTGACTAAACGATTGAAATAAAATGTTTTTGAAGACTAATTGGTCAAATTTTTTATTGTAGTTAAAAAATAAAAATATAAAAAAAAAGCACGATTAGTTTTACAATAATTTTTATTTCATCGTTATTTCGACTTTAGTCTATTTTTCCTGATGATTAGACTAAAGTCGAATATCTATGAAATATTGTAAAACAAATCGTGGTTTTTTTCTTCATTTTTTATTTTTATTTTTTAACAACAATAAAAAATTTGACCAATTAGTCTGTAAAAACATTTTATTAACAATTAATTAAATTAGTTTATAGTTTATTACTAATTAACTAGTTAGCACGCTCCCAAAATGATCGTGAAATCGCCTTAATACATCATACAAAACATATTAGGGGTATTCACGATTTCGAGTAACGGGCTCGGTAACAGTAACGTATTAAAAGTGTAAAGCAGCAACAACAAAATACATGTTGAGTAATGTTACATGCATAGTAACGTTACAACATTAGTAAAGCCTTTGCTTTGACCAACATTTACGTTGCCATATTTTAGGTTGGTTCTAATATGACCATTCTTCTACTCACTCTAACGATGAATGTGGAATCAAAACGGTTTTCTTAGCTGATTGAAGAGGATTAGTTCGTCTTTCCACTTCACCTACGTACGTATCTAACGGTAGACATATATATTTTAACATAATATTAAATTAAAACATTGCCACGATGTTTTCAGTAAACTTAGATACCAACTTCGCACAGACAACTGAGTGATAAGTGATAACAATTTCTTTGCTAATGAAAAGCATACTTAATAATTATATTATAAAAGCAATTCTTTTGTATTTTTGACAATTTGGTTTACATATACGATCTTTTTAGAGTACAAAAGTAATGTTTTCTTCTATTAGGGTATGCACATCCAAGTCATGAAGTGAACACAAAAATTTATAGGTTTCTGTTTGAAGGTATCGTTGCAGTAATACAATCAATTGTGTAAATGATACATTTTATTTGCCCCAATTTAGTTTATCAAAAGCAATGCACCTCAAATTTTCAGACATTTCAGACGTTTGTTGTGCAGGATTTTTTTCTAGAATACTTATAAAATGCTCTTAAAAAGGCATCACTTTATACTCCTTAAATGCATATTTCTTTGATTGGTTGGGTTGAAATAAACATTATTAACATAGAACTTATGTACAATGCTATTATTTTTATTTGAAGTATAGTGTACAATCGCGCTATCTGAATTTTCTGATCTAATCAGGGTATAGTTCATGCAATTGATAGACTGTAAAATTTTTATTATCTACTTTAAAGAACTTACTTACCATCTTTCAACTTTAAAGAGATTTTTTGATTTCATGGCAGTTCAAAAAGAGTATAGGCATTGGATCCGCTTTATGAGAATCACTGTATACAAAGTTGATAAAGAATATAAGTTTAACGTTCAACGATATAAGCATCTATATATCGTCGGTATTTCTGCGATTTTAAGAAAAGTGGAGCAAAACGCAACACTAGTGGATGTTTCAAATTAAATTCAAATCGATTTACATTAAAAATTATATTAAGAGTTTTACTGTTGACGCGAATAAGCAGTTTAGATCGCAGTTTACTTACATTGGACCATTATTTCGTATTGAATAGACTAGTTCGTATTAGATGTTTTTTAATTCTCTAAGTTTCTCAAAGTTTCAAAGAGTATTGAATAGATTTTCACTAAAATTGTTGAATTTTGTTCCGCTGACATCATTACTGTTGTGTACTTTTTTAAATTGAAATCCATTAGTGATTCAAACGCATATAATTGGAGGTTTGAATAAAGTTCTAATTTCCTCATTTACTGCTTTTAGAAGCGATTTGTACTTATGTTACAGGAGTGACTCTCTTGTAAAGTACATTTTTAATATTTCATTTAGTTACGAATGTAATAATGTTAATTTTTAGAAACACAGTTGATTCTGCTATACTTTCAACATTTTTTAGCTTAGCTTTTATCTCTTCTTTTAATGTAATTAATTTAATAGACTTAAAACAGTTTATAGTTTGCATAAATCTTAAATTTTTTTCTCCTTCACTAAGCATAAAAGTAAAAATTCTTTTTAAAATTTATTTATTTAGCTCTAAACGAAAGAAAGAAAATTGAACTTAAGAGTTTTATATTGCTACTTTTTTTTCTCAAGCCATAATAGTATTGCAGATACTTTGATATCTGCAAAGATGCTTGAAAAGTAAAAAAAAAATATAAAAAAACTGTTGCATTGTTTGGTTTGGATAAGTAGGAAAAAAGTGGACCGCCTACTTGCTGTCGTCGTAAAAATTAAATGCAAACAGTTGGACATAATATCAAGCTAAGCACTTTCGACAAAAATGGGCAAGGCATTAAAGAAAAACAACCACAAAGGAGCTCTTCAACTTGTCTGCCAATATTTGTTCAATTGTAGAACTTAAATACTAAAACTATTACGAAATAAAAAAAAAATTTTATGCAATAAGTATTTAAAGTGAAATTTAAATATTTTATGGAATTTTACTTTTAAAGTAATAGAGAGAGTAATGATTAAATAGTAAAATCTACAAAGGTACAATAATCCTTGTTAAATATTTAACCTTTACTGAAAAGATATCTATTTCTATTTCTTTAATTGCATATATACAGTGTAAATATACTTGTTATTTAAGCTAACTAAGTAAAACAATTTGTAATAATCCACCCACTATTACTTGCCTGCCTTAGAAATTCTACGATTGCAATAGAAACTCCTGATACCAAAAGTGCACAGCAAAGATTTTATGTTTCATAACATATTTTTTTACTAGATATCCTACCTTCCTGTTTATGTACACGATTACATAGAGTTGCAATACAGAAAAGGGTCAGTTTTTGAATTGAATCTGTACGACCGTTTGCGTTTAACTATAGAACGCTTCCTTTAACTTCAGTGGCACTTGATGTACTTCACTAAGCCATTCAGCTGTACAGTATTTTGAGCTTCCATTTTTCACAGTTTTTATGATTTCTTTTATTTTCTGCAAATACAAGTAAAAACCTCTTTTTTCTTCCAACAGGAATATTTCAAACGAACGAAAGTGTTTCGGGGTTGTTCCGCAATTGCACGCTCCGGTTTCACTTTAGTTCCACTTATACTTCCTCTTTTATTATTTTCCACTTCCAATGCGGTGGTAAGTTTTTAATTTTATCGATTTACTAAGTGGCATGGAGCACATGCAGTACAATACTAGAATACCACAGTGTAAAAAGGTCTGAGTTAAGCTTTATTTATGTAAGAAATTACAATTGCCAGTGTAGTTCAATAGCCTGGATTGCACGAACGGGGTGAACTCTGGGGCACATGTGTAATTTAAATGTAATACTCAATATTTACTATAGCTAAAAGGAAAATTTTTATGTACTAATTACCAAGTTCCTTATGCTCTCAAATGCATTAAATAAATAAATAATGAAATAATATTAGAAATACATAATTAAAAACAAATAGAGAACGCACAGCATGAATTCAATTTAAGTTTATGTTTTTCAGATTTACTTTTTATTTAATTTGTAAGATAAGAGCATTTGGTTTAACGTTATCCTTTAGGTTAGGTTAGGTGAAGTGCCTGGAGGAACAAGAAACGACGATTCCTACTCAATTAGCTAAGAAATCCTTTTTGATTCTATATTCCTCTTAAAAGTGGCTGGAATAATTAGTCATATTAAAACATTATCCTTTACAAGATTGAAATAAAAAAAAATTATTTTATATCTATATAATGCATTTTTATATCTCTATTTGTCTACCTAATTTAAGGTAATGATAAATCTCCATATTAAGGATCCAAATAATATGACTTTTTAACAAAATTCTGTTATATTAATATTCTAAGCGTCTAAGCGTTTAAAGCAATAATTGCCTCTCTTCACTCGCTTCTCTTCATTTAGTTACAAAATTAGTTCATTTTCCACAATATTTCTAGGTATTTCTAATTATATTTTAGATTTTCAGCAATATCGTGTTTAAGGCAAAATATCGTGCTTTCTTGTAGAAAATAACATATGCTTTTCCAGCATTAACGCTAATATCAATTCCGGCTGCTTAATCTTATCTGGTCTTTAGATTGCCATTTATGATAATTATAATAGTAGATTAAGATCTCCTCAAAATTTTTAGAACAGTGTCATTCACATATGCAACCAGTTGTATACATTGATCTGTAAATTTATCTGTAATTTTATTCAAAATCGATAATAGAACACTTCTATGGAGAGTTTCTTAATAAGTTCCTTGGTTAATATGGCCTCATTTTATAACTTATTATAGCTTAGAATTCTTGTAATACACAGATTAGTAGCAGTATCGATTGTTAAGTTGTTAAGACTGTTTAAAATAGACTTCGTCGGTACATTAATGAAGGAATCAGCATTGTACAGTGAACCCCTCTATAACGCGGTACCCTTATAACGTAATATTACGCGATTTCAATCCCCCGTATAACATGGGCATTCCTCCATATAACGTTGGAATTTGTACAGTTCATAATTAGCTTCGCGAACCTTTGCACGTGTATATACGGGGTATACGGGAATACCCCTATAATGCATTTTCCTATAACGCGGAAACAATCCACCGCGTTATAGGAGGGATTACTGTATAAAATTACCCCCAGGTGATATTTTTTATATACCATATATAATATATATTTTTTTATATTTAAATACTAGTGCAGTCTCACGCACGCAAGTCTATGAAACTTAAGTTACCGAATAGTTCAATATCTGCAAAAATAATTATATCTTTAGAAGTGTTCTAACAGTTATAAAGAAGCAACAACAAAAATTTTAACTAATATATTGATATTTGCCTGGCCATACAACTCTATTTCGAAAAATTATTTTTAATTTTAAACTGCAGATTTTAAACCCATTAAAAATTCTATGTAGTACAATATTTTATTCTTTTAATTTTTCTGTACATTGTTTAATTTCAGAGCTATGCAAGTTCATGGTAACCATAAATTGTACTTATAATAAAATTCGTTCTTAATGGTTTATAAACGATATTTTAAACATCCCACACACTATTAAATTGACATTATTTATTTGTCTGATCCTTTGTCCTTTTACTTTATTAGATTATTGTACAGAACAAATTTTGCTGACTACTGAAAATGTAATAAGTATGTATATGTAATAAAAACATTTTCTATTCTTTTAAAATTTTATTGAACTCTGTTTTTGCTTTAGTTCTGTTTAAAATTATTTTCAAAATTGTGTTTGAGATAAATTTTTTATGAGCTTTTATAACAATAAGAATACATAAAAGTGATTGCTTATCTGTGATTATTCTATGAAGATTTTTTGTTGCATTTAGTTGGCTCATTGCACAAATGAAATCACTCTGCAGTATTTTACACACATTACCACAGATATATAAAATTACTATTTGAGTTCAAAGACTTTTATTCTTTGTGCTCATGCATAAATTTACAGCATCTTCACATATTAACATTTTATTATTTATACAAAGTCAGAAAATGCACACAATAGCACTTTACGTCTGCTATACGTACAGATACAGATATTGGATTGAGGAAAAGTTCGTTTATTGAATTATGTATCGAAAAAGATTCTCTTTTATCCACAATTATTTAGATAAACAACTGTGTGTGTATATAGAATAGAGATTTTGTTTATAAACTCAAGACTAAAGAAATAAAATATTTTTGATGTTAAAATTGCTGGATAACAGAAAATTGATCCTTAATTAACTTAATTGCCTTTCTACTTCAAAGATTCTATTTTAAGGAATAGAATCTATGAAAGAATCTTTAATAAAATTGGAAGTTTTGTTATGATTTTATTCATTAAATTTGATATTATTTTTTAGGCACTCTTATTGATTCGTATTTTCAAATAACAAATATTAAATTTATGCCTGTAATTCACAAATTCGTTAGTAATTAGTCAGGTCTTCATAAAAGTTGAAAAAATGTACTTAATTGCTTTGGAAATAGAACAGCTGGAACCGAATACATCCCTATTACTACAAAATAAAATTTTGTTTAAAATTATAATTAAACCAATATACGAAAGGGCTAACAAAAGTTCTCTTCCTTGATAAAGCGGAATAAAAATTTTTTAACTTAAAAATACAGCTGATTTGATATAATATTGCGATATTTCATTTGAAGTTTTATATCAAACAACCAAATTAGAAACAAGAAAATGGAAATTTAATGACAAAGAATTGAAGACAATTCCATTGACAATGAAGAGATTTGATTTGTCATTCCAGTTTCCAGACATAACCTTACGCCAAATATCATATGGAGGAAATACATCCTTGCCTGTGACCGTCCGGAAAAGATTTCATAGATTGCAGGCAGTACGTTTTTTTGTGTAGGACAAACCTCGTAAAGATATACCAAAATTTCCGACTGATGATGTAAGTCTCATTCTGATAAAATCCAAAATTGATTAAGAACCTAGACTCATCAAAATTTGCTCATAAAATGTACTTAAATGACAATGATATGCCTCGAATATTAAGCATCATCTTAGATGCATGCAGAAGTCCATACGACGGGTTCTTCGAAGATTAACTGAAACTCAAAAAAATATCGTGTGCCTTTTTCTCAATATGTTTTTAAAAACAAAAAAATGAAATTCCAAAACCTTCAATAGAGTTATAATAGGTACTGATGTTTGATCTAAAAATGCGAACCAAGAAACAAACTAACAGTGTGTGATATGAAGCCCTGAAGATTATAATCTACTCATCAAAGTCATGTAACAGAAGTCAACAAACAACAAAAATGTTAATTTATTTTAATTGAAAAAAGACTGTTTCTTCTCTAAATACTGGATAAATGGTAACTACTAAATTGTGTACTAAAACCTCCTTAGCATAAGTAGTTGAAAATCTCGATAACGCGCCAGTTCACACTGATGAAAAAGCGAAGAAGTTAATTGTGCTCTTAGGGATTGAAATAACTGGCTTAGCATTTTTTCCCTCTCCATCATGATAATGAACCAGCTAACACTGCTGTAAAAACGAATAATTTAATGGATTGAAGAAATATTCATCAAGCACCACTTTCCAGACCCTAGTGCTGTGTGATTTCTTGTTATTAATAACAAAAAAAAAATTAAATGGAAGGTTCAATAATGAGAAGATAATTAGTGCAATCAAATCTCAAAGTTTCAAATTAAAAAAAAATGATTTTGAGTACTGTTTTATATAACGGATATTTTGACTTTAAAATGTACCTATATAAATTAATAGAAATTATGTCCAAAAAGTTATAAAGATTATAGTTATAAGATTATAATTATTTTAATGAATATTTGTTGTGGCTAATTAAGCAAACTTTTCTCAGCTCCCTCGTATTTACCTAAGTATTAGGAAAATTAATACCAATTTATTATGGCTGTTAGGCTTTTATTTGTAATATTTAATATTATATAAATAGTTTTCATAACTCAAAGTAATAAAATCAAAATGAAATACTTAAATCAATGGAATTATTTCATGATTAAAATTTAAGAAATTAATTATTTTAATCCCACTTTGTATTTAAAGTTTATTTGGATTTCTTTTTGTACACAAATGCGCTTTATTAAATTTCGAATTAAGTTTCCAAAGGCAACGGCGATGTGTTTTCATTACATTCATTTATTTATTTATTAAAGCGCCTTTGAAGTGCTTAAGTATGTGCAGATTTGGGTTGAAAATGAGGACGTACGTTACGATTAACAGTTCTTGGCCCCAAAATGCAACAGAACAACAAGGCAGTCATGCATGGCAACATGTCCTGTGTGCATCTTCAATGTGCTACCAAATATTCATATTTCGGGTAACCTATGGCATGAGCGCTTCTTAAAGTTCAATGTGCTCAAATTTTATTGCAACATTAGCAGAAATTCTATTTCCAAACGGATTCCTACATACAAGTGCATCTGGTATTTAGATATATACTAGTGTATGGTTTTGCACATTTGTGGCTTGTATCAATAGAGAATAGCTGCAACTGAATTTTTGTATTTATAGCTTTTATAGTGCAAGTTGTTGCATAGGATATTGGTTGCTTGCTCGTCCGTCTTTTTGTTCAGGCTCCTTTATGTTTCTGTTGCAGCTTTGTGACATGTTAAATTTTCAATCAGGAAAGTGGCCCAACTGTAGCACAGCTGCAACAGCTTCAGCACTGTTTCGAATAAAATAGCATTGATACATATTGATTTCCGATTAGCACGAATGTATTTTGACAGCTAAAGCAGCGATTTAGAACAGTATCGTTTTATCGGTATTGTCTCTGGAAATAATGGGAACAGAACTTTTATGTGTTTTCCAAGTCATATTTGTTCGGTTAAAGTAAGTTTTCCAACTACCATTGTATGCAGAAACACAATTAAAACAACTGAAGTTAAACATTTTTACAGTTTTTATTATACATAGTTTATGCTTTGTTCCCTTCTATATTTTTTCACATTTTTTAAGCTTTCACTTTCTTAAGTGACACTTTGTAGTTATAGTTTTAATTTCATATAATATCTTTTTTTTTATTAACCTTATCTTTCATGTTCTAATTTCTGTGCTAAGAGTTTTTGTGTTTGCTTCGCAAGTTTTTATGCCACATATATAGTAGAGTAACTTAAAGTCATTATAAGTTTTTTATTTTGTTTTAGTTTTGAGTGCACCTCAAGGAGTTGTCATGAATACTGCAAGAAAAAGTTCCAACGAACACTGTGCATAATGGAATAAATAAAATTTTTATAGAAGTTTCAGCTTACAGTGTCTCAAACACTGCCAGTTTATGTAGGATAGGTAATAAATTTTAAAAATTCTTAAAGCGAAATACGTTTTATAATATTTTTTCATATAACTTTGACACATAAGTGAAGTACTGTTGTGTTAAATAGATGAGATAGATGTTTGCGTTATAGTTGTAAAAGATACGTAGTATTTAAGTTAATCCCAACTCATATATCTAAAACGACTGAAAACGTATTTTCAGTTTTAGTCACGAAAATTACATCCACTTAATTTATTTTGCTATAATTTAAAATTTATAAACTTACAAAAAAATCAAACTTCATTAAAGTGCTGTTGTCGGAGATTGGCAGTTTCTTAATTATGTTGAGGCTAGTTGATTCAGTGCACCTGAGCACTTTTACTCTCTATTAACTGCGAGGTTTCTTCAAAACCCCTCTTTGCGCCTTGACTAGATTATTGTTTGTCACTTCACCAGACTAAGCAATAATTGACCTCAGATCTGCATACCTCCCCGAGGAGCCTGTAACCATTCTGAGATTCGATAACGCGGTGTTGGTAAGTCTGTCAGATTTCGCAAATAATTTCAGGGCTCTATCTTTTATGTATTTTTTGATGGGATCAATCTTGATGTCCCTGAGGATGTCATTCGTCCTAATGTACCATGGTATTTTGAAGTCTTCTCAGAGCCTGGCTTTGTGCTATTTCTAACTGGTAAATAGTAGTGTTTGAAGCTTTACTAAACGCTACACAACCATATAGAAGTGACGGACGAATTATTTGGTTATATATCAGTTTCCTGTTCTTCGCATTGAGATTAAGTTCGTTAAAGTATTCGTATTATTTATTAATTTATGTATTTATTAATTTATGTATTTATTAATTTTTTTATTTAACACTAACTAATTATTCGAATCCATTACCACTTTTTTTTTCTTTTTTTTAAAGTTCAAATTCTATTTTATAACGAATTTTTTTTTTAGTTGCATTAGAGCTATCGATAACTATCGTTTGACAAATGAGAATGCCAAACTGTATTTATATTTCTGTTCAGTAAGGTTTGACAATTCATCATGAATCACGTTTAACTCTAGAACAACGCTTCTACATTGTAAAAATTTACTTTAAAAAAAATTAATCTGTTTGTGAAGTTCATAGAGCACTTTATCGAAGAATTGTGTATAGTAATGAAGCTTATTTCTGGTTTAATGGCTACGTCAATAAGTAGAATTCCCGTATATGAAGCGAAAATAATCCTCAACCCGCAATCGTATCACCATAATATCCATTAAAATTGACAATTGGGTGCGGTTTACACGTTAACGTAATGATCGGTCCCTATTTCTTTCGAAATGAGGAAGGGGTTGCAGTTACGGTGAATGGTGAGCGCTATCGAACCATATTGACTGAATTTTTCTTTCCAAAATTTAATGAGTTAAACATCGACCACCATTGACGCTACATTTATTACAAAAAATAATCAAAAATTGGATTGATGGAATAACTTGTAGTTGTAGCGGACAAATGCCGGAAATCATATACAAAAAATAAATACCATAAAATTATCTACCAGATTATAATTAAAATTAAAAACAATTGCATTTCGATAATATTTCTATCTTGTATTACCTTTTTTAGTTCTCATGCAGCTAAAAAAACAACCGATATAAAATAAATTTATTCAGTTATAGTAAGTAAATGTAAAGAATCAGGAAAACTTTCTTTTTAATTTAAATAATTTAATAATTTTAGTTGTTGCTTCTTCATTACTGTTCCAACCCTTTTAACAATTATTTAATTTATATGGAAGTTCATAAGTAACAGACTGAAGTAATGATCTTACTTTAAAATAAACTATCATAGACATAAACACGCGGGCAGAAAAATATTGGTTTCAAGATACATCCAATTGAATTGAGATATAATTTATTTTACACAGTATCTAAAAAATTACTAAATTGACGTTTTTAAACTGCATTCAAGATTCAATATAATTTTATTACATTAGACATTTTATTCATAAATTACATACATGACCTCAATTGTACGATTTAAAGAATTGTTAATTACAAGTTGTTATATCTGAAGACACTTGATAACTTTTTTACGTTTTTAATGAACTTTTTACTATTGTAATTAAATCCTTTGTTTTTCTTGATCCACACAACTTAGACATATCCCATTCCATTCATTTAATTAAAAAAGTTAAAATGAATTAATCAAAATTTTTTGCTGCAATTTATCCCTAACATCTTGCCTTCAATTGATGTATTTTGCTTTTGCAAATTTGAATCCTGATGCAGAAGAGTGAAGTCAAACATTGCAATTCATAGATACTCGATTGCTTACATAGACTAAAGGTTCAAAAAAAGAATGAGTAAAATCTAAAGTAAAGAAATGGATTCATTCAGTGATAAAATTGAACCTTTGCAATTGTAATTTGAGCCTGCAAATTTACTTTGGTAGATAAATGTACAGGACATATTTTTAAAATTTTTGACGTGAAACTTTTCAGTGTTGTTTCGCTATGAATGACTTCTGGCTTTATACTACAGTCAAGTTACTTCACTTTGCTTTTATTTATTTTTTCCTTACTGTTGCTGTTGTTGTCTACCTCTGAATGGCACTGCAAAAAGTATGTAGATGAAGAGAATTTATTGGAAAGGCGCAACATAATCCTTATATCTAAGGGTAGGTTTTTCTACTCATTTCCTTTTGTTTTTATTTTCATGCTTTCGAAAAAATGCTGTGAAAATTTTGTAAAACAGTGCAAAAATCGCAATATAATCCAAAGGAATTTTTGTACCACTTTGTATCCAGACGCACTCGTTCCAATTGTGTTGTTACTGTAATTGCTCTTGTCGGCATACCGTCGAGTCATAAAGATGCTCCTTGCATAAACACATACATTTTGTGGGGATGAAATAACTTCAGACCGATAAAGATGAAATTCACGAATAAGGATTCGAGAACGAGTTTGTGAACGTTGACGGCAATGACGGCGACAACTGCCATAAGAAATTCATCACACAACTTCGCCTTCCTTCAGTTAACTGTGACTTTGCCTTTGGAAAGCTTGGATATTTCAAAGTTACCACATTGTGCATGAAGTCAACTTCAAGCATTTTTCGTTTTATATTGACAGCAGCACGTAGAGTTACAAAATATTTGTGTGTATTCCGAAATATTAGTACAGGGACTACAGACCCGCATATCCTTGTGCTGCTAATGTCTGAAGTATTTATTCTTCTGCAGTATTTGTAGCATGTTGTTTAATTTTCCTGTTTTTGGTTGGCTGTTGTTGGTGATGTTTGCATTGTTATTCCTTGACACACTGCACGTTTCAAATAATATTATTTAGTTGCTCGATTCGCACAATAATACAACAGCAATTGCTGTCGATCACAATTTTATTGCTGCATACAAATTGACCCTAATAGTTAAATACTCTTGTGACACAATTTTTCTTTAATTTAATTTGAATTGTGCTCATTTCCTTTTCATGTGTACTTTTTAAATTCTATTCAAATAAACTAAAATGTAATAATATATAATATACGTTAAACTATTTTGATTACTTGCCTAATAAACTGCTCAGATAATTGTATGTAAATTCTTCTTAAAAAATAGAAATTCTTTTGATTTTTATTTTTTGTACTAAATTAATCTGATGATATTTGGAAAACAAATCTACTATTAAGTTCTAAATAAAAAAACAACCTTCAAAAACTTAAAACTAAATATATTTGGTTTCATAAAGAAACTTTTTCCACGTTGAACGAAGAGCAGTTCTTTAAAAACGTAATTCTATTCTAATACCCATAGTAGGGTATAAATAACATATGACATCCACTGATAAAACCTTAATATGATACACTGGCAGCGCTACTCGAAAAAATTCATATGAATTTTAAAAAGTGAAAACATTCAAATGACATCAATCAATATTTTACGATATTGAAACTATGACTCATATAGTTACAGCTGTTTTATTAACGCTACTTTTTATATAGTCAGAAGAATGGATATCATGCTTTGACATTTATCAAGCCAAGCTCTTACTATCCGGTCTCTGCTTCATCGAGACAAATGATAGATAAGTGATGCCCTGATGATGTCGAACGTGCTCAAAAGAGGTGGTGATACCGGAAAATATCAAAAAGGTCCCCAAAATTGCTTTGGCAAACTGTAAAGTTAAGTTGTAGGAGATAATTCATACCCTAAGTATTTTAGAGAAACATGGCGGCTTCATTTTACAATAACATTTATCTCTGAGAAAGTTCTTATAATAAAAATAAAATTTTTTTTTTAATATTTTTTCAAATTTTTTTTTTTAATTATTTAAAAATATTTTTTTTTAATTATTTTTTTTATTATTTTTTTACATTATTATTTTTTTATATTATTATTTTTTTATATTATTATTTTTATATATTATCATTTTTAATATTATTTTTTTTTTATTATTATTTTTTTTTTTTATTATTTTTATTTATATTATTTTTATTTTTTTTTTTATTATTATTATTTATAATTATTATTTTTATTATTTTATTTTTTTTTATTATTATTTCTTTATTATTATTATATTTTTTTAATATTATTATTACTTTTATTATTATTTTTTTATTATTATTTTTATATTATTATTTTTTTTATTTTTATTTTTATTATTTTTTTTTTTATTTTATTGTTTTTTTTATTATTTTTTTTTTATTATTTTTTTTTATTTTTTTTATTTATTATTTTATTATTATTTTTTTATGCAAATTTCATTTTATACTACTTTTTAAACTTTTATTTTACTTTCTTTTATAAATTCTGCTTGTCACATTACAGCCAGCAAAAATTCACCAATGACATATTGATATGCTTAACCAATTTCTCACCTTTCAGTGTTAAAAGTGTTTATAAAAATGTCATTTATGCCACAAAAAATATTCAAAATACCGAAAGTGCAACCGCTTCATGAAGCGAAATTATAATATATGCAAGCCTGAATTCTGCAAAGCGGCGTTTACTTGACACAACCAAAAAAGTTTATAAAATATTAAAAATATTGCCGAAACATAAATTTTATTTAAGGTTTTTGCAAAAGAAATTTTCGTTAATAATAGGGATGTACTTATTAGTGTGTAGGACGCAAATAAAACCAAATAAAATTTTCCAAAGTACTATCTGTTGTATAATTAAGTAGTATAATTACAACTCTGTTATTATTAGTTGTAATATATATTATATATTGAATAAATAGAGAGTCAGTCCAAGTTAGGCTGTCATAAGTAAAAGACATATCGTTTTGCTTATATATATTACTCAGTTAGTTGTATAAAATATAACACTGTCTAATATAATATGCATATTTAATGGACTTGGACAAGGTGAAAGTTATCGTTTCTTGAACTGAAAGCTGGATATAGTATTTCGTAATACTTTTCCTGAAAAAATAATGTCACTGAGTTCAGTCAAATGATGGTATGTTTGAAAGACATGGAGAAAACAAAATCAGTTCTACTAATGCCTTTCGGCCAGATTAATTAGTTGCCACAAAGAATGATGCTGCTTATTTTTTACAAATTTAAAATTTATTATTTAAGTTTATTCAATCTTTTGTGTTTAATTAAATTACTTTTATTTAATTTACAACTAGTGTTAAATTCTTTTTTATTTTAAACTGTACTTAATATAACTTAAAGATTTATTTACTGAAATGAGTGTTCCAAAGCTGCTGCATCATATACCCATAGACCTTAGTCGACCGACGTGTTGTTTTTTGTTGCTTGTAAAGTCTGATTTTTTATAAAATTACGTTATAGGTTACTGCAATTCTTGTTAATATTACTCAATGTACGTATGAAATACACATTAAATAGCCTTTCAATTGAAATCTCATTTAACATCATTTTTGTTGAATGTTTTCAGTGCAAATAAAGGCTCGTCGTTTATTTTTTCAATATTCAATACTCAATATTTAATGTTCATTTTCGCTTTCTTTGCCTTTTGTGGTTGCACCTTTTTCTGTAATCAATTCCTTTACGTCATAAAATGTCTGTTAAAGTGAGTAGTTTTAATTAAATTTGTTAAGAAAATTAATCCAATTATAACCAACCTAGTGCTTGGTTCCTTCTTTTGAAGATTTTAAATCCGAAGCTTCAATCCGTAAATCATAAAATGCAAAAATTTTTCATTAAAACTGTGTTCCTCAGTGGATTTTACTAATTTTTTTTTGTTTTTCGTTTAAATTAATGAAATTGTTTATCTTTTGGAGTGAAATTTTTTGCGTTGCAAAACGCCAATATTTGTATTTTTTACCTACCTACATGCATATTATTTTAAATAAAACAGAAAGTAGCTTTGCCGGTTGTTAATATTACAGCATATTTACTTTTTTTATTAAAACTTATTAAAACTTTTTAATTGCACTTTGTCCATAAAAAACCCATTAAAATCGTAATATGAAAATCTAAACGAAAATAATTCATCAAAGTTTATTTATTAATTAGGTTTATTTTTATTTGCAAAGAATTATGTGTGCAAACATTAAATGGAATTTAGTGAGCGTTTACTGAATGCATAAACTAAACCACTTGCATATTAAAAATGATTTTACACGAATAAAATTTTTATTGCTAAAAGTTTTATGAGTTGAGGTGATTTATAAATAATTTTACTATAGTCGTAATAGCATGAGAAATATGTCAAAACTGAAGTTAAAATTGTTATTAATCATTTGGCGTAATGAAGTTAGTTAAGGTTTTCAGAAATATTAGATTCAAATATAAAATAATTATAAATATGAACACGTTTATAGCATGATAATTGAAATTTGAAATTAATTGTTTTATTTATCTATTACAAGGTCCCAATGAGTGTTTTCAAATATGTCTTATTGGTGGTATAGTTGTGACATATGGCTTTTGAAAGTATTTTATATTATTTATTGTTTTTTTTTTTATAAGTAATATTATTATATTACACATAATCATATTTTTATTATATTTTGCATTATATTATCAATCATTAAATATGTATTACATATTATTAATATCATATAACTTAGTATTTCCACAAGAACATAATATTTTGTTAATATGGTAAATTTGCGTTACTAACTTTTAAAGTTTAACTAAAAACGATTTTTTTTTTATAAAATTTCGAGGGTTTCGAATAGCAAAGAAAGAAAGGACAAACACAAAAATTTAATTCATTTATTAAAATTTGGCTGACCATACAACGCTCTTTCGAGTATTGCCAAGTACTCATTATCAGTAATCTTAGGTAATATACAAATTTCTTCATTAGTTTATAGTCTGTATATAATTTGTTTGGACTGCAAAAGCGAGGCTTAGAACTCGTGCCTGTCGATGAATAATCGTGTTTTTCCACAAGTAGCCAAGGCAGCACAAACTTACCGTGCTCAAGTTCCAGGATTTTTGTCACATTTTTATTTAATTAGTGACACTAACCAAAGTACTTACCGTGCATTAAATTAGAACGAGCTACTAATTACTAACGAGTTACTAATTTGTGTTAGTAAAGTAAAAAATAAAGTTTAAAAATAAAAATAAAAGCAAGTTTTCAGAATCCATTCGCTTTAGCTCGATGTGACAACGTTTTGCCTTGCCTATAGCCTACAAACGGTTAAAAAAATGAGTTGCATGTATCACGAATGTGATCATCCGGTATTTTGACTTTCTTCATCGCATCCATACTGACATATTGGAATAGTCCGTCGGAATTGCATCTGGCGAATTCGAAAACCATTTTGTGGAAGAAATGAATTGTGGAATATGACTTTTTAACCATGGCTCTAAAGCAACTTCCACAATATTTTCCCGATAATAAATCAGATTGATTTTGAAAACACGGTTTCGATGAAAATGATTGGAGAGCGTCCATTGGCGCTCACAGCTGCCCATACCTTTACTTGAGATGAAAAATTATTTCAGATGGCCATTCGTAGTCTTAAATGGCAGTGAACGGCAGTGCGTACAGTTAAGAAAACACGATAATTTTGAGAGTTTATGAACTGCTCAATGCAGATATTTTTCTCATCAATGTTTGGGACACAATGTTTGTACTTTTTGCTGCTTTTGCGTAAGATCTTGTAGCTTTTCGAACTTGTACAGCTTCATTAGCATACTTTCAGTTCTTTGGACATTTGATTACCGGTATGACGTGAATTTTGTTCAAGTCGAGTCTTCACATTCTGAACTATTTCAGGTGATGTTGTATGATTATTATTAAATAATAGGCTGTGAATACACCCCGACCTAAAAGATCTATCGCACGCCTAAAAGCCCACCTGAAACAATTCTAGACTATTTATCAATTTTATAATTGCTGTGGGCTTAATTTTATCAATTTGATTTGGGACCAAAATCCTGCTCTCAAGGTAGTCAAGTCTATGTCTTGTCATCGCTGGACAGTTGTGTAGAACATGTTATGAGGTTTCCGTCTCCTTATGACAGTTTGAACGTGAATCACTTTCCACCGTACCTATATTCTTCATATGTTAATTGAGTTTACAGTGCTTTACAGACCGTCGTCAATGTTATTGTTATATATCGTTGTAGATTGGAACATTTGTATAAATATACCAATTATAAAATAAAATGCTACATTTATTTAAAAAAAAGACAAAAAAGACATACATAAATGCAATAAATATTATAATATTTATATTAACAATATTAATAAAACTACAATATTAAAAAAAGCAATATCTACAAATATAATAATAATTAAAACAAATAATAATTTAGAATAATATATAAATAAAAAAAAAAACAAATAAATACGTAATATATAAGTAATATATAAATAAGTAATAAATAAAAAATTGAAATAATTAAGTACAGTAATCCCTCTATAACGCGGTAGGTTGGTTCCGCGTTATAGGAAAACGCATTATAGGGGTATTCCCGTATACCCCGTATACACATGTGCAAAGGTACACGAAGCTAATTATGAACTGTACAAATTCCCGCGTTATATGGGAGAGTGCCCGTGTTATATGGTGGATTGAAATCGCGTAATATGAAAACGCCTTAAAAGTCCCGCGTTATAGGGGGGATTACTGTAATAACAGAATGAATGATGAATAAACAAATAATAATGATAATAATAAACAAAACAATATAATAAATGTTTATTTAGTCGTAAATAACTAATTTAATTTAATTTTATTAAAAATTCTTGACACTTGAGTCCTTTACAAAATAATTTTAAATTGTTTTTAATATTTAATAATTTTTAAAATGGAACAGTAATGAGGTTAATAAAAAGTTATTGCAAATCTTCTTGCTTTATAATTCATTTCCCTTGATATCAACATTTGGTATGCAATATGTGCCACCACAGCTATCCATCAAAATTTTTATGACCATAAATTACATTATGAATTCATCATAAATACTGATAAATGCATAAAATTTTTCTCTTCGCTGTTCGTAGTACTTTCTTTCCTATTGATTTATAATTTAATTTTTATGTAAATTAACATTTGTCGGATTTGCTTTATGCGGAGCCCAACAGGATGTGTAAATAATAAGCGTTTATAAACGTTGTAGATTCTCGTGTTCAACATGCTTCAGCTGGGCTATACAACCATTTTACTATTACGAACCGTTTTTCTATTACAACAACAACATTTTTAAAGTACATGGAAAAATGATAAAAAAAAGAGTAAAAATTAATATAAAAAGTGGCGTCATCGACATATCCTGGTTGATTGTCGTGTCGAGTCCAGCATGAAAATAACTAGGATGCATTGCGGTTCTTTTTTTTTTTTTATTTGTTCGGTGTTAACATAGTTTTCTAACTCAGTTTGTTAATTTTTTTTTTCTTCGTTTTTGCTAAAAGGATGTAATTTTATTTTTCGCTAAACGTTTATTACATCGTTAATAACACATACAATGGCTGATAATAATCCGTCATTTTCTACTTATATGGCTTCTTTGTGGTGCGAGCGAAAACCGAAAGTGATCTCCTCTTAGTCATTACAAGTGCCATCCACTGCAGTCCGTGTCCACATGGCGACATATAACATTTAACGTTTTTAAGTACAAAACATAAATCTTATAAACTGATTTAGCAAGCTTGTCACGTGTGCATTGCTGCTGCCACTCATGTTCTGTTCCAACGACATAATTTTTAATGATTTTCCTTATTTTTACTGTATAAAAATATGTACATAAATTTATTTATTTTTCTTTTTTTTTTTTGAATTTAGAATACTCTTTGGTTTTAATCTGTACTTATGTGTTAAGCGCTAAATGCAATAAATTTCCAAGAATTTCTAATAGTAAAATTTACTAATATACATACATACATACTTTTTTTTTTATTACCACATGAAGTTATTTTATTTATCTCCAAATTTATATATTTATTTTTATTTCTGATTCATTCATATAAAAAAATTTTTGTGTATATTTTTTATATCTTATTTTTGTTTTAGGCGCACCAAAAAAATCAATAATAATTTTATCTTCTTTGTCAACGTGTACGTTTTTCCAATGAAAATTTTCCTATTTAATGCTACTGAATTCATACCAAACGAAAGCATTCATTCTCTATCCTTAAATCATTAAACATGCCGTTTTCATTCTTTACTATCTGAAAGATATTTGTGCTTGACAATAATGTAGACAGAAAGAAGTTCGAATTGTGTCAGCACATTTTTACCAATTTATTGACTTAAGGTATTTGCAAATCTGATTTCATTGCAGATACCAAATTAATGTTGGCTCGTGTGAAAATTATTGTCTGCCTGATACCATTGAATTTACATTATTATAACTATCATTATATTATATGGCAATATACATATATATGTCGCATATTTACAGCAAAAATGTTGTAAGATAATTCTAAGAATTTTTGCTTGCTTGCACAAGACAGATAGATATATACAACTAAATATGTTATTACTAAATATTTTAAAGTTGTAATGTAAGTTTAAAGTTTTAATTTAAGAGATTTTTCCAACAGTATTGAACTACAACAACAAAAATTAATTTTATATTAATTGAGCTGACCATACAGCTGTTTCGAGTATTGTCAAATACCCATCATCAGTGGTCTTGAAAATAATTCTTGTATTTAATTATTCGTAAATAATTTTTTGAGACTGCACGTAACAGGAATCGAACTCGTGTCCTGCCAAATTTGAAGCTCAGAGTCAGCGCAACTTTTTAATTTAAGTTTAAAGTTTGATTTATATAAATAAATTTGTTAAATACAAAACTCTATTTGGAATATTCAGCAATTCTTTTCACTTTAATATTAACAATGAAAGTGTTTTCTCAGCCATTTTTCACAGATATTTACAATTCAAACATTATTTGTATTCTTCTCTAGTGGAATTATTTTCCCTTATATTTTTGTTCATGCAGGTTCTGCAAATACAGCACTTTGTCATCGCCACTGTTTTCTTTATTGTCGTTGCAATGTATACATTTGACTGGACCTAACTTTGTATCTTCTGATATCAATTCACTTTAATTCATATTGTTTAATATATATATTTGAAATTTTGCAGTAGTAACTGTTGTAATTACGAGTATTTTTTCGTTTTGTGTTCTTTTCGGTATAAGCGGTATATATCGGTAATATTATTTTATAGGTTGATTTTTATGATAAAAAGAAAACTAGAAAGCTTCGAACAGTAATAAAGAAACAACAACAAAAATTTGATTAATTTATTGAAATTAGTTGAAATCTTTGGTTTAAAAATGGAGCTATTATGTATTTTAAGGCAGGTATATTCCTATATAACGTTGCTGGAAAAACTGAATAAAAACTTTCTATTTGAATAGCTTGTTCAGATTTGGTTCTATGATTGTAAAAACAGTTTTAAGAAAAAATGGAGGAGTCGATAAAATGATAAACAGGAAGCTAAGTATATAGGCTTTCAAATATACACCGGATTTTTTTTGTACTTTATTGCTCTATAGTTTATTACAATTGTGCTTAGATATTCAGTACTTATTCAAGTATTATTGCTTAGTGAGTATTGAATAAAGTCAAACCTAAGCTTGATAATATGTTTAAATTTGTATTAGCTTAACATAATAAACATGTTTATTAGATTATGAATTATAACAAAATCTGTAGGAGTCGTTTTAGTCGCTTTTACTGAGTAAACTCTTTTTGTGGAAGATGTACTTCATCTTCAAATTCATTAAATTAATGAATTTTTAAATACGCTTTAAGTACGGTAGTGATACTTTTTTTTATCGAAATTTGTATTAAAAAAAGAAATAAATGAAAAAATCAATCTTGATATTTTCAAATAACGAAATTATGCATTTCTTTTTTAAATAAATAAATGACATTAATTTGTTATTCATTATTCTTAAAACCTGACAATCGCTGAATTTGTAACTCATTATTACTGGATCGTTTTATTGTATGTAAAACTTGTATCTTTTCTTAACTATGGAGAATTCATTATCAAAAATAGATGTTATGTATGTAAACGAGTACGTATTTGTATGAATAGTTTTTGTATTATATAGTTTTATAGTTTTATTCAATGCTTCAACATTATTTATATTTTTTTTTATCTAGTAATGCAAAACTATTTTAACAGTTTTTAATTATCTATTAACTATCTTACATGTGCTCCTTATAGCTTTGTATTTAATAAAAATTCCTTTTTTTATTGCAGAGATTTAAATACAATTAAAACAACTCCCAGAGCTGTAATCAATACGCTGAAATACTTGAAAAGAAAGTAAGTTTAAGTACAATTATTCAATTACGTTTAATAAAAGTACAAAAAGATAATTTATTTCAAAAGATATTAAAACAGATATTCATTAAATACTACTGCAATAGATCGAGAAAAAAAAAGCCTTCAAGCTATTGAGTTACATTCCTTTTAAAAATGAATACAATTACGAGTTAAAAGCATTCATTATATTTTTAATTTAAAACGTATTTACGAAATGTACAAAAAGTTCCTATAAAAAAAAAATACTATATCTTTTCAATTTGCGAAATTATTTAATCCGTAAATAAAAATGTTTTGTTAAGGAATATGCAAAATCATTAAATTTAATTAGGTTATTGTCAAGTTATTAATAATTGATAAATTAATTATTTTCGTGATAAATATTAAGGAATGTAGAAAATTAATTTAAGAAATAAACAACATTATTTACTTAATTTATTAAAATTGAAATTTTTACAATGCTACATATATTTCTTATATACCTTGAAAAAGTTCTTAATTTTCATTTTAAAATTTAAAATTTAACAATATGAATTTATAATAAAAATCGAAGTATTATTAATTTTAATGTCACTCCGAAAACTAGAATTTATTTTTACAATAATATTGATATCGAAAAGCTATAATATAAAATTTTATTAGAAAATAACTTTCTATATATAGTTTAATTTCTTAATGCAATTGAAACACTGATATGTGATTGATTAAAATTATTGCCGTCACGACAATGGGGTAACACTATAAAATCTTATTTCATTCCTCTGCTAGTTAATATAGTCAATTCTTTGCCTGGTGTTAGATACTTTTCAACGATTTTATCTTTTGTGCCTTAGTGCTACTTATTTTCCTAGTACTTGTTCTGGTTCTTTATTGCTGGTTCACCACATGGGACTTGACACAATACTTGTGCTTCATGAGGTTTCAGGTGTCTCTTGAATCCACAATGTCCGGTCAATAAGTCGACATTTGAAATTTTCTTCATCTAAATTGGATAATCTAATATAGAATCTAATTCCTTTGCTATTATAGTTATCTAACAGCAATTATATTGTGTCAAAATATAAAGTTTGCAAAGGATTTCTGCTTCTTCTGTCTTTTCAAGCTGTTGATAGTAGTCTTCCACAATGACATATTTTTACAAGATGTTATATTTTGTGTTATGACATTGTGTAAAATAAAAAGTTTATTTACTAAGAGACAATTTGATACGAGTTTTATTTATTTTTTTGTATCTAATTCATGTCATTATTCACCAAAAACTATTTATCGGTCGTTATCATTACCATAAACTATAATTCCTTTATTGAAGAATTTTGAAATTTAACCGATTCGAATAACAAAGAAGAGACAAGGACAAACATTTTTTTTAATTTATTAAAATTTGGGTGACCATACAACGCTGTGTCGAGTATTGCCAAGTACTTATCATCAGTGGTCTTAGGAAATATTCGAATTTCTTAATTAGTTTATAATCCATTTATGGATTGCAGTTCATGGACTGCAAGTGCCAGGCTTAGAACTCGTGCCTGTCAAATTAGAGGCGGTGACTAATCGTGTTTTACACAGTCCTCATTTAGAGTTAATTTAACGTCAGCAAGAAAGGACAGTATCTGGATTAGTGGATGCATTAGAACTTCCCATTTATAGTGTTTTAATTTATATCACGTCATCAAAGATATATATGTGTGAATTACTGTTGTGATAAAACAAAATACTGCTCTTGCTTAAAAGTAATTTTTGTTGTAAAATATTTTGCTTATAGAAGTTTTTATTAATGAAAGACACTGTAAAATAAATTCTTAAATGGTAATGTATAAGTATTAAAAAATAATATTACAAAAATAATAAGAAATAATCAATACAAACTTCAATTCAATTTAAATTCCGAAATATGTTAGAGTTATTCCATTCCACATTTGATTTTTATATTACTTATAAGTAAAAACAATTCAAACAAAACTAAGTCCAAGATATATAAAAAATTTAAAACAGAAACCATTTATTTCAACTTCTGCGTGGCGCAATTTTTATCTTAAAAGCATTTGAACTAAAGTGAATTTTCCAAATATTGAATAAAAAGTGAAATGATTTAACATATTCTGTATACGCTAGGGAATGTCTTTTGATATGCATGAAAATTTTACAAAAATTCCACAGTTTGAAATAACACTATGAAATTGTATTAACGCAACAGAAAATGCATATCGGATGCATACCCTCAGCTCTACCAGAAATGTTGCATTTACTGCATATGCTCTACTCTGCATTTCGTTTAATCTTAGACCATCTTACCAACACCACCCACGTGTGCCTGGCTATGTGTGATTCAGTTTAGATACAGCAAAAGTATCTATATCTGCTATATGATTTAAATATGTACACATGTGGTTACAAATACTCAAACTTGTAAGTTTTTAACGCCCATTGAAAACTTATAGCTTCACCTACAAAAATCATGTAACAAAAAATTTATTCCATTACTTACTTGTGCTTCAACAGACTCTACACCTAGTTGCATTTCAATTTATTTACATACATACTTATGTATACAGGCATACATGCATATCTATATGATTTCGTTTTTAACATTTTACATTTTATGTACGGATTTTTATTTTTTGCAAAAAGATTTATATATTTTATGATATTATTTTAGTGAATTATATTTTGTGTTGTTTGTGATATGGAAAATATATATGAAGTTAACCATCTGTATTATAGTTGATAGAATAGGCTACTTTATATGTATCATATAATGTATGAAATTATTGTAAATAGCAGCAAAGCATCCACTCAGTTGGGATAAATTAGGTTAAATTTATTGTAAAGTTTGCATATATATTAATTTATTTGTAAATGTGTGTACAATCTGACTAATTATATATAGAAAAATTTAGTATGAATATAAAATATTTTATATTTTCATACTGAAAAATACCAAAATATTATTTGGTAGTATTTAAAATATTTTATGGAAATGCATAATCATCTATTCCTTAATATTTTTCCTTAATATGAGTATTTCTCATATAATAACTAACGTTAGGAACTTAAATTAGGAATGACGTTAGTTTATATATAATTTTTTTTTTGCTGAGAAGGTGAAAAATGCTTTATACACCGTCAGACCGACCGTCGTCGAAATGGTATGCCCCACTCTCTAACATTAATATGTAGCATACGGATGAAAACACCCCCTCATCGCTGAGACTTATTTTCCTTTGGAACCGCTTCCGCATTATTTCATTACTTCTTTCATGCTAGCATTTCAAGCCATGCTTTTGTGATTTTTGATCTGCGTCCAGATTTCCACGTTTTCACCGCATTTTCTTGGTGTCCACTATTTGTTAGTCTAGTTTCTGGTTCTCCTTACTAGGTCTAATTTCTTCGCTATGAGGACTTGAATCACATATGACTTTATCGTTCGCCAGCTCTCTGGGTTCGCACTCAAATTTTCCATTATTTTTTCGGGATTTATTGCTTCAAATTGAGTTATTATCTCTTTTCTAAATGTGAGCCACCTATTACAGTAAGAGAAGGTATGCTCTGCGTCGTCACAGTCTTCATCGCCATAAATGCTGTCGGGTAGATCCATTTAATAGTTTATATATATAACATTATATGAGAACCAATCATTGTCCTTCGCTACTTTTTTCACTATTTAATAATAGAAGTAGATATAGGAAATGCTTGACGTAAAATCAGAAAGGGCACTGACCAACAACACATTATATACTTATATCTGCAATCGGTTTTCAAATGAACTTCGATTTTGAGTCACAGTTGTTCTTTGAGTCACATTTACTAAAACAGTAGTTAGGGTATTGATAACGTAAGATTGTGTAGTTAACCATGATCTGCGGATAAGCGTCTTTTCTTAACGTGATGTGATGTGGCGTAAGTGCATTTCTTCTCGATAAGCTATATCGACATAAAACGTAGTGCAAGAAGTTGCTAAGAATAAATAACTATTTAAATTGGTATTCAGTTTTCACGCTTTCTATGTGGTTAGTTATTATTATTATTTCCTTGGTGTATTTACAATGTATTTATTATTATTATTATTATAATGTATTTATATATTATATTTTGGGTAAAGACACCGCTCTTAATAAGATCAAAGGGCGGAATGTAGTTAGTTACCACTTTCTTATTTATTTTTATTTAATAAGTTTTTTTTTTGGTGCTGTTAACTGGTATTTTTACTTTTGTTTATTTCACACATATATATTTAAACTAAAGTGATTATTGATATCAGACATGAGTGTTATGAAGAATCAATTATTATTAAGTAGGACAATTCACATGAAATATGAATTCTTCAAAGCTTGACTATATTACTTTGGTATACAATATGACTACTTTGAAGCTTAAACACATATTTTATCTAATTCAGTACTAGATCTTATTTGATAAAAAATCAGTCAAAAACACTGTTTTCTTCTACAATCCCGCTATTTAAAAAGTATTGTATAATAAAAATTTGTTTTTAAATTACATGTATATGTGTTATACTCTTACTTTTAAATAAATTTTACAAATTCACAATTTACGCTTCATATGAAGAATTTTCACCACATAGTGTTTTAAAGAAAAAGCTACTGACTTAAGGTCTTTAAGTTAATAATATTCATCATATTTCTATCTTATTTAGCCATACGTTGTTATGTTGCTTTCTACGAACATTTACTTAATACTTTCCTTTTATCTTTTTTACATTTTCGCATTATTTATATATATGAACGTAGCTTGACCAAAGGCACTTCATAAATCTTTAATATAGGTATGTGCATATAATCCGATAATTCAGTGGCAAACCGCTTAACCTTCTCCATTTACATTTCTTCCCATTTCTTAATATACCATATTAAGGCAAAATATAAGGGCATAAGTATTTATCGCATTATATGTCATAGAAACGTCTTATGGTTTCTGTACTTTAATGTTTATGTACAGTACATAAAATAAAAATGTAATAATATATTTAAGTTTTTCTCTATTTTACAATAATTTGTTTTAATAGTTGTATTCATAATATTTTCTTATGGCACATAATTCAATTGTACTTCAGAAATTAAATTTTTTAGTTGTTAAATACTCTAACATATCTACTTTATTAATTCTTATAAAAATATTTTATTATAGTAAATATGTGCCAAATCCAAATATAAAATTGGATTTTAGATGTTTACATCACATTAAAAATTTTATTTTCATATAAAAAGTTAATTATTTAGATGTTAAGCACCGCCGCTGTAAAATGTGTTTTTAATATTAAAAACTTTTAAAAATATATATAATTCTTCTTCCATTTTATGTTCGCGTTTTTAGTGCTGTTATCCAACATTTTTTCTTATTGTACTTATACTTGTTTGATTTTCAGTGGTTTAATTAGCTTTTTGAGTTTCGGCAATTTTTATGTGCTTAAGTTGGGTTAAGTTGACCAATAATCCGTGAGATTTACTTTTTAATTGACATGAATTTTAATTGATATAAACCGCACTACATTTTCAAATATGAATTAACTTTAAGAGTTGTATTATTATATAGAAATTATTTTGACTACTTAATCAATTTTCAAATATTACTGTTAAAAATATGAAATATAAAAGTTCCAAAATTCCCGGCTTGAATATAAAATAGTGTCATTTTCTAAGGAAAGTAATAAAGCAATTTATTTCTCTATTTAAGCTACTTGAACTTGAATAACTATAGAGTGTACGAATTATTCCAAAATATTAAATAAACAAATAAATCAACCATCAATCTAAATTTATTTTGACGTCTGATTGCTTTTTCAAAAAATGTATATCGAATCTCTAACGAATCCCAAAAAATTCAAAACAAAAATTAAGATACAACATTAATGAAAAAAGATATAAAAATTACTAAGTATCAAATACGGTCGAACAATTTTTCGTAATATAAAAAAAACATATGACAAACAGTTATAATTACATTCTATACATTATAATCAATCTAAAGTATACTAAGTTTATCAAGCTGTTTGAGATTTTAGAGATTAAAATTACAGTTCCTGAAAGTATTAAAAAACATATAAAAAATTTGTCACTTAATTTTTTTTGTCGCTATTAGGATAGGCCCTATAAAGTGGCATAATAACTATATTAACGCGTAACCCAAAACGTCATGTTTTTTTTTGTAGATTAAATTAGAAATGGTCTTTTACGTCTCTGTACAATCTTAATACTGTAATTTCAACTTAAACACTTTCCTTAAATTGTAGATCTTTTAACATCATCGCTTAGAGTAACTAGGTATTAATTTATTCCCTCCAAATGTCTTTATTGAAATATTTTTTTAGCTTATTCGCATAATACAAAAAATAATTTTGCTCATATGGCTTATTTTATTACAAAATAAGTTTAAAATAAAAATCTATATTCGATTCTATATATAAAAAATTACGAATTACAAAATATATGATTTGACAATCAAGATAAAATCAAGTTCGTTCTTCCTAGAATGTAGTATAATTGTGTTACGATATTATAAATAATTCTTCGGTATAAAAGCAATGCGGAACTAACTCTTACTGCGACGCTTGGAAAATAAAGTCACAATGCAATTAAGATTTGCCGTGTGAAAAGGTTTTAACTGCAATGAGTCAAATAAGCAAAAGTAAAAACAAGATTAAAATTATGCCGTGTAATTAGGCTACAAAAATTGATTTTTTTTCGCACCTGTAAATATGCAGTCAAATCTCACATATGATTTTTTTTCTCCTTCATAAATATACAACAGTACTTACAAATAGTGACATAGAGAATTTAGTTTTACAAATACGTAGATTAAGGCGTGAATGGCAAAAATCTAGGTCCCCTTTAGCGCAAAACTTATTTAAGGAAGCCCAAAGGAGACTTAGATCTGTATTAAGCGAGGAAGTCAAAGTCAGACAATATAATTATATTCAAAACCTATGTCCAAATGGCAAAAACCATTCATCTTTGTGGAATGCTAGCAAAGGTATAAATTCGCCCATAGACTCCGATTCTCTAATAAGAAACTCTCTTGGAAACTGGGCGCGAAGTGATGAAGAAAAATCTAATGTTTTTGCTGATTGTCTAAAAGAGGTGTTCCAACCTAATCCTGCAACAGGACAATATGACTTTCCCACTCAAGATCCACCAGCACAATCTATTGACATGAATATCACGGCCAATGATCTTGTTCAAATAATCACAAACAAGTTAGATTGCAAAAAAGCACCGGGATATGATAATATCTCACCCATCATGATAAAAAACTTACCCCTTTTGGCCATACATTTTATCACAAGACTTTTTAATGCCATAATTAAATTTGGCTTTTATCTAACAGAGTGGAAAACATTCATGATTATTATGATTTATAAATCAAGTAAACACCCCACGCTTGCCTCTTCATACAGGCAAATAAGCTTACTGCCATGCCTTTCTAAACTCTATGAAAGGGCACTGCTTTTAAAGCTAAAACCGTTCCTTGACGTTCAAAACTTAATACCGTCCCACCAGTTTGGTTTTAGGGAAAAACATGGAACTATTGAGCAAGTGAATCGTATAAGGAATGAAATAAGACACGCATTTGAGCTCAGAGAATATTGTTCCGCGGTATTCCTCAATGTTAAACAAGCATTTGATAAAGTATGGCATAATGGACTCATATATATGATACGCTGTTCATTACCTGCAAATGTCCACTCAGTTTTAGAATCGTATCTGCATAATAGAAGCTTTAAAGTGAAATGCAAATCATATACTTCTAATAATTTCCCAATAGAAGCTGGCGTTCCACAAGGAAGTGTTCTTGGCCCTATATTGTATGTACTTTACACATCTGATATCCCGATAAGTAGTTCAGTTATCACTACAACGTTTGCCGACGATACGGCAATTTTATGCCGAAACAAAAACGCTGTGCTAGCTTCAAACCAACTTCAATCTCACTTATATCGGGTGGAGAAATGGTTGTCAAAATGGCGAATTAAAATTAACGAAGTAAAATGTAGACACGTCATTTTTACCTTAAATCGGAGTACATCTCCAAAAATTTTACTAAACAACATTCCCATACCACAAGCAGATAATATAACGTACTTAGGTATCCACCTAGACAGACGACTGACTTAGCGCAAACATATTGAAGCTAAAAAAATTCAGATGAAGCTCCAAGCCTCTAAGTTGCATTGGCTTATTAATAGCAGATCTTCCCTGTGCCTAGAGTATAAAGTACTCTTGTATAACAGCATCATAAAACCAGTATGGACTTATGGTATCCAGCTATTTGGCAATGCTAGTGCTTCAAATATTGAAATTATACAAAGAGCTCAGTCAAAAATACTAAGAATTATCACTGGTGCCCCATGGTATATTAGGAATGAAAGTATACACCGAGATCTACAAATTCTCCTAGTTATAGCTGAATTTGACAATATAAGAAAAAAATACAATAAAAGGCTGACAGAGCATGTTAATCCCTTAGCAAGAAATCTCGCACTTCTATCCATTACTTCCCGCCTAAAAAGAGCTGACCGTCCAGCCGTTAATTAATATTCAACAGCTCGAAGTAAAAACCGCACCTTTCTTTTTAGTAATCTGTTAAAGTTTAACCACTTTCTTAAGAAACCACCTAACATTCACTCCAATGAAATTTAATCCATTAATCTAAATGAGGTTCGTGATATAAGGTTTACTTATTTTTTTTTTTTTTATAAAATGTATAGTTAAAATAAAAATTTGTAACATTATGTAATTAGTTATAAGATTTTACAACTTATTGTTAGTCTCATTTTAAGAGAAGATGCAATAAATAAATGTATGTTTAAAAAAAAAAAATAAATATACAATAAGCAATGAATTAATACCGGAGAATGTTTTTTATTTATTATTTATAGGTTTATTTTTTATATTAATAAATTTATTTTATATTCTTTAGGTTATATTTTATTTCTCTTCAGTTTATTACTATTGGTTTTATTTTTATTATTTTAGAGTTTATTATTATTATAGGGTTCATTATTATTATAGAGAATATTATCATTATTTTAGAGTTTATTATTATTATTTTGGAGTTTATCATTATTATCTTATTATTATTTTAAATTATTTTTTTTATAATTTTAAATTTTATTTTTATTATTTTAGGTTTATTATTATTATTTTAGGGTTTATTATTACTATTTTAGGGTTTATTATCACTATTTAAATATATTTTAAAAAATTATATATTAGATTTTATTTTTATAAATTTTAGTTTTATTAGATTTATTTATTAGATTTTTTTATTAGTTATATGTTATTAGATTTTATTTTATTAGATTTGATTTTTATTAGATTTTATTTTTATTAGATTTTATTTTTATTAAGTTTTATTTTTATTAGATTTTATTTTTATTAGATTTTATTTTTATTTTATTATATTAGATTTTATTTTTTTTTATATTAAATTTATTATATTAGATTTTATATTTTTTTATATTAAATTTATTACATTACATTTTATTTTTATTATTTTAAATTTTAGTTTATAATTTTTATTTTCATTGCTCTTATTTCAAGTTTCATTTTTGCTACCATATTATATTGAGTCTCAATATTCTTTTTTGTTTGTATTTTTTTTTATATTTTATAGTTATTTAAAATCTTTAATTTTAGTTTACAAATATTTTATATTTTATTTAATTAATTTATAATTTATTTAATAAATTTGATTAGTACCATCCATTTCATTATCATAATCATAATCATTAACATCATAATGATCATTTCTTGATGTCGTAACTTAATTAAGTCTTTTTATTTTTTGTTTAATTTATATTAATTTCTACTTTTTTTAAATATTTTTATTTTGCTGTGACACATTACCGTTAGAGGTATAAACAGTGCGGTTGAATCTTTTGAGGCAAATTTCGATGACTTATTAAAAGACAATGATCTAACTGGTCATAAATTCATGGATGTTTGTTTTCAAAGTGTCGATAGTATAAAGGCCCATTAGTCGGTACGTGCCGTAGAAACTTATGTCAAAACGAAATACACACATTTTTTTTTTCGTTTGATATAAACTATTCACTAAAATCCTTTGTTAGATATCGGAGTTATGTTAGTCGGTACGTACCGTAAGAACTTTAGTAAACTTAAACCAAAGCAAAATATACAACCAACCATACCTGTGTGTATTTTGCTTTGGGTTAAGTTCGCTAAAGTTCTTACGGTACGTACCGACTAACTGAGCCTTAAGGATAGTCCGCATAAACATCATCTTTTTGATAACATCAAAAAATGTCTACGGGTGTCTAATCACATGAATTTGGTGGCCATTCAAAAGACATACATCAGTCTTTTTTATTAATGTAACATACAGACTTACCATATATTTCTAGATCAAATGAATATCATACTATAAGTCACACTATACAGTGACTTGTAAATGCTGGTGATCTTTGCGATAGTTAATTGTCACTGTCACAGAATATTCTGTTTAACACCTAATCTTCCAAGCAAAAATTTATTTCATTACTAAAAACTACTTGTTTCGAAATGTAACTACAACAGAATCATCATTTTTGTAGCAAGCTTTCCGTTTTAACATGTGCATAGGTTGCTAAGTGATCCATATTGTGAAATGGCAATATGAATGACAGTTGCATTTGACATACGTCGCTAAAACTAAACTAAAACCAAGTCAAGTCAATGGAAGAGATAATTCTTCATTTTCACTCCTTTTTGTTTGTTACTTTTTTATTGGAAAAATATGTCCTTGTTGAATATTAAATATTAAACTATTGACTAAAATCCTTTGTTAGATATCAGAGTTGTAAAAAAATTTTCCGTTTTTATTGGTCTTGCTTGGTCATCAGAACTGCTTTGAAGTAATTTTTTTTGTAGATTTTTTGAGGAAGTACCCAACAAAATGAACTTCCACAACTTTTGTTACTTCAATGTATTTTATATTATACACTTTTTTATGTACTTTAATTTGTAAAATGTTTGGTTGAATTGGTTCGCAACTTGTCTACTAAAACTGAGTTTTGTAAGTAAATTATTTATAAATTTTTATGAAAATATATGTCGTGTGTAGTAAAAACTTAGAAACCATTGTCTGCATAGTTTATATCTAATCGAGCTTGCTGGAAATAGATTTTGTGTGTCTTTCTGTTGTTGAAGTTTATTTGTCTTATATTAGTTAAAAAAAACAAATCCCGCATCTATTTCATTGTCATCACAATTGCTTTGAAGTTAAAATAGTATGAAAAAATGGTACGAAGTAAATGGTTAAAAGAAGGGTTTCTTTTTACCACATTTTTATTCTTGAATACGAACATTTTTCCAAGTTTTTTATTTTATTTCTTTATTCATATTTTCAACACTCCTGGCAGCATTTCTATGCAAACACAAACGTATGTACTTAGATACTTTCGTGAACGTATGTAATATAGGGGAGTTCAAGCTTTATGTATCTGATAGTAAAAATTCTGTTGAGGTTGCGCTTTCAATGTTTGCACTGGAAAAATTGCAGAACCTCGGTTGTTATCACAAGAACAACATAAATTTAACTTGCATGCAAGCGCGTATCTGTGGTGTTTTTGATTTGAAAAGTGTGTAAAATAGACGTTAAAAGTGCAGATTTTTCTTGCACTCCTAGGCAGGAGGCATGATGAAAATTGTATTGCCAAAGTCCGGAAATTTAAGTATTTTTATGCAAATTGAATCACTTGCAGTGCGGAAGTAGAAAATTGTTGCTTCAAAGTGATTTGTATTTACCATTAAATATGATTTGCCATACGCAGAATTAAAAAAAAAAGATAAACTAAAAATATTTTAGTACTTGAGTCATTCTTCAGGTGTTTTTAAATATGTTTTTTGTCTGTGATTGAAATATATAGAAAAATAGTTTTGCTCACTACTTGTATTTACTTAATCCAAAGGTTTTGAAGGATTTTTTTCTTTAAAAAGAAATTTATCTAAATTTTTCTTATCAGTCACACAATCTTTTAGTTAGGAACAAATGGTATACTTTTTATGTTTCTAGCTATTTTACATTTTAGGTTTCAAAATATTTTTTTTTCTTTTGCAACATTTCTTTTATTTCATTTATTTTAGCTTACTTTGCAACCAAGTGTAGTGCTGTTGGCCCAGCTCTCGCTTTTATATTTTTACCTTAGTTACACAGTTATCATTAAATAAATGTCGTCAAATCTGGGGCATGCCACATTTACGTACTATTTTTCCCCAACTTGAGTACAGTAATTGTGCAACAGCAGTGCAGTTTAGCAACGCCTCAGCACGACCACATGCAGCGGTGTATCTTTATACTTTGTTACATTAAGCATATGCGCTTGTCACATTTATTTCTATTTTTAGCTGCAGCAGATACTTAAAGTATATTTTTCATTTTCATATAAAAATTTTTAATTTCTAAAAACTTCAACTCTCCCAAATCGAAATAAAGAAAAGTACATATTATTTATTGAATTTATGCTATCTTTAGTTAGTTAAATGTAAAATGAAGTTGTGTTGCATTTGATATATTGCATTTTGCTTGTCAAATGTTTGATATTGTAGTGGAGGGGTACATTTTAGATAAGCCCTGAATGAGGTGAATCGCCTTGGGGTTTTTTTAATTTTTTTATTTTTTTTAAAATTCCCAAAATGCCTGCATTTTTGGGGTTTTTCTATCAGCGGTTCTTGTTGTTGGTCTTGTTTTAAGGTTAACCCAATGCCCCAAATTTGGGGGGGCCCTTTAAAACATATCTCTTATGGGTAAGTGGTCGAGTGATGTGTAATCTAATTGTCATTAACTGTTGCATTAATTTTTTTATTATTGTTGGTTGTTGAGGAAATAACGCATTTAGGTAATAATTATATCAAACAACTAATTTTCTATGACACTTGTGCCTTTAGCGGGTCAGAATAGAGATTCGACATCATTATAAAGAGTTTCTCATTTACAACAACCTATATGAATTGAATAATTATTTTATATAGTATAAACCTTTTGCTCAAAAAGTATTCGAATTTTGTAAATAAAACACACAAATTAAAATTTTATTTCAAATTTATTTTATCTTCTTTAAAATATGTTCCTTCTGAAGCGATAAACATATGCCAACGCTTAACCCAATCTTCCATACACTTTTCGTAGACCCGTGCAGGTATGCCTTTTAGTTCCTTCGGCGAATTCTCTTTTACCGAATCAATCGACTCAAAACGCTTACCACGAAGGGGCAATTTGAGTTTCGGGAACAGGAAAAAGTCGCACGGCGCCAGATCTGGCGAATATGGTGCCTGAGCGATGACAGTGGTGCCGTGTTTGGTCAAAAAATCGCATAAAACAATAATTTTCCATAGTAAAAATCGCTAAATGCACTTGAGGTAGTCTCACATTAACAGCTGCTGTAAACAATCTAATTGACAGATGACGCTCAAATTTGTACCATATGTAAGAAAGGGTGTACCAACATAACAAAAAAAAAATTTTGAAAAAGGTCTATTACTTAAGGAGTAGTTAACAAACAACAAAATCCGGATACTTTTTGAGCAGAAGGTATATAATATAGTTTGTCACAGTCAAAGTTCCATAACTCAAACTTGTATAACTTCAATTTTCTATAACTTGAACTAAATAGGGTGCAACAGAATTCTATAAATTCAATTTACATACAATTACAAAAAATATTTTAACTCAAAGTCATCATAGCTCGAATCTTTCTTTTGCAAAATGGTACTTCAAGGAAGTTTTAACTGTACTTCCATTCGAACCCAACACAACAATTGGTATAAAATCATGTAGAGTGACTATATTTATTCGTCAGCCAGTTTGATTGTTGGTACAAGTATTTTGGATTGCAATTAATCCAACGAAACCTTTTGTTTCAACGAAAAACATATTCTCCGAAATCTTAAGAATCGCTTGGAATCGCATAAACGCGATTTGCTAGTTAGAGTTTTTAATCAAACAATTGGTCACTAGTGTCGATAAATTACAAACCAAACGCCCATTTATCTTAGCGTGCAAATTATAGCTGATTTGCGATGCACCGAACATTTTAAAAGGAAAGGTTTAATTATTTATAAACAATTCTACTATAATGTATACGCAGCCAACCCTGCTAAATTGTGAAATGTCATAATATTTTGAAAATATATTATATATGACGTTTTCGATTAGTAATTCTGGATTCAATCTAGTTTTACTCTAGATCTGCCAAAATTTGTTGCCCAATCGAACATTTTTAGAGTAAACTACGGTTTTTGTAGTTGTATTAGAATATATTTATATTTTTTAAAAATACATATATCGAATCAAATAACACTTTATTTGTTGTCATATGAAACAGTTGTTATTTTGAGGGTATTCTTGCTACTCTGGCAAAATATCTAGAGTATTATAAATTAATCTAGAGTGTTATATATTAATTACACTAATATAGAGAATTTTATATATTACATTTTATTATATTACAATTTTATTATATTACACTAAAAGTGAATTTCGATTAAAAAGATTCGCCCCAGATTTATTAATCGAAAACGGCAATAGCAAAACATATAGAATAAAAAATAGTAACAGTAAACAGTACATTAATAAAAACAATACATTATTGTGCCCTTCAAATGTCTTTATTAACTTAATATTCCCTGACTTCATATTCACAATAATAGTGCATAGTGTATAATTGGCAAAATTAAAATGTTCTTTTTATCAGTTAATTTGACAAAAATGTGCAAATAACTTTTTTGAAAATTCTGCTAGTTTTAGTTATTTCTTCTTTAATATAGAGACCATATTTGTTATCTAAATATTTTGGGAATCGAAAACAGTATAAATAGATTTTGCAAATCTGCTATTAATTATAGAGATATTTACAGTCAAAATGACAATATCGCGCTTAACATTATTTTTGGTTCTACTCTATATCTTTATAGATTCTTCCAATTCTGAAGGTAAGAAGATATGAATTGGAATTATAAATCTATCCTTTTAAATCTTTTCTATCTAGAAACATGTACGCCTTATGGACATGAGCGGTATTCTTCATTTATAAATATTGGTAATAACTATTACAACATTCCTCATGATAATAAGGTAATCATAAAAAAATATTTTATTCCTTCCTTAAATCAATTCTGAGATAGACCTTTCTTGAATTTCTTTTAAAAAAATGTGAAATAATTAAAAAAAAAATATTTCTATCTAAGCAATTGAAAAAATTTTTTATGTGTACTTTAACTCGGTTGAGTTTTAATACCCTTATGATTTATGAGATAACTATTATATATCTTATTATAGTTTATATTATGTTTCCTTCCAAAATAAAAAGAAAAGTTTTTATTTAAATAAGTATCCTAAACGGCCCAAATCTCATGAACTTGCTATTTTAATTCTAAACTATATGTCGTCCCTATTATTTCTCAACGAAGATTGAAAAGGAGATTGATAAGCTCATACTGGTTATGTTACAGTGGATACTTCTTAAAATACATAGATATTTGCTTTAACAGTAACATATTTTCTATTGATTCAAAACCTTTTTTTTATTATTTTAAAATTGCATAGACTAATTGGTTCAAAGCACGTGAAATATGTCAGTCGATGGGAGCTGATTTGGCTACAATAACGGATGATGGTCAACTTACTGCAATATCAAATCATTTGATGTCTTTAGGGTATGGGGCAAATGATTGGTTTTGGACAGCTGGTAACGATTTAGCTGAGGATAATAATTTCCATTGGGTTAGTAATGGTGAAAGAATGACATTTACGAAATGGTCTGCAGGACAGCCATTTGGTGGTGAGATTGAAGACTGTGTGCACTTGTGGTTACGTGAAGGACAATTTAAAATGAATGATTGGATATGTAAGGGTGGAAATGCTTATTATATATGTCAAGCTCCTATACCTAAAACTGTTTGCGTATGGTGATAATTTAAAGTTGTCATTAAACAATGGAAATAAAATATAATTGTGAAATATTTACTTTGTAAATTACTTAAAATTGATTAGTAATAACTAATTCAGTATGATATGGAACATATGTAATATGTAGATTAAATTATATTCCATACTTTTTAGGTTCATAATATATAACGTCCTTATAGATTTCATAAAAATTTATAAGTAGTTCTTATAGAAGTATATAGCTTCTAGTTTGTTTAAAAGTTTTAAACAAAGACATTTTTAATTTTATTCACTTCTAAGTATAACCGATTTTTCAATGATATTTTTTCTTGAATTGTTCTGAATTTCAGTTTGTTAAGTTCGGACATCGATATTATCTATTCGCATTTTACAATTGATAGGAAATTAATTCAATGCCCCAATTTGGTTTTCGTTAAACCGAATGTGGTTTGAACCAATCACTGACTTTTCCATCTACTCCAATTACTTTATTTGTAATGTTTTTTTGAATTCCAAAAACTAAAAGTATGGATTAAAAAAGAGAATAAACATTTTATATTTCTAATTTCTTTAAATTTCTAAAATTTCAAACAAATTGACCTATATTTAATAAGTAGAAAAAATTGAGAAGTATAGAATATAAATTTTCATCAAGAAAAGTAATTTATTACATATCAAAAAAATTTTTTTTAATTAATACGGTTTCAATTTCATATACTAAGTGTATAATTTATGACATTCCCATATTTATTTGTTAGTGAAACACGCATATACTAGAGCTATTTGATAAGTAAGCTGAATTTTTGCTTCCCCTTAAAATTATTTTTCAACATAGTCTTATTTAAACTGTAAACACACCTACATTAGTAGTATTCTGAATTTTTTAATCCGATTTAAAACATTCGGCACAGGGTTGTGAATATATTTTATCAAAATATTCTTTAAAGTTACTGAATTTACAACAGATTTCGATTGAAATTTCTTCCTAACAAAATCTTTTATAAAAATTTAAAAATATATTAAAATCAGTTGAAGCAAAATCTAGTCGCTGAAACATTAAAAAGTGAGGCACATATGTCACTGCATTTTAAAAATAAATCTCACACTTACTCTTAATTTTGTCTTTCGAGGTTAGATCGATTCAATTATAGTTATACCAAACAATAAAAACCATAACCTCTCGCGTTGATGAAACTAACTATCTTCGTGAAAAGCCAATTGCTTCGACTGTTGATTCTTATCTAATCGCAAATTAGATATGGTCGATTCAATTAAAGTTATTCCAAAAAATAAAAACCCATTACCTCTTGCGCTGATGGAACTTAATATCTTTAGGAAATGCTCACCATTTCGACTACTAAACCTTATCTAATTGCAAATTGGTTAACATTATTTCTACTCCTGCAATGACCAAAGTCACGGAGAAGAACGATCTTGTGCTTTTAACGAATCGAGCAAATTGTGCTGTGGTAGGATTTTAACTTATAATATTTTTCGTCTTTTCGAATCCTACCTTGTAAATATTCTCTTTGCTTCAGAAATAGTGGGTTCTTTAAAAAATTCTTCTTAAGCAATCAACATAGTAAATTTTCCTTTTTTCTTCTTTTTTTTTTTTTTTTCTTCTTCTTCTTCTTCTTCTTCTTCTTCTTCTTCTTCTTCTTCTTCTTCTTCTTCTTCTTCTTCTTCTTCTTCTTCTTCTTCTTTACTCTATAATGGCTAGGGGGCTTATCTCTACCCCACACTAGGCTTTAACTAGACTAAGAAATTATGTCATTTATTTGTCTTTTAGTTGATGACAGACCTTAAATCAGCATATCTTCCTGAGAGTCAAAATTAGAATTCAGAATCAAAAATGTCTATGTTTATTTGTAAATATTCTCTTTGCTTCAGAAATAGTCTGTTCTTTAAAAAATTCTTCTTAATCAATCAACGTGGTAAATTCTTTTTTTTTTTCTTTTTTTTTTTTTTTTTTTTGTTTTTTCTCAATTTTTCAATACCTAGTGAATGCTAAATAGGTCTCGGGATGGGTATTCGAGAAATAATCAATGTTCAAGCTCTCTTACGGACTAAAAAAAAGCGATATAAAAGTATTTTAAATATATCTATATATATTTTATATATATTTATGTATTTATCAACGACTTATCCAACAGCCCTCGTATCTTTATTCCTAGTATTTGTTTTTTAGTTGTGCTCTGTTTTTTTGATGTTCTTTGTTTTATAAGGTTTGCGAAATCCTATAGTTTTTCTTTTAATATTAGTAATAATTTAATATCTGTTGTCCTATATACTTTAAACAAAATGTATACATAAATCTTAATATAAAGTATTTCCTGACTATATGCAGTTTGCATGTGGAAAGCGTGAGGAGATGAATTTCGTTATTCTTCGAATAAATCAAATCAAAATTTTGTCCGTGATTTCGATATGAAAAAAAATGTTATGTTAATGGTCACGCATACTTAACATAAAAGGTCAAAAGTAGTATTTTTTATTTTCTTTTGTATTTAAAGGTATTTTATTATATTATTTTATATACTATAAAAATCTTTCCCATATTTTATCGAACACTTTTTTATTTTATTCAGCAAAATAACTTACATATTTGCTACGACCTTTAAGTATTGTTCAAGATATTTTTGTACATGTTTATGTCATAATAGAAAGTGAATTATTGTGTTATTTTAATTTAGCAAAAATATTTGTTGACAGCAATTTTCATTTACATTGGATAGAGATTTATAATAAGCAAATCGTTGAAGTATGAGCGTAAATACATTCCTATCAGAAATGTTTATTCACATTGAATGTGAAGAACAATTCCTTAAATAGTTCTGCAGATATTTTTCCCTTATTTTAGATTTTTGTATTTTGGTATTATTGTTTTCTGTTTCTTAAAGAAATCAAATCAACGTTTTTTTTTGCTTGTAACTTCTCATAACTAAAGCCATAAATACACCAAGTCTCGTTATTATGTGGATTCGTGTAAGTATAAATGTATCTGTTTACCAAGTTGAAGTAACTTTATTTGAATTTTTACATTCCACATCCGTTGACTTTGTTGCGTTTCTTTAGTTCTTTTATGTATATTTTAATGTTACCTTTTTCGTTTATTTTTTTTTTTATATATATTTTTTTTCATTTAGTTTATTAATTTCTTCATGCCACGTCCTAACAACTTGTAAAATTTATGGTAGTTTTACGGGAATAATATTCACGTTTAGTACATAAATAAATCAAATTTGGTGAATGAAGTTTACAACATTTTAAATGTAACGCGGATGTTTCTTTCTTTACTTCAGTTTATTTCAGTTTTTTTATATTATTTTTTTTGGATTTAATATGATTTGAAATATTAAAAGCTTTATGAATAATGTTCTGCTAAATCTTTAACACATTTAAGTGAAATCACAGTATTTATTTTAATGTTGTCAGCTTAAAATGTGAACTTATTTTCGTACGACAATCTTTATGGCAACAAGCAATTAACACAGATTTTGTATTAGATAATTTAATTATATTGAGACAAGAATTAACACTGAAGTTACTTGATATACAAATCTTGTTAAGCGTATGATGTATATAATTTATCTCATATTTTCATCGGCATACCTCCAGCTCAAAAAGTACCCGGATTTTGTAAATAAAACACAAATTTAAATTTTATTCCAAATTTATTTTATCTCCTTCAAAATATGCTCCTTCTGAAGCGATACACATATGCTAACATATGCTTAACCCAATCTGCCATACACTTTTCGTAGGCCCGTGTAGGTACGGCTTTTAGTTCCTTCGGTGACTTCTCTTTTACCGATTCAATCGACTCAAAATGCTTAACACGGAGGGGCAATTTGAGTTTCGGGAACAGGAAAAAGTCGTACGGCGCCAGACCTGGCGAATATGGTGCCTGAGCGATGACAGTGGTGCCATGTTTGGTCAAAAAATCGCGTACAACAAGAATTTTCCACAGTAAAAATCGCTAAATACACTTGAGGTAGTCTCACATTAACAGCTGCTATAAACAAACTAACTAAGATACATAACAAAAAAATTTTTTGAAAAAGATCTATTACTTAAGGAGTAGTTAACAAACAACAAAATCCGGATACTTTTTGAGCAGAAGGTATACACACTTATAGCTTTATTTATAACTTTCACTATTTTGCAGAGGTTTTAGCTAAAAGTGGTAAATCGAACAATTATATCATTAATTATATACATAATTATTAATAAACAATTATAAATAATTTTTGTTAATTTTTTTTAACTGTTTATGATTAAGAAACATATTATAAGTTCAACAGTTCAATAAAGTAAGAAGTTACTGATTCAATTAAGTTTATTTCTTTGGAAATAAGCAAATACTTAGACCCCCATGTTATGTAGAGTGTCAGGGGTACGTTAAAAACCAAAATTGTTTTTGCTTTCCATGCAAATTTAAAAACTGAGAGTGAGAGAAAAAAATGTCGTTTTAAATTCGGTCATAAGAGCCGAAGCTATTTGTGGCTCGTCACTCAAAGTCGGGTTGTGTGTATGTATATATTTCCTTTAATATTTAGTTATAGCCAAAAAGTACAAAAGTAATAGTAAAAATACGAAATTGACAAACTGATCTGACTGCCACTGCATAACATGCATTTTTGTCATAGCCGGAAGGATCCAATTTTAACGAGCCATAACATGGGTCTTAAAGGTGTTCACAATGTGAACTTCACATATATATATTTTTTTCGTTCAAACACGATTTTTGTGTCTCAAGAAGAAAACTTATTTCTTCGTGCAATAAAAATTGTTAGAATAAAAGAAGTTCAAGAAGTAATGAAGAAAAGCACGCTTTGTGGTACTTATAACAATAAAAGATACCAGGATTGTATGAATCTATCAAAAAAAAAAGACTTAGAATCATCGCAGGAATTCTAACAGGGCACAGTAAATTAAAATACCATCTTATTAGACTGGATATACTTACTAGTCGGCCAAACATATGTTGTTAGAATGCCCTGCACTAATGCACATACGGAGTAGGCTCCTGCCTCTTACAGAAGAGGCAATAAAACTCTGCAAAGGAGGTTCTATACTAACCGAGAAGAGAGCACAATAGACGCGACGGTCGCAGTTCCACATCCCCTAACAATAATAATAATAATCAAGGAAAGCAGGGTTGCGGTTTGTTAAATGTACGGTTTGTTAAATATATTAAGGGTCTCTGAACTGTGGCTAGCCTTTTTTTTTTTTTAAATCACGTGTTTCGATAAATTTGAAAAATTGGACTCTTTTTCCTAAATGGTTTATTTTGTTTTTTGGACTAAGAAAACACTTTCTTCTATTCTTATGATACTTTTTAGAAAACACCTGAACATAGTTTTTTTTATAAATATGTAATGAATAACTATTGCTAAAACTATATCTAAAACTAAAAATTTTTATAGTTATAGTGAAATCTGTTACTTAAGACCTGATATTTTATACTATATTTTAGTGTTTTATTATATTTTTCATTTCATATTTGTAAAGTTAATTTACACTATTTTATTATTACTTTGCTATGTATAATTCTACCCTGCTAAACTGATATTTGTTGATACTAGAAATTTACCATACGCACTTAAAAAGTTTTGTTGATCCTTTGTATGAAAAATAACTCCCTAGATATATATCTATATGCATATATATGTATATAAATTGTTGAAAATACTTATAATTTAAAACAAATTATACCCACATGATTCTAGTCGTATTCCCCTGTCAACTACATTACTAGATATTCATATTTAATGTTTAGAGTTAGTAACAAAATGTTTTTGTTATTTTGGCTTATGTCAACTAATATATCTAGAAACACGCATTCGCATACACATGTCTCTGCATTTATGTATATAATCAGTATTTTAATATGCAGACTGAAATTTAGTTATGAATATTTTTCCCGTTTATAAACGTATTCGTTTGAGATATTTGCGTCACCTCAAGGATAAGCTACATTTTGTTGAATGCCATTCGTCAAGTGCCAGGATATCAAGTTGCGAATTTCATACTATGTATGTGAAATATATTTTCACAAACTGTCTATCTGTCTGTGTGTCTGTCTCTTTGTGTGTCTAACTGTCTATCTGTTTGGCAACATATTTGTAAGCACTAAAGTTAATTTGCGCTGGAAGTAATACTCACACCGATTGGGACATTGTGGCGCCTTGCGGCAACTTTATGCATATATTCCCGCTTTTGTTGAAGGAAAATCGGTGGTAGTTTTAATGGTTGTCGCTGTGGTGGTTCATTGGTGGTTGTACCAAACAAGAAAATTATGACAGAAGTAAAAAGGCACAAAATGGAAGAATGGGTGGTTGGTGCTATTTTATGGCTTTCACCGATTTAATTAATAATATATACTCTACTACTATTGTGTGCGTTAAACATTATATGATTATTGTTTGGAATAGTGAATAGTTCAAGGTGATTATTAAATGTCAAGTTTGTGTCAATTTTAACCGAGGCCATATAAAAAGTACATTAATGATATTTTAATATTCTGTAATAATTTTGGTAAGCTATTTATGATACCTTCATTATTTAGTTATGAAAATAATAAGTTTATGTGTTAAGCAATTCTGATGTAAAATCCAAAACAATCAAGTAAAGAATTAATAAACCATTTACATAAATAAGCCATAAAAAATATGCTTTTATTCAGTGGTTTCTTGTTGGAATTTCACGCACAACCTCGCCTTATTTTGTAATAAAAATTATTAAATTATATAAATAAAATTTATATTGCGTAATAAAATTTGCAGAGTTTTTGCATATTTAAAAATTTTTTAATGTTTTCAATTTAACTTTTTCTTCAGTAACAATTTTTTTATTACTACTTCATACTTTTTTATTTTCTATTTTGCTCAAGTTCCTATTAGGAATTTTCCCATCGCTCGTAGCATTTCCCGGTGTGATGTTTCCATGCTTGTGGAAACCCTACTTTGAGATATTTTCACGTTAGTCATGTTATATTTCTATTTATTGCTTTTGGCTGTTTTATACAATATTTCGATGACAAAACTTGTAGATATGTGCGCTCGTGTAAGTTCTTTGTAATTTATTAAATTATGTACATTTTGCTTATATACATGTAGTTACACAAACTGAAAAAAAAGCATCCTTTAGGGTATTATCCACAAAATATTCATTCGTCACACATATTAAAATTTTATACTGCTATATGAAGGATTTTAGTTGAAGAATACAACACACGGAATCGTTTAGCGTGTTCTTAACGATCTTACGATGAAACAATCATAGCTTCAGAAAAAAACTGTATAATTTATATCTTTAAATACAATTTCTATACAATTTAGCTTCCGTGCTTTAATAATTTCATCAGTTGTTAATCGGTTCTTCTGTTTGTTTTATTGGTTTGAGAACAATCTGAGAGACTGAAGACTATTCTTCAGTCTCTCTGTAAATATTACACAATGTGGAAAATAAGAAAGAAACAAGCCCTCCTTTGCCGACACGACGAAAAGATCAATAACAATGCAAACATTATCCAACCCACCATGTTTAAGACTGAAATCTCAAAAATGTCTAGCTATCCCGAAGTACAAATTTACGAAAAATTTGAAAAAATTAATTTACTATTCTCACGAGTTGCTTATTTAACTAAACTAAGTATACCACGAAAAAAGAATGAGCAATTTCCCGAGATTCAAAGCAAGATTTTATGTGACACTCAAAGCAGAGTGTCACTTCCATTCTTGATAACTTCCCAATATTTACTCTTATATAAAGACTCCTGACGACATATCCTGGTTAAATACATTAGATCTTTTATCATTTAAACATTTTATGCTTTTATATTGTAATTATTTTTTGTTTCTGTTATTCTTTAATTAGCTTGGTATACGATTAATAAATAACTTAATTTTAAGTTCCTTGCTTTCGATTTGAAGTTAGTTTAAATATAAATAATTATATTTAAATTATAAAAAAATAAACCATCGAATTTTATATATATTTACTATTAGAGAAGTTATGAAAATTAGACGTCTGTGAACAAAATTTAAAAAATGTTTTAGTATGTATATATTTAAAACAATTTTTATTTTCAAATCAAGAAAAATGTTACCTGATTCTATAACAGAACTTTATACTACTGTTCGTCGAATTCTCTTTAGTTGAATAACGCACCTTAACTCAAATTTTGAGTATATGTATTGTAATTTTTTACTACATGTAATATCTTTGTTAAAAAGTAATCAATTGATTCATTAAACTTTATTGCATACATTTTAATTAAAAGCAAAAGATAATTTTTTTCTAAGAAATTGGTAAGCACTGATACTCATAATTATTTCAAGAATTACAAAAAGTGCAATATTTTTAGTTTGTCTTTGCTCTTATTTTAATACCCTTCACACTTATAGTAGTTATCTTATTACAAAAATACTCCAAATCCACATTTTAATTTAGATAAAAGAGAACCTAAAAATATAGAATAGAGAACATAAAAAACTTATTAATCGATTTTTTGAAAACTTCAGATTAGTTTGTATAGAGAGATAAACAGAGAGATATATCAATCAGCATAAATCAATATATGTACTGATCAATAACATAATGTATATGGTCTGCAAAATCTTTCCAAACAGTATAATTAACTTAGTATACCGATTATATATAATAATCTGACGAGTATAATTATGACAAACTTAACTTGTTCTTGTTATCAATTATTATTGCAAAGATTTGCAAATGATGTTGTTGAAATTGGGTTACCTTTATTATTATTTTCTTTTTTATTTTTGTAGTAAGCTTGCTTTAGTTATCTAAATTTCTTGGGACTAACAAACAGTATAAATAGATTTTGCTCATCTCTTATTATTTATATAGTTCTTAAAGTCAAAATGACTACACCGCGCTTAATATTGTTCGCTGTTTTATTTTATATTTTTGTAGATTTATCTAAATCGGACGGTAAGAAGAATTTAAAAAGAATTATAAATCTTTTCATTATATCCTTTTGTATTAATTACAGAAACATGCTTAGGAAGCGATCGCTATAAATCGTTTAATAAAATTGGTAATAACTATTACCTTATTCATCATTCCAATAAGGTAAACATAAGAAATAAAATTCATTATGCGTTAAATTAACCCAAAAAACTGTTAATTCAAATATGTAATCTGTTCCTTGTGATTGTAAAATATTTTCTATTTTAACGTTGGTAGCACTGTAAGCAATTTTTTGGCAGATGAGAACAACTTCCAATGAATTTCATTATTTCAACTAGCATTTCTTTCAGAGGCAAAAAACAGTTGTTCAGTATTATGTTGACATTTAACGTTTGTAGCTAAAAACAACATTAATAGTAGGAGATATACTAATTCAAAATCCTTTTGAAAAGTTTATAAATCTGTCAACGTATTTAAAGATTCAACGTTATCACTACTAAAAACTTTGCGACTTATACTATATATAATATGCAGAATTTACTTTATTCTGTTCTGACAATTTATCGAGCCGAAAATTTGAAACGTATTTCTTCTTACTTTTTTCTCTTTAAGTAAAGCTTCTAATGTCGACACTTTTAAATTCAATTTATGATTTCTGCCATGAATGACTGTTGGCGCTATAAATATAAACTGCTCTTTAACGATTAATGGAAGATTAATGAAAAAAAATGTTTATATATTATACGCTGTATATCTAAGTGGTCCTTGTGAAACAGACGAGTTAAACATATTTAAATCCAAATGCTCAAGTACTTAGACTACTGTTTACACATTCTTGAAGCCATGTACAGTTCTAGTATAAGTGACCATGTTTTACTTCAAAAACTATAATGTTATAGATAGAGTTAATGTTATAGATTTTTAACATTTTTCATATACCTCGAAATACATAGCTTACGAGACTATACCAAATCAAAATATTTTTAAAATGTTTTATTGTCTTTATATGTTCTAATTTCATTTCATATAGTGACATATACTACAAATTTTTATACTTTTTATTAAATAGTATCTTCGTGTGAATCGCTAAAGTGAAATATATTATGTTCGGTATATTACGATTGGAAATTTTAATCTAATGCTGTCTTTTTAGTCACATAAAAATTATTATTGTTTATATTTTTATTACTTAAACCTTACATAGATCAATTGGTTCAATGCACGTGATACATGCAAGAGAATGGGAGCTGATTTAGCTACAATAACGGATGATAATCAACTTACTTTACTATCAAAACATTTAATGTCTTTAGGCTATGGAAAAGATGATTGGTTTTGGATAGCTGGCAATGATTTAGGTCAAGAAGGAAATTTCTACTGGGTTAGTAATGGTGAAAGAATGACATTTGCGAAATGGTCTCAAGGTCAACCTGATAATGATCATAACAATAAAGTTGAAGACTGTGTACACTTGTGGTTCCGTGAAGGACAATTTAAAATGAATGACTGGCAGTGTAAGAACGGAAAAGCCTATTATATATGTCAAGCACCTCAACCTAAAACCGTTTGCATATGGGGATAATTTCAAATTGTTATAAAAAGCATGCAAATAAAAATATGATGAAATATTAGATTATTATGTCATTAAATTAAACATTTTTAAATTGCTTACGATTTATAAGTACCAACCAACTTTAGTTTGAAAGTATTTTGTTCTGAAAGTTTTTTCATATATAATATTTTGAAATATATTATTTATCAAAAAAAAAAATAATTCTATATTTTATTTACAATTGTGAAATGAAATGATTCCATGAAATGCAGAAGTTTTATCCGACTGGATAGGGCTTAGAACATTCCCACGGTAGGGTAGGGCATGCCTGTCGTACGAGGCGACTAAATTCAGCCAGGCGGCGGAGGGTGTGGTTTAAAAGGTATACGTATGTGTAATCTTCAGCTAATAAGACTTTTAATCTTATATCATACATTATTTATTTTTATTTATAAACGATTATTGAACAAATTGAGTTATACTACATATTTATTAAACTAAAGCTTTTGCTTAGAATTAAAATAAGCATGGCAGTACTGCATACATCCTTTCAAAGATATTATAAAAAGATACTGACAGTTTCTGTAAAATACAGAATAAGACATTTGATCATCTTTCTTTTTTCTTTGCTTTGCGATTCTGGGGAATGTCGAAAAACGAGTCTAGTAAATATTTGGAATATTGCAGGAAAATTAATTGTTAGCAGTATCGATAGTTATAATATGTTGACGTGGTCTATTACAATTTTGTTTAGAGATAGCTTAATATACATATAGATCGCCATGTTAAATTGTTTTTCTAATAAGAATACACGAGTCCAGTTTAACGACTACTTACTAATAACTACTACTTCTGACCCACCTTATGTTTGTTAAATTCTTTAACTCGAATAATTATCAAACAAAACGCTGAAAATAATATATTGCCAAATTATATTCAAATCGAATTAAATATTTGTTTCTGTCATATGAATATTATTTTAAAATATTCTGAATATAAAAGTTTCGGTCTTAAAACATTATATGTTTGTTCTACTTCATTCATAATAAGCCTCCGGATTAATAAGATTCAACTTAATTTATTTTATGCAAATTTTAAATTAAATCATGACATATGATGACCTTAATAATTGTTTGCTTGAATCTTCTAAACATCTACACTTCACATTTATTAGTAGTTATAGATAAGTTTACTATCAATAAACTTAAAAATGCTAAAAGTAATTATTATTCTAAAGTGCAAATAAAATTTGAATTAATTTGATTTGATGAATATATTTGCGAAATAAATTAGAAAGTCATAAAAAATTAAATTTTAGCTTTATAAATGCCATCAATACCCTTTACACTTATTATAATATAAGTACTTATAATATAATTTTATTACTCATATATACTTTTTATTTATTTATGTGTGAATACTAAAAAATTGTAAAAAAACTGTGTACATGTAGTAATCCACATGATATACTAGATCTACATCTCTAAGACATTTCAGCCCTTTACACTTATTATAATATAAGTACTTATAATATAATTTTATTACTCATATATACTTTTTATTTATTTATGTGTGAATACTAAAAAATTGTAAAAAAACTGTGTACATGTAGTAATCCAAATGATATACTAGATCTACATCTCTAAGACACTTCAGCCCTTTACACTTATTATAATATAAGTACTTATAAGTAATATAATTTTATTACTCATATATACTTTTTATTTATTTATGTGTGAATACTAAAAAATTGTAAAAAAACTGTGTACATATAGTAATCCACATGATATACTAGATCTACGTCTCTAAGACACTTCAGCACCAAAAAAAAACAAAACAAAATGGAATGAAGCAGGTTTTTCGAAGAACTGTTGAAAATAGCATGGGTTATATCAAGGTGATAAGCCCATGCTTACCACCTATTGATAACATTTGTTATCAATAGTTTATATTTAAAAAAAAAGTTTATATTTTGCATCGAAAATAAGTTTCGTTAAAAAAGTTTCCTTTATTTTCATAATTTGACAAGTCAAAAGACTTGTTTAGATACAGTCAGAATCTAGAAAGCTTTAAACGATTCTACTTTCATCGTTAGGGTGTAACAAAAGTAATGATAAACAATCTTTTTTTCTTTAAGAAGGTGTTTAAGAGCAATGAGGTTATCATATTATAATATGACAATTTGCAAACACTGATGTTGAAATGGGGCTTCCCTCCAGTATTGTTTTTTTTTTCATTATCTCGTTGAGGTTTGGCACTTAATACCTCTTATCTCTGAATTTCTTGAAAGGCGATGACAGTATAAAAAGATTTTGCAAATTAGCTATTAATTAAACGAATTTTTACAGTCAAGATGACTACATCGCGCTTAATTTTATTTGTGGTTCTATTTTATATTTTCATAGATTCTTCGAAGTCTGGAGGTAAGAGAAAAATAATTAGAATTATAAATTTTCTATTAAATGATTTTCTATATAGAAACATGCATGGGAAGTGAACGCTATAGCTCGTTTTTAAAAATTGATAATAATTATTACTACATTCCTCATGACAATAAGGTAAAGATAAATGAAATTTTTTTTACAAAAGTACGAAGAATTGTTAATTGAAATAGTATCCTTAAAAGAAATCTATAAGTGAATTTCGTTCTAAAGTAAGTAGCACTAGGACTAGTTACAGTGCTTCTCTTATTATTATATACTTATTTAAAATAATCACTTTTTTTAAAGTAAATATTGGATATATGAATCGGTTGTTACCGTGTCAAAGTATATTAAACAATTTTAAATTTCTCCGGTCTGAATTCGGTAGAGTTAGCTAAAAGTAAATTCGCAGTAATTGTTAAGTACTCAAAATCTGGGTTGACTTAAACAGAAAGATTTAAGTTACAGTCCATATATAGATTTAACTGTACTAATAAATAAGTGCTAATGATTTCATTTTTCTATTATATATAATATATTCACAACTTGTTACATTAATATCACATAGATAAATTGGTTCGGTGCACGTGACACATGTCGTAGATTGGGTGCTGATTTGGCTACTATAACAACTAATGATCAACTTAATGCAATATCAAGTTATTTGTTATCTAAAGGATACGGAGAAAATGATTGGTTTTGGATAGCTGGCAATGATTTGGCTCAAGAAGGAAATTTCTCTTGGGTTAGTAATGGTGAAAAAATGACATTTGCAAACTGGTCTCAAGGACAACCAGACAATAATGGTGGTATCGAAGATTGTGTACATTTGTGGTTGCGTGAAGGACAATTTAAAATGAATGATTGGCAGTGTAGAAACGGAAAAGCCTATTATATTTGTCAAGCACCCGAACCTAAAATGGTCTGTTTATGGGTATAATTTAATATTTGAAAAAAAAAATTTGTTTCTAAAAATACCAAATCGTTTTAAGAAATTCGTAAAAGAATTTTTACTTTTTTTTTTTATAAAATATATAAGATAATAATAATCTTATAATATAAGATTATATAATAATAATATATATATAAGATTCAATTTTTTAAATAGTGAATATAGGTGACTATTTTTATATAAGAGCTCGTGTTAGACAGTAATGCTATATATTAATTTTAGTTATTCCGAAAATAATTTCGTTTCCTTAAAGCTTTAAATATTCAATTGAATTTTATCTCTATATTGGTCGAATATCTTCTGAGCTCTTTCTGACAGTAGATTACAAAACTTTTGATATTTGCTAGCACTAAACTGATTTAATTAATTTCTGACGTCTTAAGTTAAATAAACTATAATTGGATTCAACCAGTTCTTGAGAATATGGTAATTGTGGTAGTACATCCAATTCAAATTGTAAAAATTTTTATCAAGCTATCAAATGTCTGTAAGGTTTTTTATTGTTTTGCTGCTACTTCTATGTCATATTTTTTGCATTGTTCAATTGTGGTATTTTTTGTTTGACTAAGTAACTCCATTTGTTCAGTTAAATTGATCATATCATACTTTTGAATTGATCTTGAAGTTCTACCAATCAGATAATAACATTTTTTTAATTAATATTGGGTTCGAATGTGCTTTAAGGCGTTGCTTCTTTTTTACTGCATAATCTGTTCTATTTTATAATAACTACTACATTAGAGACTACTATTTTTCTTTCCAGTTAATTTGTATTAAAAATAAATCATTTTTTTCCAAAATTATAGAAGTTAGTATGATTGATCAAATTTTTTTCTGTAAAAATATGAAGAATCCATAAGTAATAAGAGCGTTTTGTATTAAATTCGATTAATTTAACATCTTAACGATTTTATAATCATGACCAATCTTTATTATGTCTATGTGTATTACTTGAAAACCAGTTCTGTGATCATTACAGTACATATCAAATAATTCTACTCTTACTTTAGCAACATTTTTACATTATTAATAGTTACTTTCAAATATATTATTATTTAATCCTTTTATTCCTAGGTGGAACAGAGGGCCGTAACAAATAGTTTCCATTGAACTCTATCTAATGCAAGACGTTTTGTTTCACTCCCGCTCTTTCCAGCATTTCTTAATTCGGCTTCAGTTTGTCGTTTCCAAGTGTTGCGCGGACGCCCTGGTCTTCTACTGCCTTGAGGGTTGAAATCTAAGACATTTCTTGCGATATCATCAGCGGGTTTTCTTAACGTATGGCCAAGCCATTTGTATTTGCGCATCATTATTTCATCAGTTATAAGAGGCTGATTCGTTCTAAACCCGAGCTCATTGTTGGTTATGGTTGCTGGCCAGAATACATGAAGGATGCGTCGTAGACAACGATTGACAAAGGCTTGTAGCTGTTGTGCGTCTCTTGCCGTTAGGTTCCAACTCTCACTACCATATAGTAAAGTTGATTTTACGTTTGCATTGTACAGGTGTATCTTAGTGCGTTGTGTGATGTTGGATGAACGCCAGATTTTGTTAAGGGTTCCAAACGCTTGCTTCGCTTTCGATAGCCTGTACTGTATGTCTTGCCGACTGCCGCCGTTGTTCGAAATGTAGCTTCCCAGATAGCAGAAACTTTGTACATCTTCGATGTAGGAGCCATCTAGTTGAAACTTCGTTAAGCAGTTTGAATTGAAACGCATAGACTTGGTTTTGTTGATATTGATTGACAGACCAGCTGCCAGTGCACGCTTTGCGATGTTGTTTAACGATATTTGCATCTGGGAAAAGTTATGCGTTAGTAAACAGATGTCATCAGCGTAATCGAGGTCAGTAAGTTTGTTATGAAGGCCGAATGATATGCCATGATTTGTGCTCATAGCTTCCGACATAACCACATCTAAGACTATATTAAATAGTATAGGTGAAAGAATGCAACCTTGCAACTTTCAAATATATAATATTCGGATATTATATATGTTATGTTCACGGGCTTGTCATCGTACTATCACCATCTGCAAGCGAATATAGGTGGACATAATATATAAATATATAAAGAAACCCTTTGACTAGCAATCCTTGTAATTTCAGCTGTCGAGTTCGAAAATTTTATTACGACATAAATATGAAATTGGGTTCGAAAAGATAAAAGATGAATTATGTACTTGTAGAGAAACAGGAAAATATTCTCCGAATTTCTCAATATTTTTGTTTAATATCTTGAACTAGTTATTTTGTTCTATAAGTTTTCACATTAGTGGAAAATTTTGTTTTAAGTTATATAGAATTATAATTTAGCCTATTAATTTCATTTTTCTATATAAAGTTGATATATGTTTTATCGAATTTAAAACATTTTAAACATAAATTTTAAAACACTATGAGGTCTTTTTTAATCGCCCCAACCGATCGGTAGATTTGATGTGTGAAAGATATAAATTTTAACACAACCCTGACTTTAACAATGCTTGAACATGCTAAAAAGAAATTCATTTCTTAGTTTACTTTAATAAGATTAACAAAGAAAACGTTAATTTTTTTTTTATCTTTTATTTTTCCACAAACCACTTGTTGTTATATGTGTTTAAATAAATTTGTTTTTTTTTTCTACATTTAAGTGTATATGGTAAATTCACTGTAAATACTTTAATATCTGCTTGCTTAATTTTCTTAAGCACTATTTTTATTTTTCTACTTTTAAATGCAAACACCAGCACACAATTGTGGACTCAAGCAAATTTTTATAGCTTTTTCCTCTATTAAAATATCGCATTTCATCATGCATTGTCGGCAGCCTGGCGCTTTGATAGCTTTTAGTATCTGAATATAGCCTTCCATATAATTTTTTGCACTTTGGTGCTGCGCTGCTTTAGTTGGGAGTTTCTACGAAAGTGTTTATGAATGTGTCCTTGCTTATGCGTTTGTTTGGTTGCACTATACAATTTAACTCTACACATAGCACAGTAATTAGATTTCTGGGTTAATTTTGAAATAGTGTGGCACAGAAAGAAAGGAGGGAAAAATATTTCAAATGCTTGTGGCAACTCTAAAGGCCACTTAACTGCTTTATTTTACATACAAAATTGTTGATTTGGAAATTACATCTTCAGTTACAGTTAAGGCAATTCTAGAACATGTTTTTTGATTAGTGTGACACATTTCAACATAATTAAGTCTTCTTTATAGTTTTTATATGCATGTATATCTTTTGTGTCATAATTGCTCATCTGCATTTGAGGTTAATATTATATTTTCATATAACATAAACATTGTTAGTTGGTTGGTTGGTTGGTTCACTTCTTCAAAAATTCTATTAATATTGAAGTGTCAGGCTTTCACTTGTTAGTACTCCAAATGCACAAATTATTTTCTTTATATTCAATTTTATTTATGCATCGCAACTCAAAGTAATATATTTTAGTTTGCAATTTATTTGAGTTATATCTTATTACTATTTTTTTCTGAGGAGGTAGTAAATGAATATAAAATGGAGCTATTCATGTTAGGAGTGTTCACTACTATTACGACTACCAACCTTTTACTAATTACTAAGCAGTGAAAGTATAATCTATTAGTGAGAACCCGTGAGAATATCTGAAATCGTATTGATTTGTAAAATGTTGATGTGCTACATTCAATTGTTTGTTCTCGGGATCAAATAATTTTTATTATTACATATATCCGTAATTAATAATATAAAAAATACTAAAATTCTTTTAA
>NC_051846.1:25666367-25669089 GCF_002237135.1 Teleopsis dalmanni
ACAAATAAAGTGTTATTTGATTCGATATATGTATTTTTAAAATATATAAATATATTCTAATACAACTACAAAAATCGTAGTTTACTCTAAAAATGTTCGATTGTTCAACAAATTTTGGCAGATCTAGAGAATATCTAGATTGAATCCAGAAATACCAATCGAAAACTTCAATTTAGCAGGGTTGCCTTCGTACAAATTTTAGTAGAATTATTTACAAATAATTAAATCTTTAAAACGTTCGGTGCATCGCAAATCAGCTATAATTTGCACGCTAAGATAAATGGGCGTTTAGTATGTAATCTATCGACACTAGTGACCAATTGTTTGATTAAAAACTCTAACTAGCAAATCGCGTTTATGCGATTCCAAGCGATTCTTAACATTTCAGAGAATATGTTTTTCGTTGAAACAAAAAGGATTCGTTGGATTAATTGCATTCCAAAATACTTGTACCAACAATCAACCTGGCCGACGAATAAATATAGTCACTCTACGGTTTCTATGGGTTTGAATGGAAGTACAGTCAAATTTCCTTAACTTGAAGTACCATTTTGCAAAAGAAAGATTCGAGCTATGATGACTTTGAGTTAAAGAATTTTTTTGTAATTGTATGTAATTTGCTCTATAAATTCTGTTGCACCCTATTTAGTTCAAGTTATAGAAAATTGAAGTTATACAAGTTTGAGTTATGGAACTTTGACTTTGAAAATTATATTATGTACCTTCTGCTCATGGTACAGTATCCGGATTTTGTTGTTTGTTAACTACTCCTAAGTATAAACCTTTTCAAAAATTATTTTTTTTGTTAAGTGGGCACACCCTTCGAATATGGACAGACGTCAACTGTCAATTAGTTTACAGCACTGTTAATGTGAGACTACTCAGTCATTGTAGCGATTTACTTGTAGACAATCCCCCTTGTGGTCGCGATTTTTTGAACCAAGACCAGGCACCACTATCATTAGCTCAGGCTCCATTTTGCAGGATCGGTCCGTGCGACCTTTCCTTCCGAACTCCAGCCCTCGTGGTAAGCATGTTGAGTCGATTTAATCGTAAGAGATGTTGTAGGAACTAAGCCATACTCACGGGCTACGAAGAGTGAGGAAAGATTAAGTTAAGCATTGGCATATGTGTATCGCTTCAGAAGGAACATATTTTGTAAAAGATAAAATAAATTTGGAATAAAATTTAAATTTGTGTCTTTTATTTACAAAATCCGAGTACTTTTTAAGCAGAAGGTATTAACTATAAAAATTATTCAAATTCAATTGGTTGTTGTAAATTAGAAAACTTTTATAATGATTGTCGAATTTATTGACCCGTAAAGCAAGTGTTCATAGAAAATTAGTTTTTATATATTATACCTAAAATGCTATCTTAAAACAAAAATAAAAAGCAACAGATTAAGACAATTAGATACACATATCGACACTTACCACTAAGAGATTATGTTTTAAAAGCAATTGGATTGTTAACCTAAAAACCTTGATACAATGGTAGTAAAAATAAAAAACAAGACGATACTAATCTGCGGCTTATCTAAAGTGTACTAAATAAATATCAAACATTTGACAAGCAAAATGCAATATATCAAATGCAACACAACTTCATTTTACATTTAACTAACTAAAGATAGCATAAATTCAATAAATAATATGTACTTTTCTTTATTTCGATTTGGGAGAGTTGAAGTTTTTAGAAATTAAAAATTTTTATATGAAAATGAAAAATATACTTTAAGTATCTGCTGCAGCTAAAAATAGAAATAAATGTGACAAGCGCATATGCTTAATGTAACAAAGTATAAAGATACACCGCTGCATGTGGTCGTGCTGAGGCGTTGCTAAACTGCACTGCTGTTGCACAATTACTGTACTCAAGTTGGGGAAAAATAGTACGTAAATGTGGCATGCCCCAGATTTGACGACATTTATTTAATGATAACTGTGTAACTAAGGTAAAAATATAAAAGCGAGAGCTGGGCCAACAGCACTACACTTGGTTGCAAAGTAAGCTAAAATAAATGAAATAAAAGAAATGTTGCAAAAGAAAAAAAAATATTTTGAAACCTAAAATGTAAAATAGCTAGAAACATAAAAAGTATACCATTTGTTCCTAACTAAAAGATTGTGTGACTGATAAGAAAAATTTAGATAAATTTCTTTTTAAAGAAAAAAATCCTTCAAAACCTTTGGATTAAGTAAATACAAGTAGTGAGCAAAACTATTTTTCTATATATTTCAATCACAGACAAAAAACATATTTAAAAACACCTGAAGAATGACTCAAGTACTAAAATATTTTTAGTTTATCTTTTTTTTTTAATTCTGCGTATGGCAAATCATATTTAATGGTAAATACAAATCACTTTGAAGCAACAATTTTCTACTTCCGCACTGCAAGTGATTCAATTTGCATAAAAATACTTAAATTTCCGGACTTTGGCAATACAATTTTCATCATGCCTCCTGCCTAGGAGTGCAAGAAAAATCTGCACTTTTAACGTCTATTTTACACACTTTTCAAATCAAAAACACCACAGATACGCGCTTGCATGCAAGTTAAATTTATGTTGTTCTTGTGATAACAACCGAGGTTCTGCAATTTTTCCAGTGCAAACATTGAAAGCGCAACCTCAACAGAATTTTTACTATCAGATACATAAAGCTTGAACTCCCCTATATTACATACGTTCACGAAAGTATCTAAGTACATACGTTTG
>NC_051846.1:25669189-25703218 GCF_002237135.1 Teleopsis dalmanni
ATATACCATATATCGACAGGACAGAAAAAAAAAATAAATCTACTTCCATTTTGATAAGAACACATATACGAACAACTCAGATTTCTGTCTGAGTCTGCATTTTTATAAAAAAAAGATCTTATGGATTGTAGATTTATAAGTCTACCGAAGCACGGAATATTGACATGACTGAGAATTATTTCTCTGCGGAGCTTTGCAGAGCAGCTCATCTTACTAGAAAAGCGTAGACTAAAATAGGTCACACAGTTGTTGTAGATCTGCTACATAGAGACAATTCAGAAGGAGTGATTGTGTCTTTATTCAACAGCAACTTGTCAACTACTGCTCAACACTCTAATTTCAGCAGGTAAGTAGCGAGCTATGCGGATATATGTATTTCTTATATATTCTTTATACGATATTACTAACGTTTTCTTTAACCACAAACCATTGTTTTCATTTTTATATATATGTTATAACTGTACTGCAGTACAGAGTTTTGTTTTGGAGATCTGTCGGAATATATTGTTACGTTGATTCAAATCACTTTAACTTTGCATTTACTTCCAGCACTCTTAAATAAATATCATAGAAATCCATACATTATCAAAGGTTGTAGGAAACCATCCACATGAAAGTTTACGTTTAGTAGCAATGATATTTTTGACTCAATAAATTTATTAGCTGTCACCGGGTTAATAAGTTTGTCAATATTTTATTTTATTTATCAATGTTTTTGTTTTTTCATATGGTTGGTAAAAACATTGTTGACAATCTTAACTTGTTAATGCAATCAATATTATTAGTATCCATTTCAAACACTTTAAGTTGTACTTTTTGTCATCATAACATAACAATAATCACATTGTACATTATATTTTAATAATAATATTCTTGGTAAAACAGATGATAAATAAAAGTGGATATCAATTCAACTCATGTGTAATCATTCTGAAAATCATATATTATTAATAAATATATTACTATACTAAAACGTTCGACTTACCTTACCCATATACAGACCCCACACCGGTTATGTACGGTTAGGTTGGAGTTACGGCCTTGTGCCCAAAGCACAGTTAAGCTCAAATAATGTCCCGCTGTAGTACCTCTAGATTAGTATTTGTCCATGCACCGACTAGAGGTCAGCGTACAAGCAACGCTAATGAGGGAATCGTAGAAGTGACGACTCCCCCATTAGGTAAAGTTGTACCAACCTGACAATTCAATAAACTTGGCTGAGTACCTAATTTTGCAGAATGACAACTCTGTTAAGTCGGTAAGAAACCGGTTCGGTAATATTATAACAATAAATTGAATGCAATCACTATATTTAAGGCCCTATGCTCCACTGGGAGTTAATGGAACAAAGAAGAAGACTATATCTATCATTATAGTCCAATGTAATTATTTTTTGATGTCTTTTTTTCTTTTTTATAAATAACAAATATGTCATCGGTTGGGTATATAAAATATTGCTCCCACAATGTAGTACTAATTCCCTATACCTGGAAAACGTCTTTGCTGCAAACAATGAAAATACGCCGAGATGATGAACCGCACTTAGATACCTTGCGATAATTGCTTAATAATTACACCCGTAAGCCGAAATTTTTTTCCTGATCCTGATTTTCAGATTATTTCAGTAATATCAAAAAAAATTTTTACATCAAGCAGTTATATGATGCATTAATAATAAATATACATATATGTAAGTGTAATTCTTCAATCCATTTCAGTGCAGTTAATGCAGTTAATTAAACCCCTACCCCCTGGCTACATAACTGCACATAATATATCTTGATATGTGTTAACATGTGCTTAAGTTTATACAAGATTTGTGTAGATATATGTTATACTTATATTATCACAGTTTCTTTTTTATACGATCATTAACATTCAAAATTGAATATACAGATAAAAAATATGCTATAGACCTTTAAAATTTTGAAACTTACTATATAGACTAGAGACTTTTCACCTTTTAGACTGTGATTATTTAATATCTGAGTTACCACGATTAGGGTTTCGACGAATACCCTAGTATCGTTGATTGGTACCCTACTATTGTTGATTCCAACAACAATCCTAGTATTGTTGCTTCCAACAACAAACGGGTATACATCCCGAAAGCACGGGATGTATACCTTTCTTCATTTTGAAAGAAAAAGAGCAGAGTTTAGGAAATGATATCTGAGGTAAATATATTTATCTATTTATTTAAAGTAAGTTTCCTGAAGACACCAAAGTCTTAAAATCTATTTTGTTATTAATCCTTTTAAACCTCAATATTTGAACTTTATATTAATTGTCCAGGAGAAAAATCGGTTACAAAGTTGAACTTTAAATTAACCGTTAAATATTCAAAAAAGATAATTTAGTTTTATCTATTTTTATCTATTTATAATTTATACAATATATATACATATAAATACATATATATTGATAAAGGCTTGTGTTCAATTTAAAAAATGAATTAAATTCATTATATTATTAATTATAATAATTCATAATATAGACGAAGATAGAATTGATTGAACTCATTATATTAAACATTCGTCAAATTATTCATTCGTTAAATTATATATTTGATAATTTAACATTTGATAAATTAAATATTTGTTACCTAGGCATTCGTTAAAATTGACTTGCATTAAAAATAAACTTTCGTTAAATTGAATATTCCTTTAATTTGACATGCGTTCGTTCAATTGGTTTATCGTTAAATTTAAGATAATTTAACTTGAACATTTGTTAAGTTAAACATTCGTTAAATTAGATACCAACATCGTTGAAGTAGGTATTCGTTTCATTGGACTAGCGTTAAAAACAAACTTTCGTTAAATTGAATATTCCTTCAAATTGATATTCGTTAAATTGCATACTCTTTAGTATTCTTTAACTTACACCTGAACATTCGTTAAATTGGACATCGAAATTCGTTGAATTTGATATTGAATTGTTAAATTAGACATTGGTTTAATTGGACGTTCGTTTAATTTATGTTGAATTGTGTATTTATTCATTATGACTTTGGGTAAATTGTTTTTATTAAATTTAAATAAATGAATATTTAATTGGATGTTTACTAAAATTAGCCATTTGTTAAATTGGATGTTCTTTATATTAGACATAAACTGAATATGTTGAAATATGTTCATGTTATTACTTATTAAAATATAATCTGAGGTGGATCAAAAAAACTTTGAAACACAGACGTTATATAGCAGAAAAATATCGAAAAAGCCTCGCATATTAGAATTTTTTATAAATTTTTAAATTGTAAACTATGATTAGTCGAAAACATAAAGTTTTAAGCCCGCATTTATGTCTTAATAATAAAGTTATTAGTTGTAGATTCTTGTTGAAGGAAGGATCTTTCTTGAATAGAAATACAATTATACATTTCATTCTATTTAATGGTTCGAAAAAAAATATAGTTAATAGTAATTAATTGACACAGCCATAGGTTTGTAACGTGTCGAAGTTCCTGATAGAGGCGTAACTAAATTTTTTTGTAAACTATTCGTGGTATATTTCAATTTCTTGTCATCATAAATGTTTCTAAATTTTTAAAACTATAAATAATAAATATCCTTTATCCGTTTTGTAAAAATTGCAAAGTTTAATTTATAATTAATTTAAGTACTATTACTTATGAATATATAAAAATATGGATCCAGAAATTTGTATAAAACTATTGATGTAAATGCTTAAAATAAAATTTATTTTTTAGGTTTATTACATATATATGATGAAGTGAGTTTACAAAATAATATATTTAGAGAATATTATATGATTTAAAGGACATCAAAATCTATTTTCAAATCTTTCATTTACATTGCAATTCACAGTAGGTGAACTTAAATTGCTTAATTGATTAATTATAATCAAATAACATGTATGTTACAAACGGAAACTATTTTGAGTTAAATTTGCGCACAAGATCTGCAGTATATCTGTTTCATATGTACCTTCATTAACTTATAAACTAAATTATATACTTGACGAAGACAACGAAAAATAGAATTACTAACTGATACTAAGTTAAAATTTGGTTAAACGTTTTATTGGCTTCTATAACCAATTGCGTCCACCACGTCACATATTATCCTTTTTCGCTTCATCGTTTTTAACTGCATCCTCAGTGTCATTTGTGTCCACTAATACAGAAAAAAAATAAAAATAATTATTATTATAAATTGCAAATAAGTAATAATTAGAATTTTAACTTACTTTTCTCTTTTTCATCTTTAATTTCAGAATTATCAGTAGAATTCTTATTATCTTTTTCAAGACGTGGGCGTTTTCTTTGCCCTTTATAGGAACGATTATCGCGTCTGCCGCCTTCACCTTCATCTTCCGAATCTGAGTACTCATTATCGGGAACAATGCGTTTGTCTTTGTCACTTTGCGGTAGTCTCTCATCTTTATCAACTTTATCCTCATCTTCTGATTCATCATTAATAGCATCCTCGGGTATAGCTTGCATTTGTACGCCTGGTGCATGTGGAAGCATACGTAGGTTTTCAAATAGTCTATATATATACAAAATATGGAATTTAATCATTAACATTAAAATTGAAGAAATGTTTACCTATTTTTGATTTTTTCTAAATATTCTGAAGTGTTTTGATTGGACATGTTACTAGGGCTGATATGCAATTTGAAATCGGGGCCAAAATATTCGAAATAATCATTATAAGGCAATTCATTTGCTATTTCAACACCTAAAGCCACGGAAGTCTCATAAGTCCAACAGCGTGATACATTACGTATGGTATAACCACCACCACCGACCATTAGGAACGGTAAATTGTATTTCTTGACAAATTCTACACATTTGCCATGTCCTTTAACAGTTAAATTAAAGCAACCCAGTCGATCGCCAGTCAAGGAGTCAGCGCCACATTGCAACACAACCGCAGCAGGTTGGAATGTTTCCATAACTTTTGATATAATCGGCACAAATATAGACTCGTAGGCATCATCGTCCATACCATCGCGTAAGGGAATGTTTACAGCATAATATTTGCCCTTGCCTGCGCCTATATCGCGCAAATCACCGGTACCTGGAAAATATTCCCCATATTTGTGAAAACTGACTGTCATAACACGATCAGTGGTGTAAAATGCTTCCTCCACTCCATCGCCATGATGTACATCTATATCTATATAGAGAACACGTTGATGGTATTTTAAAAGTTCCAATATGCCCAATACAATATCATTAACATAGCAAAAACCGGAAGCTTCGGATTTTTTTGCATGATGCAGTCCACCACCCCAGTTTATACAAATTTCTGATGCTTGTTTATTTAGTTTTACAGCTGCTGCTACAGATCCACCAGCCGAAAGCTGACAGAATTCGTAGAGTCCATCAAATACTGGACAATCTTCACCTACATTAAAACGCTGCATTTGCTTGTTGTACTCGGACATATTATCAGGTCGTATGGATCGTAAAAAACGTACATATTCATCTGAATGGAATTTGGTCATCTCATCTGCTGTTGCTTTATGTGGACGCTAAAAGTGAATATGGAATAATAAAAATTTACTTAGGAAATCTATTTAAATATATTATATATAAAGTAGTTTAATAAGCATTATAATGGTAAAATCAAATCAATATGGATTTGCCTTACATTTTTAAAAGTGTGCACAACACTCTAAAATTTTTTATGTTTTCAGGACTGAATTATTTGGAGTTTAATTTTTTACTTCCATTTAGTTTAAGAGTCTAATTGGTTTCCAAAAGTAATGAAGTCCCAAAACGAGCCGTCAATATTGACGATCAAGTACAAAAGTCCAAGAACAGCAGAGGCTACGTTCTAGACTCACTCGTCAAGTTCGACGACTAACAGTCATTCAACATTCCCAAAAGGGACAACGCAAGTAGATCACTACGGACTACAACAACAACATCAAGTACCTACAGTGCATCACCCTCACTTCAAACTTAACTAAGTCTTATACTTATTTTATATGGCAGAATAAAATTCGATTAGAGTCCGTAAGAGCTTTCCAACTGTGGTCAGATTTACATCGAAAAGTCACTCGCCACAATTTTGATGTCAAAGTATTGTTTGAAAGTCATCTCCCCAGTGATGCAAGTACTATTCGATAAGGATATAGTCAGATATTTAATAATTATATTTGTCTTATAAATATGTCCATTCTCAATGTGTACCCTCTTTACTGCAGCTGTTCTCATTATGCCGTCACCCATATGTTTTTATGTCCCCAAACTCAAGCTCTATTCATTTATGGCTCTACAACGTTAAAGTGACAAAAAATTCTTTTGTCTGGACCTCAACTACATTCGGCATCAACTTCCCATTCTCATCTCATACTACAGTCTTATGATCCAAGTTTCAACTCGAAAACAAGCCATGTTCAGAATACGGGCTATAACAAGGTGGACTAATAACATTAGTTTCAATCGTTTGAAATTGTTTTTATTGTATTTTGTCTGAACAGACACTATATCTTAAACACTGCAATTTGATATACACTATTTTTTACTTACTAATATGATTTATAGTTACTACACGGACCATTTCTTGATCCCAAACACTTTAAGGAAACAACTTAATACAAAATTTGCTTTGCCTGTGCCACATTGAAGTGCTTAGGGTCTTCCACCTTGACCTAGATTGACTTTGATTAAAAGCCCATCTACACCTATTCCATTGTTGCTTCCAAACAATACCCTCTAACACTACCATCACCAACCCACATCTTAACGCATGCACACGTATTTGTAATATCTTTCATATTATCTGTTCTATAGATCTCGGCAGGTTATCACAACAACAATCTACCGTGATGAAGTATTTTATACAAAAAAATAGAATTCAATGGTGCAATTTACTGTTTTCTTGAACATTTACAAAATAACATTGTGATTAAGACTAGTCTGTGAAACAAAGGATAAGATAGGCCGTACTATCAGCTGCATCTTTCAACAATTTTTCGATATTTATCATTCCTTATGAATACCTCATGTTACTGGATTCTATAGTTTCATTCTATAGTTTGTGATGTGAAGTAGTGTGAGCTATAAAATGCTTTAATTTTTTTTTTTTGAAAAGAGAAGGTGCTAAACTATCTATGATTTGATCATTTGGTTACTAATAAAAAAGCTATAAATATAATTTCAGCCTTATAAATTATTGCAATCTATAAAGTTTTTCATCTACTGCTTGTTAAATTTTAAAACAATTTCTAAAATATAACTTGAAGAACAGTTCGTTTAAACAAATTTTTATTTATATTATACACAGTTTTCCAAGTAAAATTTAGCCCATCTACCTGCTTAACATTCTTTTTTACATATGAAGCCTCAGAGTAAAACTTTGTAGTACCTAGGCATGTCTTGAGTTATCCATGTTTTCAGACGACCAAGTATCTGTCATCGCTTTTAACATGATATTAAAAAGCTACAGAAGTAGAAAGAAGTAGAAGTTTCTACAGAAGTAGAAATTTAATTGACGTGATTTCGTGCCATGAAGTCCCAACACCACGGTGCTCTTAACACACTATTAGTATATTACGCCGCTAACCACCACATTGAAACTTCGACAAATTGCACCGATACCAATGGAAACTATACGTTTGAATATAGTTCCCTTCTTGGTGAGCAACGAGGCCTATCTAACACCTTTGCTGGTTTTTGGGGCACAACACCCGGTTGGAAAATGCAACTCCACATGGAATAAAACTAAATAAGTTACAACAAGAATAAAATTTCGAATAAACCGTCGACAGTTCGGCGATTGTTCGACTATTGTTGAGTTCCAACAACAGTTGGAGAACCGCAGCTGATTGACCTTTCACTCTTCTAAACTGGGGCTTCTACGCTGCAACGACTGCAAGAGGCGCCATTTATGTTTATATTATTTTATTGAATTTCAAAATAAAATGAAAATATGTTTACTGCATGTGTGTAATTCTTGAGATTACAAGAAACTTGAAACCTGTTAATATAATGGATATATATACCACATATATAAATATTCCATGTTTAGTCAGAAAAAAAACAATTAACTAAAGCAATTTACATTTAAATTTCATACTAAAAAATAAAAATACAATCAAGTAAATAAATAAACATATTCATAAACTTACATATATTTCCATTTTTCTATATAAACCATAATTCAACAATAAATTATGTGTCATACGTATACGGTGTGGTTTCATCGGATGTCCCTGTCCATAGTAGTAATTGCCAATATCACCTGTTAAAATGAAAAATGTTAATATACTTTTAAATAATTAAATTAAAATTTAATTTAAAAAAATCTTATTTTTTCAAATCATTAAAAATATTCAATTTTAATGAGAACATCAAACAGATTTTTTGAAGAAAGTCTGAATTAATTTTCACCGGCTTTGCTAATATAACACGTACACATAATACGGCCACCAGAAAAGTGAGCTGTGACTGAAATATAACGCGGCAAGGGACACTGAGTTTAGAGTTTAAGATACACAAAATTTTAATTTTTATGGGTGAGATTGCAAATAATTTTTTTTATTACATTTTTACGATTTTATATAAAACAAACACTTGTTTTTATTGTTAATTTAGTCAATAACAAAAAGAAAGAGTTTTATTTTTAATAATACATATAATATTGCAAATATTTAATAAATACTTACTGTCGTAATAATAGCACACACGCTTTTTACTGTGAGACTGCATTGTTGACTATATTGTCCAGTTCGAATTTTTTTTGGAAAACAAAAAAAGACTTTTTTATTTAATTTAAATAATTAATATTCCAATATTTTTATTTTATTCTTTTTTTTCGCTAATACCGCGTACAGACAAGCAAAGCGCGTCCTAACTATTCTACGTATATGCTGGAATGAGAGAACAAAGAAACAATTTTGACAAATTTGACAGCGAATAATTGCCATCCACATAATGCGCATATCTTGCCTATATTTTGAATGTCGCTTTGTGCCCATTGGTTTGTGTACAGACTAAATGGTGAATTGTTGAATGAAATAAAAAAACTTAATAATGCCTTAATATATATAATTAGAGATATAAATTAAAAGTTGACGAAAAATTAGTTTTACAAATTCCTGCACATAATATTTTTAATACAAGCTAGTCTTGAAGACGACTGTATAATTTAATTGCGATGGAGAAACATTACGCAAAAGTATTCCTAGGGCATGAATAAATGAACATTCAATAAATTAAACTAAAAAATAATAATAAAATAATTTTATAAAATAAAGTATAAAAAATCTTCTATGTATTATATCAACAAAAAACAAATTATTTTTCTAGGAAAAAAAGAAATTAAATATTGAAAAACTATACAAAAAAAATTTATTTGAACTTTTATGTATTAAATTTTTATAAAATATAATGATAAGTCGTTAACTATAAACTTACAATTTATTTTATTTATTAAAAGTGATACTTTAGTGTAAATAACTAAAAATTAACATGGATAGATATAGAGGGCGTTTACATTATAATGAGCTCATTTATGCAACTGTTAGAACTTCACTTAATAATATAGCACACAAAAAATTATATACTAAAATATTTATGTGATTGATCTTTTAAATTATTTACATACATACATCTTATATATCAACTACATACATAATTAATAAAAACAAAGATTTTATTAAATACTTACTTCCTCAGTGCTTTTGTTTACAGCTCAGCTGTTGTTTGTTCACATTTTCAATTTCGGTATATTCCCTTGTGAGAAATTTATTTTTAACGGTTGCATTCGACATTTTTCGACTATAATGACCTGATTTATTAATAATGAGCTCACTTATATAAAAGTATTTTCTGTGGTATATCATCCTCATTAGAGGCTATAATGAGCGTAACCATATAAATAAACCAGTGTAAATGTTCTATTAAACTTACAATTGAAGCAACTAAATCTTTTATATTTGCAAAGAAATTTAGTTGTGTTAAATTTCATTATTAGAAAACCATTTATCCAAAATGTGAGGCGATGCATGTATTCAGTAAATTTATAAACGGTTTAGAAGCATTTCAGAAAAATTTTCAAGCTAGTTAGTCAACTTCAACGATGACTATATAAAATAGTTTCATATTTAAATGCAATTATTTATATTTTTTACCTCAAGATCTATTAACCTAGTAGCCTACAAAATACATTAAAATTAAAATAAAACTTAATGGTCATTAATACACAGCATTTTTTAAAAAATGTAGGGAATTTTTTAAAATGTGGATGCAAAATGTTTTTATGTTGCATAAAAAATATTTTGATATTTTAATATGAAAAGAATTGCAGCATTTAATGCATCACATAATTACAATTTCTTTTGAATATAATGTATAGGTTTGTTAATGCTAATACATAATAATTATCATAAATAAAGCAAAATAATTTTAACGCTGTGGCAACCCTTTTTAATTTGGTTTCGTATACAAAAAGATAATCAAAAAGAAAAATCAAATTGTTTACCTCAGTTCGCCGCTGTGCCGAAACTGTGTGAGGCAAATAACAAGAATCAAAACAAAATGGCTGTTTGAATTATGTGCAGGGTTGATGTTATTGTACTTTTTATCTATTTTATTATAACTTCATGTCCATACATATGAATGTGAATTATGCATCTCAACATATTATTTTATGATTAATAATATAAATGTTTTAAAAATTTTTTAATAATATTATTAAGAAAATCATATTATATGAAAAACAATCATTATTTGTTTAAATACACACTTATGTGGTATGATAAATGATACGATACATCTTATTTTGAACACACTAATATTATTTATTACCATAAAAGAGTTTAACAACAAAAATGTTATAAATTTGTTAAAAAGTTATAATAATAATGTACTATTTCACTTTTTTTATATATATGGATATATTATAAAGGCGCTAAAGGTCTATGTATATAGAGCTTATATTTTATATATGCATAAAAATATAAGAAATAACCCATATTATATGGTTATGAGGAATTTAAAATTTCACATAACACTTTTTATATTATCTCTGCATTTTAATTATGTATTAAAATAATAAATCAGCATTAAAATAAATTATTGTTAGGAGTTATCCAAGGATAATTATATTAAGTCTGTTCCACGAGCTACTCTTAGTAAAACTCAAGTAAAGTACAAACCGAAAGCGTAATGCTAAATCACGCTCTTTACACGATTTTCATGGAACAGCTTTATGTAAAGTCTGGTGAGAGCACCAGTGCCGTGCAAATCAACAATACAAAAATTGAAACAGAAATTATACTTGAAATAAAATGTACGAGTAAAGTCTGTTTGGCATTTTCAAATTAAGACAGGGATGTTACGTTCTCTTAGATGCTCTTATTTACTCGAAAATTTGCTGGTGGAACGCACTTGTGTATGCACAGTGTTACTCAAAGTTACTACGAGTAGCTCGTGGAATTGACCTATTATATAGATACTAATCTCGTTTGAGGTAATTGTTTTGCAAAAACAATTACAATTACAATTACATTCGGAAATATCCAATACCTTAATGCAGCTATGCACACAGAACAATGATTGGAGTTAAAATAAATACTGAAATAAGCTGATTTCACACTATTTGGAAAGATTTGACTGATTTTGGTGCAGAAAGCATTTCTCTATTGCTTGGGGTAACACGCTTGCTTGGTATCATAATTTATAACAATGAATACTAATAATTCATGAAATATTATCTAAAAAATCTTGAAAATTCTTATTTTATGTTATAATACATCTTGAGGAAGTCGATTATTTGCTTTTCAGAAAAAGTGTATAAAAACTAAATCCAGTAGTCAATATTCATTCCTATTCATTCATGCAATATCTATTAAGTTTTATTTTCTAAGAATTATTATTTGCATTAATAAAACACAATAAATAATTATTAACCATCAATACTGAAATGAGTTTAATGTATTGTCAAACACAATGCAACCCTGGTTTTGGTACAAAGCAGATTAAAGAAATTCGCTGTTTTCGCTGCTTTCGCCTACTCAAATGCTTCAGTCTGGTTTGTGCGGTTCGTGTGTTTGCGTGTAGAAATTTATTTGGTTGTGTCGGCGGCTTTAATGCAGTTTTTCAATTCAAATAAGAAAATTTAAAGTCATTCATATTAATGTTTTCTTATAGAAACAAATCATTAAAGATTCACTAAAATATTAAAGTGTGTATATTATTTTGTTTATTTATTTAAATTAAATGAATGTTAAGTGATAAAAATGTGAAATGAAAAAGAAATTAAAAGAAAAAATTTTTGTCTCGCCCCTTTTTGTGTGAAACTAGTTTTTATTGAAGTTTATGTTTTGTTGTTGTCTTTTTTTTTTTGTGTTTTTGTTTTAAATAATGTAAAAGTTGTTTTTATCAAACAAAAGTGAAATAATATGTGTAATATTTGTTTAAGCGAAAAATCCAGAAATATTTTTATTTTTGTTATTATTTGTCTTATTATATGCAGTTCCATGCTGAATTTGTGCAGACATCTGTGGTTGCCTCTTACCTTCTTTGTATCCTGTTTTTCGTTTCTGTTTGCGTTTGCGAATTAGCAACATAAAATTTACTTTATGCTTTTTTGTAGCATTGTTGTTGTTGTTGTCGCTGTTGCTGTTTTCGTCTCCATTATCTTACACAGCCTCGTCCCACTGTCTGCGCCTAGCGTATCTGTCTTTTTAGTTTACTTTTTAACTTTTTTGTTTATTCCATTTTTTATTTTTACCAGCTTTTTGCTGTCTCCAAGGAAGAAACGCACTGCGGGCATCAATTTTTTAATCGCTTTCCTGACTTCTTTAGCTTAAATTTTCTTCCTATTTTTATGTGATTTTCTTTTAAATTTTCCAATTAGTCTTTGTGATTTCGGCTGCTAAGTGAATTAAAAAAAAAACAAAAAATTATCCACGTATGTGAGTTGGAGTTTTCCAAATACCGGAAAAATTCATTTTCAAACTTATAAAATTTAATGTGGAGAACGGCTGCGGTTGATGTAAAAAAATAATTGTGGTGAGTATTTTTTTTTGTAATCATTTGTTTATGCTTATGATATACTTAGATATTAACCATTATTTATTATTAATTATTATACTTTTTACTATTAAATATTTTCAATTATTAAAACTATTATTTATTATTATTATTTATATATTAATAATAATAAATAAATAAGTAATAATAAATAAAAAAATAAATAATAATAATAATAATAATTAATAAATAAAGTAATAAATAAATAATCATAATAATAAATATATAATAATAATATATATAAAATAATATGAAAATTATTTATTATCATTAACATAATTATGTATTATTGCTTTCTTTATTATATTATATTATATTTCGTTTATTCAATCTATTAATTATACTATAATTGAAATAACTATTATTCGTTATTATTAATAATTTTAAAATTATTGGTAAATATTAATACAAATATAATTATTATTTATTTATTATTATTGTTATTATTAATATATTATTGATTTTTTATATCGTTATATATTATTATAAAAATTATTATATATTATTAATTTCATTTATTAATCTTATTATTATATATTTTTAATTCTATGTATTATTATTATATATTATTGGTTTTATATAATATTATTCTGTTAGATTTGTAATTTTCATACATGAATATTATTTTTTATTGTCTATTATTATTTATTATTGTCTATTATTATTATTTATTATTGTCTATTATTATTATTTATTATTGTCTATTATTATCTGTCTATTAATTTAATGTATTTACTTAATAATTAATTCCCCATTTTTATTTTATATATTGTTGTTTTATATTATTGATAATCTTTTAATTAACATTGTGACCGAAAAGTTTCCGGTCATAAATAAATAAAACGCAAAATTCTTAATCTTCATCAATATTTATTTATCTCCTTCAAAATATGCTCCATTAGAAGCGATACACAAATGCCAACGTTTCTTCCAATCATCAAAACATTTTTTATAGGCGCTTTCCGGTATGGCTTTGAGTTCCCTCTGCGAATTCTGTTTTACGTCTTCTATGGATTCAAAACGCGTTCCTCTGAGTGGTAATTTGAGGTTGGGAAACAGGAAAAAGTCACACGGTGCAAGATCAGGTGAATACGGTGGCTGTTCGATGGTATTTATTGAATGTTTGGCCTTAAAATCGTTGATAATGTTGAACAAATTGAGGTGAATCGGAACAAGCCGGGCGTTGACACGTCGCATACACAAATTGTCCACCAAAATCAAACGAGCCATCTCACGACCGATGCCTAGCTCTCGTGCTATCTCTCTAACACTCACATGAGGATTTTTGAACACGATTTCCTTTGCCTTTTCAATGTTTTCGTCGGTGGTAGAGGTCGAAGGTCGTCCAGAACGCGGCATGTCTTCGACGGTCGTACGACAGTCCTGAAAGGCTTTGTACCACTCATAAACTTGAGTTTTCGATAAAACTGATTCCCCATAAGCCTTTTGTAGCATTCGCAACGATTCTGCACACGAAATTTCGTTCGAAAAACAAAATTTGATGCAAACTCTTTGTTCAATATTTTTTTCCATTGTTTTTTTCGCAACGCACTACTGAGGTGAACTGGTTTCAACAGCTGCCGTAAACGAACTGTCTGACAGATCGCGCTCATTTTTGGCATAGTAATTAAGGACAGTGCTGCCAAACTACATAAACTTAAAATATCGAAAATATACAGCGCGCGAATTTTAAATGAGAATTTCCGAAAACCTTTCGGGTCACAATGTATATATCATTATTATAATACTATTTATATAATTTTTATTTAGTAAAATAATTATTTTAATATATTTATTTATTTATTTTTTATTATTTTATGTCTTTCAAAATCCTTTAACCCATAATAGTTTATTTTTGTGTGTTATGATTTTTATCATACTTTTGAATATGAGTCCTACTAAATATTTAAAAGGTTTCTACTTCTTATAAAATTTATAAATGTTGAGAGGGGCGAGCGACAGTTGTGTAGTTATGACTATTTTATGTTGGAAGTAGGTTTTCAAATTCCTTCTACATATAGGTCATTAATTTTTTACTATTTTTTATGGTCTTTTTATTTTGGGCAGATCTAAAACTTTATTTTAGTAATTTTATAGATACAAGTACCTACACAGAGTTCTTGAAAAAAAAGAAACAAACTTTAGCTTAAAATTTCGTCTATAGAAATCTTACAAAATAGTTAGTCTAAATTATAAGAACCATCAATAGTGGATCATGAAATATAAAAATGAAAACATTCATAGAGATCTTTATATACTAACTGTATGAACCAAATTTAACAACATTGCACAAAGATATGTTAAAAATATTAAAAGACACACAAATATCTTAAGTAGAGAATTTGCAGTTACTCGTTTAAAAAGGGTTTATAGACCAAAACCAATTGAATGGCGAATAAAATTTTTAAGTTATTTTTTCCTGTTGTCTCTGAGGACTCAAAACAAACTGAAAAGAAATCTTTATCAATCCAAACACTCTCTCTTTAAGTATTTTTGGTCTCATTTTTCTCATGAGGTCCAATATAATAGTTAATCATTTATTCGCTTTCTTTACAATACCATCATCACAAATGTCGACTTTTTTAATTATATATTTGCTATATATGTTACAATAAGTGGCTTAGAAGTTAATAAATCAGCCAATGAATCTCTATTCGACAAATCTCTTGAACATTTTCTGATATTTAGATGTGTTCAGAATTCTTTATGATTAGCTTTCAACGCATCTTCTGAGAGCCGTCTAATTGGTACATTAAAACGTTCTATTACTTTTCAGGCCCTATGCACCAGTAAGAGAGAAGAACAGAAGTAAGTAATTACTTCTCATTCGTAAATAAAAAATTTTACCTATGATGTGGCATTGTGTTTTGGCTAAATCAATACTTAGATCTTGTAAATATAAACCTAAAAAATTTATAAGTATAAAGAAAGTTGTGACTTTTAACAATATCTACAAATAGTAACTGAGTAATTCATATGTAGTGAAATTTTTTGAATCTATGATAAGATCCTTTTTGTCATCTTTAGGATTATTTTTGGTGATATTTCTTTTTTGTATCTTAAAGCTATTTATATAGTTTAATAAAAAAATCTGTTCTATTTTGTGTAATATTATTTTTTTGTATCTTATAGATACTTGTATGATTTAATAACACTATCTGTGGTCTTTTATTTTGTGTGGTCTTTTTTTGTATCTTATAGATTCTTATATAGTTTAATAAAAGACTTTGTTCTTTTTTTGTATCTCTTTTAATAAGTGTGTTTTATATATCTCTATGCTTATCGTTAAAATAATCTCTTATTATTATGGTTTTATGTCAGAACATACGTTCTTAGTTAATTTTACTTTTAGACTTCACTTTAAACTATTTATATACACTAACGTACATATGACAAGTAATTTTTTTATTTAATAAAAATATTATCTATTTAGTTTAAAAATACAAGTGTTTGCTGCTAAGATCCGCGAAACCACGTTTCAGTAAACTTTGTTATAACAAGATCGCATTGCAGATTTCTTAAGAATTATGGCACGATCATTCCTGTCTGCCTTCTGGTTTTTATAGCACATAAAACAGATACACGGTATTCATATTTTATTATATTTTTATGACAAATTGTATGATATGTGTTAGTATGTAATCTTTTGTCTTCTATTATACATAATACGATCCAATGTATGCCAAACAAGCATGTCTTACATATGTTTTACTTCAAAGTAACTTTACCCTTTGCTAAAGATTTTTCCATAATCTCATTTGACAGAAATGTAATCATGTCGTCTTCCTAAACCACTTCAGCTTTTATCTGTAGTAAAATAAGACTTAAACCAATTTTTTTATATTATTTTAAGAATATTTTTATTGCGTTGTGTCTTTGACAAACGATATTGGGGAAAATGTACACTGGAGACACACAAAACTGAAAATGAAAATTCAATAAAACAAAGTATGCAGTCAGCAATATGAACTCAGTTCGAATGCAGATAACAAATATTAAATAAAATATAAATAAAAAAAAATCTAATTTTATTTGAGCGTAAATACGTTTTTCAATTTTTCATTTTTCATTTTTCACTGAAAAATATTAAGAATTTCATCAGTACACATTTTATATGGAATCGGTCTTATCTCCCCGATGAAAACTGTGCGCAGTTGTGTCAACCTACTTTAGGAAGCGATTTTCTACAGCGGAGTTGAGAGGAGGGGAAAATGTAAATCAATTCCGTTGATAATTACAAATCAATTAAGGTTTTTAGTTTTCCATAATTGCTGCGTTCAGTCACTGATAACTGTTCAAAATTATAATAATTTTATTAATAATTTTTACAATTTATTTTACTTCTCTACTGACTAGTAGTAGTATTGGTAGTCATATTGCGAAAAAGAAAAAAATGTTTTAAATGTAGAAAAAAGTTGAAATGATTTAAATGGAGCGCGCAGCTGCAAGGCGAACTACTTCATAATTTTTTGATACTTCATAGATATTTTTACCAGTTTCAGAGGAGAAGTAGTAGTTTAATTAATAGCGTTGCTGTTATAAAATTTTTCTTATTGTTTACAAATGAAATCAAGTCAATTGCCGCCAAAACGACTAAATAAAATCAACACACACAACAGGCACTAAAGTAGCACAACAATTATGGTTTGTTTTTTATTTTGTGTAGCAACTTGCGAGCCAATGCACTGTGTAAAAGCTAAAATTTATAAATAAAAATAACAACAATAACAACATAGAGAAGAAAAAAAACGCATTTCAAACTTGTGGCTTTATAGCCTTGTTCTGGCTGATAAGAGTAATTTTATTTGTATTTATACGGCAGCATTCACAGCAACCAAACCGACATACGCACGACTCAGCTGAGCCGCCACCAACCCAACTGCAACAGAAATAAATCTAAGCATTTAAAGAATCCAACAGATACTTTTTTACATACAAACAAATATTTTTTTTCCTATTTTTTTATTTTTCTATTTTTTTTATTTTTATTATTTTATATATATTTTTTTTTATATATATGTATACTTGATTTTATTATTTTTAAACTTTTTTCTTTTATTACTTTTACCAGTTTTTATTTTTTCGTCCATTTATTAAATGCCAACATTACACTTAATGACTTCGAGCGCTTGGTATTAAATGAATTTCAGATACAAAGTATCAAAGTGTATCTATCTATCTATCTATCTGAGCAACTATCTATACACACTTCTATACATATATCTATCTGTTAAGCCACGTAGTAGCGCATATGCGAGCTTAATAGTATTTTACTGTTGGCGCTATTTAATGCGTTAGTTAGTCTGCTCGTATTTTGAATTTGTTTTTTATACCATTTTTTTTATTTATAATTTTTTTTTATTTACTCCTAATTTTACTTAACAAACTTGTATTTACATTTTATTTTATTTTTATTATTATTTTTTTTCTTTCGGTATTTTACTCGGTACGCGTGCATAAACATTATCCACCGTTACATGCGGTAAAATGCCAACCGAACGTACTGTGCACATTTGGTACCGTGCTTATCTGCTATCCGTTCGCTAGTTGCTGTTACTCCTTGTACTGGTTCCAAAAATAGCTGCATTAAGTTATCAAAGTATGAGTTCGTTCAGTATCTATATGAGTTGGTTTGATTCAGTTCAGTGTGGTTTTGTTTGTATTTCCATGGCTGCTGCTGCTGCATTGGCTTATGCGTGTGCCTTGTAATATGCGGTATGTGTCGTGTAATATGCACAGGAAAGAAAGTCTGTCCACCAATGTCAGCCTGAACCGTTCTAAATATACCTAACATATCTATTTACTTTTGTTCTATTTACTCCTGTTTGGATAAAAATAGCAACTTAGCACCTACAGAATGCTATTTGCTTTACTCTACAACTTGCTTTATTTACAATGTCAGAGTTTATTTGTTTTACTTAAGCTGCTTCATATTCCTTAAATAATTCTTAGACATACTTACATATTCAGTTTACGAGTATAATATAGTTATTTTAAAAGGTCTTAAAAATTTTTAATCAATCTTGAAATCAATTTAACTATCAATCCTATATACATAAAGTGACAGTTTTGTTTTCATTTTCAATTTGAAGTTTGTTTTTACTAGATATTTTACCATGAAATTATGAACCGTGTAAAGATTACAACTACATATTATGCATCTGAGGGGTAAACATACTATCAGATATTTATTCTAATATATATGCATCTCACAAAATACTATCACTGCTAATAAATATTCTGTTATTCTTTTATATTATTAAAAAGTTTGTTAGAAAAAATTCGCTTTTTCGTGTAAATATTTAAGGATATCTGAGATAAAGAAGATTAAGATTTTTATAAGAACATATTTTCGCTCATCGGTAAAGAAAACTGAAATAACAAGATAATATACTATATAAAATAATTGAATTGGGTGGGAATCGAAATAGAAAAGAAAGCTATAAAACTAAATATTGGCAACAAAAAACATTAAAAAAAAATATGTAAAGAATATTTTCTTTTAAATATATAAACTAATAGTGTATGTTAGAGCTTAGATAAATAATTTGCAAATATGTTCATTTTCATATATATTTTTATTTTTTATTTTTAACTACAAGTTGCTCAAAGTCAGACTCTCCGGAGACTCTTCAAAGTGCCATGTCACATCCGGACGAATGGCATGCAAAGAGACCTTAGAATAGATTCGGTCAAAAAATATATAAGGGGCAGTGCTCTAAAGTTATATACGAAAATCGGCAGTCTGCTAAGTACACTATCTAATCTCAGAGTAATCACTAATCGCACGGGGCGATACGCAGATCTTAAATCAGTCATTGAATAATCACGAAACCTATGAGGAATACACAAATTAGTCAGTAAGATGGGTGGGACTCTGCAGAAACCCCCCAGTTATCAAAGAGTAAAAGTACCCAGATGCACTAACTCGGAAAAGGCTCAATATAATAATTTATCCTTTTATTATTTTATTTGATCAATATTTCGACTAACTATGGTGGTACTCATCCTCCATCGAAAGGCAGAGTTTCTTCTTATGTTAAAAGTAGGCGAGGTTTTGTTACCACTAACAAACCCAGTCATGAAAAATCTTACTTTTCGAAACATTTTTGAAAATTTTAAAGATTGTAATTATATTTAATCCAATATTAATTTTTATTAATTTATAAAATAAATACATAGTAATAAATTATTGTACAAGATATGATAAGGAGTAATAGCAACAACAGGCTTAGCTCAGTAGTGATATTTTTATTTTAATTTAATATCGGAACTATTAAACATATAGTATAGATTATAAATTTTATTAATGTTATTTTGTATGGTTGTGGAAAGAAGTACGGAGGGAGCTCCTATATACCTCTAATTGCTTTAAGTTGGGGAAAATTGTATAGTATATAGAAATGATAATAGATAAAGGATGAATATGACAGTATTGACATAGATCAGGTGGGTCTCCATGAAGAATATGCTAAAAAATCATGTCCCAGATTCAGGCTTTTAATTTTTTGTGGGGCAGTTAGTTTTATTTTAAAGTAATGGTAGTGGCTTGGAGGAGTAGAATTTCCTGAGAACTAGAATTATCAAAATAAAGGAAATAAGGTGCAGGCTGTTCTGTTTTTCTATATTCTAATATATATGTAAATATCTTTATATGTGGTTAATAGAGGAAATTAGTTCTGAAGATCTACTCTTTGGGTTGTGCGCTTGACTCATTAGCTCGTAAACATTCCATAATAGAATGTCTCAGTCTAGTCAGATATAGTTGTTCAGTATTCAGTTTTTGCTCTTCTTATTTGCAGCTTTTGCATTTCTGGATAGTGATCTGCCATCAGTTTTGTTACTTCTATATATTATCTATATCTATGGTTTATCTAGTATGCTTCTACCGGTACTATCTAATAGCATTTTTATTTTCGATAGGTTCCAGCTTGAACTATGTTAGTTTGGATTTCTTGCAGCCCATTGTAGTTTTCTATTAGCGTTCTGCTTTTCTTATACAATTATGTATATGTTTTTGACATTCTGACTGACATAATTCTGTACATCATAAATAATCTAACTTTAATAGTATTAATAAAATATATTTACAATGTGTAGTTGTTAATTAAATTAATTTTCGGTTTATTTTTTTTTTTTGCTTATGCTTATCATTTTTAGTATTGTAAAAGGCTGCTGTTAATCAATTATATATACATATGTGTATGATATTATTTAACACATATTATATAATTTAAATCTAAATTAATGAAGACAACAACAATTTCGATATACATAGATTTTTATAGATTTACTTTTCCAATTAAGAAAAAATCAACAAATATTTAGTGTGTTTCCTTAAACTTCATAATCAATTTGTTAATATAACTTAGTTCATAATAACCAGTTTTGCCTCATAGAAGACGGACCAAAAAGATTTTTAATGACATTGAAAAATTTTGATAAGGCTAACATTTTTTTCTGTTTTTATGTTATAAATAAATTTTAATTATCGTTTAAATCTCAGATATTTATATATATAATATAATAAATTTGAAGAATGTTAAATGATTTTCTATATAAAAAACTAATTTCTTAATATATTGTATGCACATAAACAAAGATATAAAAGAATTAAGCTAATTATAAGATACTTTAATATGCAAATGAAGTAACGCTTGTTTATATAGTGTGATTCTCAAAATCTCTTTTGTCGATTTTTCATTCGTGTTACGTTGATTAAGGGTATGGAGTTCAAATCTGCAACCAATCTTTTCCTCTAGACATCTAGGTTTCTGGCAGCAAAGCAGGTAAAGTACGTTGTTAGTTTCAACGGGGTAATAAATCATTGTTATTTTAGAAGGAAAGAATATCGTGTGTATAGTAAACTTGCTACATATGACTAGATAATCATTTTTGTCCTAGATATTCTTCCAAAGATACCCCACCTGTCAAAAAGATGGATGTTTTAAAAATTTTTTAAGTTGATTTAATTACAGAAATGAAACGATTACTTTCTTGTTCCGGAACTTTATTTGAGAATTTAAAAAGAACAATAAACATGTAACAGCAACTACTTCAGGAGGTTCCATAATTATCTCTTGTCCAAATGAATAACATGTGAAAAGCAAGCAAATTTATGCTAGAGGTCCACTGGGGAACAGTATTTGATAACTTTATTCTGAAAATATCTTAGCCGCAAACTACACAGATAAGAACTGTTTTGTTGTCATTGGAAAAAAATATTACTGATATTTCCATATTGATAACTAGTTTAAAGACTGGGATATTACTATTAACCTTACCAATTTCACTTACATAATATTTTCTTCTATAGTCTACATAAAACACGATCTAATTAACTATTCAAATATAATGATATATTTTAATTTATATCATGATCATTTGAGGAATTTGGAAAGTTAAAGGTTATTAGTTAATTTATTGAAATTTGGCTGACCATACAACGCTGTTTCGAGTGTTGTCATGTACACATCATAAGTAGTCTTAGGAAATAAGCGAATTTCATAATTAGTTTATAGTCCGTATATAATTTGTTTGGGCTGCAAGTGTCAGGCTTAGAAACAGCGTTGTATGGTCAGCCAAATTTCTCTCGTTCAATCATTCCTGTTGGAGTTGTAAAGAGGACAATGAAAGTATTCACATCGGCTTTATTACTGGCCAGCGCAAATGTTTTGCGTCATTTTTTATATTTTAGGGGCTATTGTTGAAGATCTTAGTCAACGCCAGGACCTCTCACTAAACTTTCTCGAAGCTTAAAGACGCTTTTTAAACCTATTAAGTTTTTTTTCCGGAAAAAAATAGACCAATAGGTCTAAGTATATCCTTAGGATGGCCGATATTAATATATGATATATAATAATTACTCTATATCAATGTAAATGTAATTAAAGTGTATGTTGATACTTTTTTCGAGTCAGCGCAACTAGGTACTTTTATTATTTGATAGCTGGGGGTACTACAAGGTCCCACCCATCTCATTGACTAATTTATGTATTGCCTATAAGCTTCAGTGATTAATCTAAGATCTGCGTATCTCCCCGTGCGGAAAGTGATTACTCTAAGATTAGATAGTGGTAAGTAGAATAGCCTGTCAATTTTCGCATATAACTTCAGGGCTCTGTCCCTTATGTATTTTTGATCGGGTCTATTCTAAGGTCTCTTTGTGTGATCTGTATTAAAATTGTAATACATCATTAGGTTTTTTTTTAAAGTTAATTAAATTGAAATAATCCACTTTAAATATCACAAAATATAAATTGCTTTAAAAGTTTTCTTATCTTTGCTCTCTGTTAATATTTTTTTTGTTTTTGTCGTAAGTAAAGTTTAAAAAATAATCAACACTTGAATGCAATTTATTTTGTCCTAATGCTAACAAAGTGAATTGGGTTAAGACCATTACGAAGAACTGCATAGCTGCTGTGCTGTGTATAACCTTTCATTATCGTCGTCTCGTCTCGTCACCATTGCATCCAAACTGGAGCACAGTGGGAATGGTTGGTTGCTGCAAAATATTTACAGAAATGTTTAATAAAAGCGGCAAAAGCGGTAAAAAGCTTTTAACTTAAATAAAATAAAATCAAATCAAAACAAGCTCAAGTGGAGCTGCAACAATGGAGAAAACCGTACAAGCGCGAAACGGCAACGGCAATGGCAACTCAAACTACAACACCATTAACAATAACAACTCAAACCACCACAACAACTACAATAATAACAGAGAAAGATAGAAACACACACACTAAGCATATAAAAAATACAAACGCCGTAAAAGCACCAGCACCAGCAATGACACCAACAACAATAAATGAAACACAATGACAGTTATTGATAAGGCACAACAAACTTACACAAACAACTATTAAGCTTGCCACAATCAATAAAAACATCATAACAACAAAAACAACAACAACAAATAACAAGTTGAAAAAAGTAATAATAATGAAATAATAATACGAATAGTTATTGTAAATAATAACCGTATAAAGAAATTGTAGAAAGTAATGTGTAGAGGAGGAGGGCGGTTTGTGGAATTGGTAACGCATTACAATAGTGACAAGCAAAAGTAAATAAGCTTTTTGTTGCATTTCTTTCGTTTATATTTTTTTTCACTTAATTTAAATATTATTACTTTTTTTTGATTTTATTTTTCTCGCATATATTTTTTTTTCTAATTTTTGCTGCTTGCATTTTTTTCCTATTAAAAGCAAAGAAATTGTCTGTGAGTGGGAAAATATTTAACTAAATTCAATCGTTTACTACTTTAAACAAATTATTTTTTTTTTCTCTTTAAGTTGTTTACATTTTACAGTTTAGTTAAAAGGCAACTTATTTATGCTATTTAAATTTTTATGGGCGCTGAAAAATATCTGTATATTGTAGAGCTTCATTTTTAAATTATGTATTAAAGTAGTAAGTAAGGAGCTTAATTATGTGCGGGTTATTATATTTGTATTACTTTTCAATTTAAATAAATAGTTAAAATTTTTGCAGTATAATTTTATTTACTATTATGAAATTATATTAACAATTAATATTTATTAATTTTTGACTAAAAGATTGAAATAAAGTGTTTTTGGAGACTAATTGGTTAAATTTTTTATTGTAGTTGAAAAATAAAATTAAAAAAAAAAAGCACGATTAGTTTTACAATAATTTTTATTTCATCGCTATTTCGACTTTAGTCTATTTTTCCTAACGATGAGTTTAGACTAAAGTCGAATATCTATGAAATATTGTTAAACTAATCGTGGTTTCTTTTTCTTCATTTTTTATTTTTATTTTTTAACAACAATAAAAAATTTGACCAATTAGTCTATAAAAACATTTTATTGAAAATTAATTAAATTAGTTTATAGTTTATTACTAATTGACTAGTTACCACATTTCAAAAATAAAAATATTAAATTAGTTTATAAGGCTCCAAAAATTATCGTAAGAGCGCTTTAATACATCATACCAACATATTAGGGGTATTCACGATTTCGAGTAACGGGCTCGGTAACAGTAACGTATTAAAAGTGTAAAGCAGCAACAACAAAATACATGTTGAGTAATGTTACATGCATAGTAACGTTACAACATTAGTAAAGCCTTTGCTTTGACCAACATTTACGTTGCCATATTTTAGGTTGGTTCTAATGTGACCATTCTTCTACTCACTCTTACGAGGAATGTGGAATCAAAATGGTTTTCTTAGCTGATTGAAGAGGATTAGTTCGTCTTTCCACTTCACCTACGTACGTATCTAACGGTAGACATATATATTTCAACATAATATTAAATTAAAACATTGCCACGATGTTTTCAGTAAACTTAGATACCAAGTACGCACAGATAACTGAGTGATAAGTGATAACAATTTTTTTAGAATTCTTTTGTATTTTTGACCATTTGGTTTATATACCTTCTGCTCAAAAAGTACTCAGATTTTGTAAATAAAAGACACAAATTTAAATTTTATTCCAAATTTATTTTATCGCCTTCAAAATATGCTCCTTCTGAAGCGATACACATATGCCAACGCTTAACCCAATCTTCCATACACTTTTCGTAGGCCCGTATAGTTGGCGGGTATGGCTTTTAGTTCCTTCAGCGAATTCTCTTTTACCGATTCAATCGACTCAAAACGCTTACCACGAAGGGGCAATTTGAGTTTCGGGAACAAGAAAAAGTCGCACGGCGCCAGATCTGGCTAATATGGTTCATGTGGGATGACAGTGGTGCCGTGTTTGGTCAAAAAATTGCGTACAACACGAATTTTTCATAGTAAAAATCGATAAATGGACTTGAGGTAGTCTCACATTAACAGCTGCTGTAAATAAACTAATTGACAGATGGCGCTCAAATTTGTACCATATGTCAAGACCTTTTTTGAAAAAGGTCTGTTATTTAAGGAGTAGTTAACAAACAACAAAATCCGAAAACTTTTTGAGCAGAAGATATACGATGTTTTTAGAGCACAAAAATAATGTTTTCTTCTATTAGGGTATGCACATCCAAGTCATGAAGTGAACACAAAAATATATAGGTTTCTGTTTGAAGGTACCGTTGCAGTAATACAATCAATGGTGTCAATGATACATTTTATTTGCCCCGATTTAGTTTATCAAAAGCAATGCACCACAAATTTTCAGACATTTGTATGTACTTTTTTTCTAGAATACTTATAAAATGCTCTTAAAAAGGCATCACTTTATACTCCTTAAATGCATATTTCTTTGATTGGTTGGGTTGAAATAAACATTATTAACATAGAACTTATGTACAATGCTATTATTTTTATTTGAAGTATAGTGTACAATCGTGAGGTATAAGATCTATTGCTGTTTTGTTGCGCTATCTGAATTTTCTGATCTAATCAGGGTACAGTTCATACAATTGATAAACTGTAAAATTTTTATTATCTACTTTAAACAACTTACTTACCATCCTTTAACTTTAAGGAGCTCTTTTGATTTCATGGCAGTTCAAAAAGAGTATAGGCATTGGATCCGCTTTATGAGAATCACTGTATACAAAGTTGATAATGAATATAAGTTTTACGTTCAACAATATAAGCATCTATATATCGTCGGTATTTCTGCGATTATAAGAAAAGTGAAGCAAAACACAACACTGGTGGATGTTTCAAATTAAATTCAAATCGATTTACATTAAAAATTGTGTTAAGACTTTTACTGTTGACGCGAATAAGCAGTTTAGATCGCATTTTACATTGAACCATTATTTCGTATTGAATAGACTAGTTCGTATTCGATGTTTTTTTAATTCTTTAAGTTTCAAAGGGTATTGACTAGTTTTTCATTAAATTTGTTGAATTTTGTTTCGCTGACATTATTACTGTTGTGTACTTTTTTAAATTGAAATCCATTAGTGATTCAAACGCATATAATTGGAGGTTTGAATAAAGTTCTAATTTCCTCATTTACTGGTTTTAGAAGCGATTGTACTTATGTTACAGGAGTGACTCTCTTGTAAAGTACATTTTTAATATTTCATTTAGTTACTAATGTAAATAATGTTAATTTTTATAAACACAGTTGATTCTGCTATACTTTCAACATTTTTTAGCTTAGCTTTTATCTCTTCTTTTAATGTAATTAATTTAATAGACTTAAAACAGTTTATAGTTTGCATAAATCTTAAATTTTTTTCTCCTTCACTAAGCATAAAAGTAAAAATTCTTTTTAAAATTTATTTATTTAGCTCTAAACGAAAGAAAGAAAATTGAACTTAAGAGTTTTTATATTGCTACTTTTTTTTCTCAAGCCATAATAGTATTGCAGATACTTTGATATCTGCAAAGATGCTCGAAAACTAAAAAAAAAATATAAAAAAACTGTTGCATTGTTTGGTTTGGATAAGTAGGAAAAAAGTGGACCGCCTACTTGCTGTCGTCGTAAAAATTAAATGCAAACAGTTGGACATAATATCAAGCTAAGCACTTTCGACAAAAATGGGCAAGGCATTAAAGAAAAACAACCACAAAGGAGCTCTTCAACTTGTCTGCCAATATTTGTTCAATTGTAGAACTTAAATACTAAAACTATTACGAAATAAAAAAAAAATTTTATGCAATAAGTATTTAAAGTGAAATTTAAATATTTTATGGAATTTTACTTTTAAAGTAATAGAGAGAGTAATGATTAAATAGTAAAATCTACAAAGGTACAATAATCCTTGTTAAATATTTAACCTTTACTGAAAAGATATCTATTTCTATTTCTTTAATTGCATATATACAGTGTAAATATACTTGTTATTTAAGCTAACTAAGTAAAACAATTTGTAATAATCCACCCACTATTACTTGCCTGCCTTAGAAATTCTACGATTGCAATAGAAACTCCTGATACCAAAAGTGCACAGCAAAGATTTTATGTTTCATAACATATTTTTTTACTAGATATCCTACCTTCCTGTTTATGTACACGATTACATAGAGTTGCAATACAGAAAAGGGTCAGTTTTTGAATTGAATCTGTACGACCGTTTGCGTTTAACTATAGAACGCTTCCTTTAACTTCAGTGGCACTTGATGTACTTCACTAAGCCATTCAGCTGTACAGTATTTTGAGCTTCCATTTTTCACAGTTTTTATGATTTCTTTTATTTTCTGCAAATACAAGTAAAAACCTCTTTTTTCTTCCAACAGGAATATTTCAAACGAACGAAAGTGTTTCGGGGTTGTTCCGCAATTGCACGCTCCGGTTTCACTTTAGTTCCACTTATACTTCCTCTTTTATTATTTTCCACTTCCAATGCGGTGGTAAGTTTTTAATTTTATCGATTTACTAAGTGGCATGGAGCACATGCAGTACAATACTAGAATACCACAGTGTAAAAAGGTCTGAGTTAAGCTTTATTTATGTAAGAAATTACAATTGCCAGTGTAGTTCAATAGCCTGGATTGCACGAACGGGGTGAACTCTGGGGCACATGTGTAATTTAAATGTAATACTCAATATTTACTATAGCTAAAAGGAAAATTTTTATGTACTAATTACCAAGTTCCTTATGCTCTCAAATGCATTAAATAAATAAATAATGAAATAATATTAGAAATACATAATTAAAAACAAATAGAGAACGCACAGCATGAATTCAATTTAAGTTTATGTTTTTCAGATTTACTTTTTATTTAATTTGTAAGATAAGAGCATTTGGTTTAACGTTATCCTTTAGGTTAGGTTAGGTGAAGTGCCTGGAGGAACAAGAAACGACGATTCCTACTCAATTAGCTAAGAAATCCTTTTTGATTCTATATTCCTCTTAAAAGTGGCTGGAATAATTAGTCATATTAAAACATTATCCTTTACAAGATTGAAATAAAAAAAAATTATTTTATATCTATATAATGCATTTTTATATCTCTATTTGTCTACCTAATTTAAGGTAATGATAAATCTCCATATTAAGGATCCAAATAATATGACTTTTTAACAAAATTCTGTTATATTAATATTCTAAGCGTCTAAGCGTTTAAAGCAATAATTGCCTCTCTTCACTCGCTTCTCTTCATTTAGTTACAAAATTAGTTCATTTTCCACAATATTTCTAGGTATTTCTAATTATATTTTAGATTTTCAGCAATATCGTGTTTAAGGCAAAATATCGTGCTTTCTTGTAGAAAATAACATATGCTTTTCCAGCATTAACGCTAATATCAATTCCGGCTGCTTAATCTTATCTGGTCTTTAGATTGCCATTTATGATAATTATAATAGTAGATTAAGATCTCCTCAAAATTTTTAGAACAGTGTCATTCACATATGCAACCAGTTGTATACATTGATCTGTAAATTTATCTGTAATTTTATTCAAAATCGATAATAGAACACTTCTATGGAGAGTTTCTTAATAAGTTCCTTGGTTAATATGGCCTCATTTTATAACTTATTATAGCTTAGAATTCTTGTAATACACAGATTAGTAGCAGTATCGATTGTTAAGTTGTTAAGACTGTTTAAAATAGACTTCGTCGGTACATTAATGAAGGAATCAGCATTGTACAGTGAACCCCTCTATAACGCGGTACCCTTATAACGTAATATTACGCGATTTCAATCCCCCGTATAACATGGGCATTCCTCCATATAACGTTGGAATTTGTACAGTTCATAATTAGCTTCGCGAACCTTTGCACGTGTATATACGGGGTATACGGGAATACCCCTATAATGCATTTTCCTATAACGCGGAAACAATCCACCGCGTTATAGGAGGGATTACTGTATAAAATTACCCCCAGGTGATATTTTTTATATACCATATATAATATATATTTTTTTATATTTAAATACTAGTGCAGTCTCACGCACGCAAGTCTATGAAACTTAAGTTACCGAATAGTTCAATATCTGCAAAAATAATTATATCTTTAGAAGTGTTCTAACAGTTATAAAGAAGCAACAACAAAAATTTTAACTAATATATTGATATTTGCCTGGCCATACAACTCTATTTCGAAAAATTATTTTTAATTTTAAACTGCAGATTTTAAACCCATTAAAAATTCTATGTAGTACAATATTTTATTCTTTTAATTTTTCTGTACATTGTTTAATTTCAGAGCTATGCAAGTTCATGGTAACCATAAATTGTACTTATAATAAAATTCGTTCTTAATGGTTTATAAACGATATTTTAAACATCCCACACACTATTAAATTGACATTATTTATTTGTCTGATCCTTTGTCCTTTTACTTTATTAGATTATTGTACAGAACAAATTTTGCTGACTACTGAAAATGTAATAAGTATGTATATGTAATAAAAACATTTTCTATTCTTTTAAAATTTTATTGAACTCTGTTTTTGCTTTAGTTCTGTTTAAAATTATTTTCAAAATTGTGTTTGAGATAAATTTTTTATGAGCTTTTATAACAATAAGAATACATAAAAGTGATTGCTTATCTGTGATTATTCTATGAAGATTTTTTGTTGCATTTAGTTGGCTCATTGCACAAATGAAATCACTCTGCAGTATTTTACACACATTACCACAGATATATAAAATTACTATTTGAGTTCAAAGACTTTTATTCTTTGTGCTCATGCATAAATTTACAGCATCTTCACATATTAACATTTTATTATTTATACAAAGTCAGAAAATGCACACAATAGCACTTTACGTCTGCTATACGTACAGATACAGATATTGGATTGAGGAAAAGTTCGTTTATTGAATTATGTATCGAAAAAGATTCTCTTTTATCCACAATTATTTAGATAAACAACTGTGTGTGTATATAGAATAGAGATTTTGTTTATAAACTCAAGACTAAAGAAATAAAATATTTTTGATGTTAAAATTGCTGGATAACAGAAAATTGATCCTTAATTAACTTAATTGCCTTTCTACTTCAAAGATTCTATTTTAAGGAATAGAATCTATGAAAGAATCTTTAATAAAATTGGAAGTTTTGTTATGATTTTATTCATTAAATTTGATATTATTTTTTAGGCACTCTTATTGATTCATATTTTCAAATATTCAAATATTAAATTTATGTCTGTAATTCACAAATTCGTTAGTAATTAGTCAGGTCTTCATAAAAGTTAAAAAGTTTACTTCATTGCTTTGGAAATAGAACAGCTGGAACTGAATACATCCCTATTGCTACAAAATAAAATTTTGATTTATAAAATTATAATTAAACCAATATACGGAAGGTCTTCCAAAAGTTCTTTTGGTTGATAAAGCGGAAAAAAAATTTTTTAACTTATAAATACAGCTGATTTGGTATAATATTGCGATATTTCATTTGAAGTTTTATATCAAACAACCAAATTAGAAACAAGAAAATGGAAATTTAATGACAAAGAATTGAAGACAATTCCATTGACAATGAAGAGATTTGATTTGTCATTCCAGTTTCCAGACATAACCTTACGCCAAATATCATATGGAGGAAATACATCCTTGCCTGTGACCGTCCGGAAAAGATTTCATAGATTGCAGGCAGTACGTTTTTTTGTGTAGGACAAACCTCGTAAAGATATACCAAAATTTCCGACTGATGATGTAAGTCTCATTCTGATAAAATCCAAAATTGATTAAGAACCTAGACTCACCAAAATTTGCTCATAAAATGTGCTTAAATGACAATGATTTGCCTTCAATATTAAGCATCATCTAAGATGCATGCAGAAGTCTATACGATGGGTTCTTCGAACGTTAACTGAAACTCAAAAAAATATCGTGTGCCTTTTTCTCAATATGTTTTTAAAAACAAAAAAATGAAATTCCAAAACCTTCAATAGAGTTATAAGAAGTACTGATGTTTGGTCTAAAAATACGAACCAAGACACAAACTAACAGTGTGTGATATGAAGCCCTGAAGATTATAATCTACTCATCAAAGTCATGTAACAGAAGTCAACAAACAACAAAAATGTTAATTTATTTTAATTGAAGAAAGACTGTTTCTTCTCTAAATACTGGATAAATGGTAACTACTAAATTGTGTACTAAAACCTCCTTAGCATAAGTAGTTGAAAATCTCGATAACGCGCCAGTTCACACTGATGAAAAAGCGAAGAAGTTCATTGTGCTCTTAGGGATTGAAATAACTGGCTTAGCATTTTTTCCCTCTTCATCATGATAATGAACCAGCTAACACTGCTGTAAAAACGAATAATTTAATGGATTGAAGAAATATTCATCAAGCACCACTTTCCAGACCCTAGTGCTGTGTGATTTCTTGTTATTAATAACAAAAAAAAAATTAAATGGAAGGTTCAATAATGAGAAGATAATTAGTGCAATCAAATCTCAAAGTTTCAAATTAAAAAAAAATGATTTTGAGTACTGTTTTATATAACGGTTATTTTGACTTTAAAATGTACCTATATAAATTAATAGAAATTATGTCCAAAAAGTTATAAAGATTATAGTTATAAGATTATAATTATTTTAATGAATATTTGTTGTGGCTAATTAAGCAAACTTTTCTCAGCTTCCTCGTATTTACCTAAGTATTAAGGAAATTAATACCAATTTATTATGGCTGTTAGGGTTTTATTTGTAATATTTAATATTACATAAATAGTTTTCATAACTCAAAGTAATGAAATCAAAATGAAATACTTAAATCAATGGAATTATTTCATTATTAAAATTTAAGAAATTAATTATTTTAATCCCACTTACTTTGTATTTAAAGTTTATTTGGATTTCTTTTTGTACACAAATGCGCTTTATTAAATTTCGAATTAAGTTTCCAAAGGCAACGGCGATGTGTTTTCATTACATTCATTTATTTATTTATTAAAGCGCCTTTGAAGTGCTTAAGTATGTGCAGATTTGGGTTGAAAATGAGGACGTACGTTACGATTAACAGTTCTTGGCCCCAAAATGCAACAGAACAACAAGGCAGTCATGCATGGCAACATGTCCTGTGTGCATCTTCAATGTGCTACCAAATATTCATATTTCGGGTAAGCTATGGCATGAGCGCTTCTTAAAGTTCAATGTGCTCAAATTTTATTGCAACATTAGCAGAAATTCTATTTCCAAACAGATTCCTACATACAAGTGCATCTGGTATTTAGATATATACTAGTGTATGGTTTTGCACATTTGTGGCTTGTATCAATAGAGAATAGCTGCAACTGAATTTTTGTATTTATAGCTTTTATAGTGCAAGTTGTTGCATAGGATATTGGTTGCTTGCTCGTCCGTCTTTTTGTTCAGGCTCCTTTATGTTTCTGTTGCAGCTTTGTGACATGTTAAATTTTCAATCAGGAAAGTGGCCCAACAGCAGCACAGCTGCAACAGCTTCAGCACTGTTTCGAATAAAATAGCATTGATACATATTGATTTCCGATTAGCACGAATGTATTTTGACAGCTAAAGCAGCGATTTAGAACAGTCTCGTTTTGTCGGTATTGTCTCTGGAAATAATGGGAACAGAACTTTTATGTGCTTTCCAAGTCATATTTGTTCGGTTAAAGTAAGTTTTTCCAACTACCATTGTATGCAGAAACACAATTAAAACAACTGAAGTTAAGCATTTTCACAGTTTTTATTATACATAGTTTATGCTTTGTTCCCTTCTATATTTTTTCACATTTTTTAAGCTTTCACTTTCTTAAGTGACACTTTGTAGTTATAGTTTTAATTTCATATAATATCTTTTTTTTTATTAACCTTATCTTTCATGTTCTAATTTCTGTGCTAAGAGTTTTTGTGTTTGCTTCGCAAGTTTTTATGCCACATATATAGTAGAGTAACTTAAAGTCATTATAAGTTTTTTATTTTGTTTTAGTTTTGAGTGCACCTCAAGGAGTTGTCATGAATACTGCAAGAAAAAGTTCCAACGAACACTGTGCATAATGGAATAAATAAAATTTTTATAGAAGTTTCAGCTTACAGTGTCTCAAACACTGCCAGTTTATGTAGGATAGGTAATAAATTTTAAAAATTCTTAAAGCGAAATACGTTTTATAATATTTTTTTATATAACTTTGACACATAAGTGAAGTACTGTTGTGTTA
>NC_051846.1:25703318-25715132 GCF_002237135.1 Teleopsis dalmanni
GAGCGAAATGTATCTATACAATGTGTCTCGAATCAGTGAGGAAGAAGAAATAGCATACAAGCTGCACGCGATGTGAACACGAACGTGTAGGTTGATCTAAAGAAGCGCATGTGCAGTAGTCAAGTTAAAAAATCGCAGATGTTGTTATTGTTGTTATTAGCATAGCAGCTCTAACAGTAATTGTTGATGGCAACGAAAACGTGGTGGCAAAATGCGGTTTTATTAATACAAATGGGAGATGGCAAGCATTTAAGCTGCTTACGTATCGCCTGTGCAAATGATTAAATCGAATCAATAAAATTCAATTCATATTTCCATATGCGAAACAAAGCAATAAAAACATTTATAAAAAATAAAGCTGCTTTTAATCAGTAATTGCAATCAAAAAATCATAGTAAGTGTGACAATCATTAATATGCATTTAAGTTTTAGGTTAGTGATCTGCACATATTATATTATTTACTATAATTAAGTAATTTTTTTTATGTTTATAACTTGATTAGATTCCCGTATTTAAATAATTAAATAAAATATTTAATTTCATTTCATTTCTTTTCTTTGCAGACATTTCGAAATAAATGAAAATGGTAATCTACAACATTTAACCAAGTCAGCCCCATCAACAGTACCAAATGCAACAAACTCAACAAATGGCATACCAAAACCAACCAACCAACAAACTCCACAAACATTTACCATTTTAGCTGCCATCGAAAGCTCGCAACATATTTGCGTCATCGACTTAATTTGCCAAAGTCTGAAGCTGCTCAGCGGTCACTTTACGTATTGTGAAATCCTGGCCGTTTGTCTCGAACGGGATTTACTGCAATTATGCAAGAACAATTCAGTACCGGCGACAACAACAACAATAACAACAACAACAACAAAAAACTGTGCTACTAGTGCGGCAACACCTTTAATTGCAGCAACAGTTAGTGCCGTTTGCCAGAAGGTAAGCTATGATGTGTGCCCGCAACATTTTAACATTAATTGGCAACATTTAATTTAAAGTTAACATGGCAATACTCTTAATTAGAAGGTACAAAGTTTTTAATTAATGGCTTCACAAATTGAACCCGAATGATATTTCATGCTTAATATATAAAATAAAAGAAAGAAGAAAATAGTTAGATTGAATTACAAACATATTAGGAAAGTTTTAGAATTTTAAACATTTTCAAAAATAGTTTTAATTCACAAAAACTAATATAAAAATAAAAAAAAGTCCTTATTTTACAATTGAAAAAAAAAATTAATACAAAAACTATATTGTTTTTATTTTTATATTAAAAAAGTGAAATTTGGTTTATCCACACGAGAGTTTTGTTTGAATTTTACTTACACACTTAGTTGGCCATTACAGACGTGAGTCGTCCTTGGCCGCGTCGAGTAGCCTCCGCCAGCTAACCTAATCAGTTGCTTGCTGTCGCCAGTTGATAGTATCGAGCGCCCCCAAAACATTGGTCTCCTGGTCCTTCCACCGAAGATGCGTACATACTCTACCGCGTTTTCCACCTGCGGGTACCGAATCAAACATCTTTCTCAGCGGAGCACATTATTCTATTTGCACGATATGACCAAACCAGGGAAGCCACTGAATTTTTATGCGCTTAACTTTGTCAATGTCACGGTATAGCTCATACAGCCCATCATTAAATTTAATTCGATAATCGTCTCGAACGGGTAAGGGACTATAGATTTTCGGAAGAATTTTTCTCTCGAATGCTCCTAACGTCTTCTCATCACTATTTGTAGTTGTCCAAACTTCTGCACCATACAGCAAGACAGGCATAAGTGATTTGTAGAGCGCATTTGTGATTTTAGGTGTCAAAAATTTTCATTATTCATTGAAAGTAACAACAATTGACAGCTAAAATTCCAAATGAAACTCTCGTGTGAGTCTAGTATAAGAAGAAACAACAAATTTCAGTTTTGTGCAGGGTTGGGCAGGGTTCAATTCCTAAATTTCTTGGAGTCTAAAAATTTTATACAGACAATCTAACCAATAGGTGTTTCCACAGATCACTGATAGAGATTATTTAACAGTTTTCAAAATAGTTGTATGAAAAAAAATTCAATTGATTAAACATTTGTTTAACTTGTACTCGCTCTTCTGTTCTAAACACACTTTTTATAATGGTATATATAAATTTTTATCATATAGTTTTAGCAATGTGTTTTTTATATATGTAAATCCTCTATTTTCTATTCAAATCCACCAAACTATATACGTACAAAGATAATAAAATGAAAATACTTTAAGCTATGTTTAAAAAAACAATAAATCTTTGCAAATAACTAGACATGATTTCAAAATTCTCAAAAGTTTTATTACGAAATTTACTATTCAAAAAGTCGTTATTCTCAAAACAATACATAACAGAATAGAACAAAATAAAAAATAATAAAAAATTAATTGTGAGAATAGCGCACAAGATTGACGCCCCTTCATAACACTCAATTAACCCGACTTTTAACAGAAGCTACTTTTTTAAAAAAATCACAAAATAAAGAATAAACTGAAGTTACACGCTTTATTTTATTTATTTCTTCATTTATTTTATTGCTGTAATGCAACATTTTAGGATCAGAAGCATCAACAATTGCCACTCCAGCAACATGAACAGTCACAACAGCAACATTTGGTGAAGTTTATTGGCGTTGACGAAGTCACGACAAGTGTTGCGCCATCACAATTACCGTTTGGTAAACTACGAGGTTTTCATCATCACGATCCACAAAAATGGAGAGAGTTCTTCTTGCAATTGGAACCTTTTCAGAGTCAATGTTCAGCAGCTGGTCAACGTTTAGTCGCAGCTATGAGTGATATTCGTACTGCTGACCTGCAAGGGTTACCAACACGACGTCAATTGTATGCTCAGCATAGAGCACTAAGCCGTGCCATAATGGATTCCGAATTGCATAATCTGAGAAAATGTGGCTCATTGACGTTAGCACGTCTGCAGGAGTTAGCCAAATCCATCAATATGAGCCAAATTGACAGTTGTAATAAAAATACCACGAAAAATAACTGCAGTAGCAATAGGATTAAAACCAACAATGTTAACAAGATGTTGTCGACAGCAACATCGATCATTAGCAACACTTATAGCTTTAGTAACAATAGTCACATAAGTCACAATTCGGTCAACACCAAAATAAAAAGTTCAGCATTGTCAGGAGAAGACAACAACAAATCAGTCTCATCAGCAACATCAGTTGTGGAAGCATCAACGATAGCAAAGAACAACAATAGTTACACAAACAACAACGTTAGCAATTGCAACCATAGTAACGATAACAGCAATAGCAACATTGATGTTGCAATTAGAGTACAAAAAGTTGCTTTGTTATTCAATGAGGTCGATCGAGCATCGAAGCGCTTGGAGCAGTTAACGGAACAACGTCGTGAAAGATTGCGAGAATTGACACGCCAACGTGCGCTGGAAGATGAAGTCAATGAGGTAAGTCAGTGACACTTCTTTTTACATTTTTTTTTCTTCTATTATTTCGTTCTTTATTATATATTTCTGATTTAATTTTATTTTTTCTTTTATTTTTATATTAAAACTTGGTTATTATATCAAACATTTTTTTATTATTAAATACCTGAAAAAGAAATTAATTATTGCTGCATGCTGGGTTCCTCTGTAACTATTTCTTGTGATAATAAGAAACAAAATCTATACATATATATAATATATTTATAATATATATTATGAGACGAAAGTTGTGGTTTTAATATTTTTAAAACAGAATAACTACATATATACAATTTAGTAATATTAAATTACTAAATTTAAATTAATTAACAACTAAATCCTGATTTGTGCTCTCTATGAAAAGGAAGAATAAACGATATACAAATATCTGTTTTCAAATTGCCACATCTGAATTAAAGAGGTCTCAACCAATGGTTGAGATGCTCTATAAAAATATCAGTCCAATAGTGGGTTAATTTATGGATTACTTTCTATCAGCATGTCAGGATGATTAAATATCCTATTTTGTCATGGATAACACTGATTATATATGCTGGAGAGTTACTTCTAGAGATTATTTATCAGTTGAAAGTAAATAACTGGCATCACCGTAACATACATAGTCTTCCCTTTTGTTATGGGTAACATGGATTATATATGCTGTAGAGTTACTTTTAGAGGTTATTTATCAGTTGAAACATACCCAAATTTTCTTACTTGCAATATAAACATCTATGACTTCTATCTATAATTAAAATTATTTTGAAATGCATATTAAAACTTTTTAAAATCCAATACAATTATCTCTCTCTAATATATAAAATATTTACAGTTTCTATTTTTTCTAAGAGTTAAGAAAAAAAGCTTGATTTTACTTTTTCTGTTAATTTTAAAGGCAATTTTACACCTTGGCTAATTTAAATCAATCATTAACAACTCTAAGTATTCAATTTCACAATATAAGATTCATTCAATACCCTTTTACCCGGATTAGATTTTTTGCCATTTATTATACATTGCGGTTTAGATGGGTTATTGTGCTAACTATAGTTATCTTAACCGATCATTAGAGTTTCAATAAACGGTAGCATGCGAAATGATTTTGATTTGTTCTATATATTATATGAGTCAACAAGTATGTTCTGGAGTTATTCAGTCTGCTCAGTTTTAGGTATATTGTGCTCTAACCGCAATTATTTTAACCGATCCATACTAAATGCTATAGTTCATATGAATTAAATAGACTGTATCTAAGATGAATAAATCTACTCAGCTTTAGGCATTCATAGAGACTTTTTAACATCCATTTTATAGAATGTGTAGAAATTGGTTTCTGAGAGATCGATTTTATGGTATCTCTATCAGCATTGTCCTGTCTAAAACGTTATTACAATTTTAAATATGCATTCGGCTAAGTAAAAGTAATTTATTTGGGATTCACCTTAAATGGGTTGATGAATTTTTAGCCTATTTGTGTGTTCAATCTTTTTAAGAATTTTGAATTTACATATATTACTATCATTTGGAATAGTCCACTTAAAGGAATATTACTCTTTATTTAGAGTGTGCTTTAATTATACTCAGTTCAAGGCACTGGAATCATTTAAGTTGAGCGTCCTTGAATAAAATTTAAGATAAAGTTTAGACACTATTTAATGAGACGAAAACCATTTTATGATCTTAAGTAATGTGAAATAAAAAATAATAATGTAAAAATGGTTATTTTTTAAATTAGTTAAAAAGTACTATTCAAAAATATACGAGCAGCAAAGTCGATTACGTCAAAAATCATGTAATCTTAGGTCTTCTCACAAGTTATTGGGATAATACATATATATTGTTAAATGTGAGTATAATATTTTATATATGCTACTAGTCTCTATTAAATATTCTTTAACCCTTTCCGAAACTCTAAATTGACTAAATTTTAAATTATAAAATCTTTGTCTGGTTTTAAGTAAATTCCCATGTAGCTTTATCTCTGGTGTCTTAATGCATCACACTTTCTCAGTATTTGTTTTGTTACCACACACTCTTCATCACAGATTTGTACGAGAAGTTTGATATAATACCTAAGCTGCACTGGTATCATTTAAGTCTACAGTATTGGGACGTGAGACTGGAATGGGGTAAACTTATAGATTGATATGATCTAACTACTACTATAAAGTATTCATAGAGTTGAGTGTTGAATAATTGTATTATAATTGATAACTAGAAAACAATTACGCTGGGGACACGAAATCTGTAAAAGCTTTCAACACAAATACCTACCAGTCTATATAATTTTATCTTTATTAATCTGTTACTTCGATATGTTATTTTTTAGGCCTTATTCGAAATAATTACCGTTTATATTGTAAAATATTTAATTATACTTAATTATATTTAATAGGCCATTCGATAAACATATTGCGATCTACAGTAAATTACTTGAAAGTAATGATGTATAAGTTCTTTAAAGTCTCTCTAATGATTCTAAAATTAATTAAGTAAATAGTTTCATCCATTGCTTTAGCAACAGTTGATGCTAGCAACAGTTTTTCTTCCACATTGCAAACGTGTTCCCCAATGTGATTGTTTTGGCTTCGAAGCAAAGTTCAATAAACAGCGAACATTACGAACTTGAATTGTGTCAATATTGCATCATTGAAGTCAATGACTTGTTCGTCATTCAATAAATTATAAAAGAAATTAATTCTTATCTTAATCGATTTTTAATTTATTTTGTTATTTGGACAATTATAAAGTTTTGATTTTTTTGTTAAATTTTTCTTATTCTTAATTTTAATTACTTTATTTCACTGATCCAAATCTATGCTTCTATTGAGATTTTTGCCAAACAACAATGACAATGGCTTAGTTATATGTTATGAGACATATATTTCCGATTACAAAAAACAAGTCTCTGATTTGTTATATGAGAGTATCGTGTTTTGTACAACAAATTTCCAATTATTATTTTTCATATCATATTTACACTTTAAAATATATACAACAATTTTAATATTAATCTATTTATATATTGATTGACGTTAGACCCGAGCACCTTCCATCAAGTGACCTCACTGATGTATAGAATTAGCAGAAGTAAACCACGAAACGTTGGGCTCTTTTTCGTCCTTCGATTCTCAAATATCGTTATTGAGTTAAAGCCACAATGGCTTCCGTTCGCATTACTCTATCCCTTGTTAATGCAAAAATTTAGCTGGAGATTAATCTAAATAATGTTTACTTAATTCGAAATTTAATTTCAGTGTATGAGTGTTTATGAGATAGTTTATATGTAGTTTCGGGGTATCGTCATTGTTGACTCTCAGAGATAATATTCGAGTGGCAATTATTAACGAATATATTCCAAGTTTGGTTGCCACCCTCTGAACTTATTAAAATACTCATAAAATTATTAAATAAGTAGTTTTAGATCAATCCAACGTTATTCGTCTGAGGTGTTATAATAAGTAATACCTCTTGAGTTTTGAAACTCGACAATTTAAAATAAAAAATATGTAATTAATTAAATTTTTTTATAGCTGCTTTATGATTTTGTTCTTATACAACACAGTAAATGAATTTGTTAATAAACTTTCAGAGCAAATCAATAAAACTCCAAGTTAGAATATACAATTTAAGTACAGCTTTGGGTCAGTTAACTAATGAACATTGACACTGAACTTCAAATTGGGCAGGGCACGAGTTCAAACCTTGGTCTTACAACCTCAAAAAACTGTTTACAAATAATTAAATATAAAAAATAATTTCAAGCTCATTGATTATAGATAAATGGCAATACTTGAAACTGCTGTATTGTCAGCTAAAAATTTAATAAATTATAAATAATAATAAAAATTTTTGTTGTTGCATTTTCACTAATATTCGATAAAAATCTTTCTATTAAAAATAGTAGTTTATATTAAGAATTTAGTTTCTTTCGCCAAAATGTACATTAAAAATTAATTTAATATGTTTTTTACTATTGAACAAGTGAATAACTGTTAAAAGTGAATAAGTAACCCATATTTGAAAGAAATATAATACAAGAAATATATGGGTCAATAAAGGAAAATTGAATATATCGTATCAGATATAAGCATTAAATTAATCAAGTAATAGAGAGGAATATATACAGCTCAAAAGATCCATCATGGTCTTAGTGTTCTGTTCAATTTGGAACGACTTTTTGTCTGTTCTATCTATGTATATAGTTTTTGGTATGAAAAAACCTGATATACTGGGTTGTTCGGAAAATAATTTAGTTTTTCGTTGTTCGTAAAAATTGTTTTTTTTCACAGTTAATTTCACACTTAAGCATAATTATTATATATATTATTAGCTAATATATCAAGACTTTCTTGTTGAAAACTTTGATTTATTCTATCCAATAGTTTTTGATTTGCACCCTTTCCAATATGTAAAGTAATGAGCAGCATTTTTAGTATATTTTTCTTTTTTTAATGTCGGTAGATTATAGAACTCAGTTAAATTTAAAGGACAGACTCACTAATTAACAAACTAACTTAACGTAACATCTTAAATAGATTGTTTGAATTTCGAAATAGTTTTCTATAGGTCAAAGGATTTTACTTAAAATTAGTTAGTACAAAAATTAAAAACATTTTTCTTTGTGGGTAACTCTAAGTAAACATTTCTAATTAGTTGCAATGAACCAAAACTTTCTATGCTCTGATAAGAAAACATATAAAGACATTTGTATGAAAATTTGTTATCAAACATATGTGTACACTGTACATTCATTACAAAAATATAAAAAAAATATAAAAAAAAAATATAAATAAAATTAGCTAAAGCTTATTTAGTTCACTGATATTTTACACTTTGTTGTCACTGTGCTGCTGTGCAACATCAACAGCTCTGTAGTAGCAACAGTTGTACAACACGAACAGCAAATTCCATTAGATGGTGCGCATATAAATAAAAATTCAAAGACATTCCGCGCAATTTATACATCGTTCAAAAATAATTCAGAAATAATAAAACCGGGAGTTGGAAACATGTTCCAGAGTCAAAAAAAAAAAATAAAAAAAAAAATATGCATATGTATATATATACACATAATGACGACATGTTGAAATTACTACTATAACAACTTGCAGCAGACATCTGCACAGCCAGTGGAAATGGTAATAAAAAAATTAAACTGCAATTATACAAGCATCAACAACTGCCACACAACAATCCAGAGCCCGCAACATTTTTCTTTTATTGTAAACATATATGAAAAATTTATGGAATTTGTCGTTCGCTGATTGTATGTAATCATGAAGACATTTGTAATTATATTTGCATACGCAAATATTGTTGAGAAAAACCTGCACTTTGTTCCCGAAATTCTGGGTTTAATGAATTTAATTGCGACTGTATATCATTTTGTTCTCATTTTTCCATATAATTACTTACACATCTTAATAGTATCTTAATTCTTTACAGTTTTTCATACCAAAATTATGTGACATTTTTCTTAGTATTTCGGAAATGGTTTATGGCTTTTTGTAACTGACCTATTTTTGAGATCTTCCTTGTATTTTATTTCTTATTTGACCTTAAAATTTGTTCAATATAACTTGTAAGTAATTTGGATATCGAAGGAAATAAATTTATTATAAATTATTTTATAATATTCTTTACACTACTGTGATTAAAGGGTACATAAAGAGAGTGTACGAATATATTTATAACACCGTGAAGCATACATTGAAGGCTCTTCATGTGTTTGAAACTCAGCAGATATATAATATACGCCTATGGATATCTAACTCTTCTGCTTCAATTTCTATACTTTAATTTTTAACCCAGACGAATTAAAATTTGTAGCTATTATTTGCAGAAGAGATGTAGAACATTTCACTTATATAAAAACATTTCGAATTTATTTTATTCTGAAAATATTAATTTATATTATTAATATAAATATATTATTGAAAAAAATCCTGAACAATATTATGTGGCAAGGATTATTAAATTTTTAGTAAAATTAAAACCAACTTCTTGTTTAATGATTTAAACAATATTTATTAATCCATAAACAAATGATAATTTTTCTTATTTCTTTAATTTTTTTACTAAAATATACATACTAAAATCTTTAACATTAAAATAGTTTTCTATAGAAATTTTCAACGCTCAAAGTATTATTATTTGCCAACTATTATCTTACTGATGCCATTGTTATTTATACTCTTAATTATATTATTATATTATAATATAATATTAATAATATTATATTATACTTTTTTTCTGCTATATAACGTATACTTTTTATTTGATATAGAAATTAATTAAACTAAGGAGTTTATGCAAAAACTCAAATGAATATACAAAATCTTTGGACAAAAAACAGTAATAAAATTACCACAATAATGATGTTATCTTGTGTACTATAGAACTTCGTTTGTAGGTACATAACTCACTTAAATGGATAGTGGATAAAAAGGATAGTAAATTGAAATGCAAAACTAAAGATGGATATTTTGTATACTAATTTCTCTTTTTATAAAAAATATACAAAAATTAAGCACATTTTTCTTTTTTTTGCTTATCGGCTATAGATTAAAATGGACCTGTTAAGTTCGAATTCGTTTGTTTTTCTTGGAGATATATAAGTGCTTGGCAAAAATAGGTTAAGGTTTAAAAATTGCGCTTTTTAAGGTTTAATAAAAAATTTTTAGTTTAAGAGAAACGAATTGAAATGTTATGTTTGAATATTCTTTTGCTTTGGACATCCATCGCAAAACTTCCTTCCATCCCTCTCAAAAGGGGTTTGTCTTAAAATGAACCTGTAGAAAAAAAAGCAGATTTTAAAAATGTTTCACTATTTATATATAAAAGGTATATCATCTTTTCCACCAAGAAAAGAAAAGCGAAATCATGTGGAAACAATGCATATCTAAAGGAAAACGCTCTTAGTTCTATGTATATTCGTAGAAAGTTTTCTGAGAAACTCTACAACTCTCAATCCTTAAAAAAAAATTTTTTACTTATAATGATCTCTAAAAACTTGAATTTTTAATTTATAACTTCGGTTTTACCGAGATACACATAATCTTTTCGGATGATCCCTGAAGAAACGTGTGGGCAGTTGAGCGTCTGCAAGTGGACAATTACGATTGAAGCAGAAGACATACAAACTCTTAATTATTGACACTGAAGATAAGAATTGCGTTTGCAGACAGAAACCCAACAGGAATAAAAGCTCACAAAGGTCAAAAGACCCATCGTGTGAGTTACCTGGCACATCTACCGGAGACTACGAAACTTGAGTCACTTTTTTTTGTAATTACATCTGTTGCGAGATAGTTTGCGTACCGTTCGTGGTTGCATTTTCTACAAAATCATTCTTTCTTAGATATAAGTCCCACAATTTTTGATAGAATTATTTTTTCGAACGTGTTTACTTTCCAAACAGATTCTCAATATGTATGTGCGTACTTATAAAATCATTGCCATAAATTACAGTAACTTAGATGTTGTGGCAAGGTTTCCAGATTTGAAGAACCCTGAGAGTTGTATTTACTTTTACTCATATTATTATCAGCTGCTGTAATTGTTTAGCAGCTTGGTAATTGATAATAATTGAAGATTTGCACTACTTCAAACACAGAGCATCTACATCTCTGTAAATGGATTTTAACATTTTATGGTTATGTTAAAGGATTTTATTTAATTTGTCTTAATTTAATAATCTTATAGTCTAGACCAAACCCCACAGACTGCTATCGCGTTATCAGCATCACCAGTCAAAATACCTTCATCTTTATCGATATAAGTTTTTTAGGAAGATATGGGTACCGGTCCTTTAAATCCATTTAATATTTTTGTCGGTACCACCTAAACCACCTTGAATATTAATCTGTGTACAGTGGGTTTTAAATTGAGAAACATTGATCTAGATCTGAACTAATTTAATTAAGAATATCTATATATATGCATCAATAATAATTGTTTTAGAGATGATACGAGTATATTAAAACTGGTATATACTTTTGATTTCGAGTGCAATCTTTAAAATTGTACTGGAAGTACTTGCTTGTTTATTAAGTACTGTCCATTTTAAGTATTAAACACTATTATTAAGTACTGTTTATTTATTGCAATACCTTTTAATTAAATACTATCATTATGAATTGCAAGTAATCTAAGAAAATAGTCGTTTGCAAGAATTAATACCTTCCCTCCCTCTCTATTTCCCTCTTTCTCCCTCTCTCTTTTCTTCTCTCTTTCTCTCTGTCTTCCTCTCTCTTTTCCTCTCTCTTTTCTTCTCTTTTTTTCTCTCGTTTTTCCTCTCATTCCTTGTCTCTTTCCCTCGATCGCTCTT
>NC_051846.1:25715232-25726427 GCF_002237135.1 Teleopsis dalmanni
ATCGTTGATAACTCGTTTTAACTTGATAACCAATAACAATAATATATACCGTTTAGCAAAAAAAAAAACCAGCTTGTGAATATCCCAATACCTCTATAATGCTTATATATTACTTTTATATTCTACTTTGCAATTAAGTAATGCTATTCTGATTGAAGAAAGTATTTGTACCTATACAAAACAATCAATAATCTGTTCTAGTTGAAAGATGATTAGAAATGTATGTACTGATCTAAGCTAATGAGAATTATAATATTTTAATAATAATAATTTGAATTGACCATTTCGAATAAAATATGTTTTGCTTATAAATGGAAAACTTTTCTCTTCAAGTCAACGATTTCATCTACTTAGGCTAATTAATAGACTTAGTATTTTTCGTCCGAGATTGCTCTAGACTTACTATAGTTTTTCAATTATTACTGATTTGTTTAGCTTAAGTGATAAGTACGATTGCAGTTTTCCAATAGAACTCCCTATGGGGCATATTTCTCACATATATTTTCTATTGGAAGTAAAAGCTCATTTTGTATACAATTTTAAATTGAGATATTTTAAGCTACTTCAATCAGTGTGAATATTGATATTTTCTCACTCTTGAATCTAAGGAGTTCAATGTAAGTATCCTAGGCAATGCACATCCTTTAACACAACGTTAAGATTTAAGTGTACAATTGTGTGTCTTAAAAACTTCACTTTGAAGTCTTTTTCTTCTTTAAGGATTCTTAATATCCTCATAAACGCTGATATATATGTATATGTATATGTGTATGTGTCTTCAATGTATACGTTGCGATTATCAAATCATTAGTTTCTCTTCCTTTTGAACGCACACTCACACAACTGTTGCACAATGAATGATTCTTCGAAGTCACTTCTACAAACTTCTGATTTAGCATCCTTTTTATTTTTTAATATATATATATATTTTTTTTTTTTTTTCTTTACGGTGCACAATTTTTATTACTTTTTCGTATAAAGTGGCAACTATGCGAATGAATATTGCGCTTTTTATGGCGCTAACTTATTTTTAAATCTTTTTTTTTTGTCTTCAGTTCACAGGAAAAAATATTCGTTTTACTATAGGATTTTTTAATTTTTTTTTGTGTTTTTTTGGATAATCGTACTGATAAAGCTCAATGCAGTATAAATCGCTTTTAATATTTCTTGTTGAGAAAATTGATGCTTCTCAATGCGACCGTAAATTGCTACTTTTTGCTTCTTAAGAAACATAAAAAAAAAAAATAATAGAAAAATTGTAGAGACTTAAGCGGTATTTTCAATAGTATTGTTAGCTTTTCTATAATCAAGAAAAGTTTAAGATTAAAAAAAAAAATGTTTCAGTGCATTTTGTGTAATGGCTGCCTGCATTATTTGCCTTTTACGTTGTATTGTCCTTTGCTCCTTTAGTGTTGTGCTACCATCAATTTTGTCTGAACTATTTATTGTGATATTTTAATAAGACTTACAGTATAAAAAAAAAACAAAAAAAAATTAATTATGTTATATAAAAATGTTGATAAAAATTTATTTTTCCGAATTTAGGTTTATACAAAATAACTTCAATATTAACATTTGGAACCTTAAAGAAAGGTACTGTAGAAACACAAACTATACAATTACTAAACCAACATTCCTTTCAATATTGCCAGATTAAACAGTAAATTATTATAAATTATAACGTATATAGTTCCAAAATAACAATTTTTCTTTAGATCCGGCTTTTAACTTAAGATTTTTCCATTATTTGGCTATTTTATTTTTATTGAAAACAACTAATAGTTTTCTTCATTATATTAACTATTCCAATTTATTCAAATTTTTTAATATTGTAATCATTATAACTAATATCTAATATTTAATATGCATGTTTAGCCAATATAGTACTTTTATACCATATTATATAGTATTTAGCACGAATTTTTATATATTTTACCCGTATTTTATAAATCCAAAGCCTCCTTTTTTTAAGTTACTAATATCAACTGAACTTGAGCTAATATTTTTTTGATACAAAATAAAGTTTTTTATTGTATATAATATGTTCTAAAATATGGGCAATTCCACAAACATGAGTAAAATCATTAGAATTTAACATTATTGACAAAAACACAAAATTGATTAGAAACGAAGAATACGGATGTATTACCTTGTAGTAGTCAGAAATTTCATGAAAGGAGCTTTATATTTATATTTAAAAGTGTTGAAGTAGTCAGTATATTTGATAATATAATTAAACAATATTTCAAACTCTAAAGAAATTTGGTATTTACTAACATATTGGCAACCTTTTCATGTTCGTCATATAAACAGATTATGCTGGAGTAGTTGACTCCAGTACGTCATAAGCTGAGTTATCTCAAAAGATCGAAATTTAAGGTTTTAAGCTTTTTGCTACAAACGTCATCAAGCTCTAAGAAGAATATTTGTTGTTCAAGTTATTAATATTAAAATGATATATATTTGTTGGCGTTAGGAGGCATATAACTGCTCTATATTTTAAAATAGCGTAGTAGAAAAACTCTTTCAAACTAGGAGATCTTACCAAAATTCGTAGTTAAATGCCATTGTCCCCGATGCTAAAAGTTGGTTAGAGTTTAAATCAACCTTACTGAAATATTGTTTCAGTCTCAAAGTGTGATTACTATAATAGTTTGTAGTTGATTTAATTCATTTTGATTATAACATGGATTTGTTTAAAATAGTTTCAAAACAAATTTCATACCTGACAGTGGTCTCCGCGAAGCCTCCAAAAATGGAGGCTTTCATGAGAAAAGTGATGAGAAAAGACCTTCGTGGGAAAAGTCACTTACCAAGTGATTTTCTAATATTTTCGTTTATTTAAACCATGTGGAACGCTTTTACCTAAAGTATTGATCTTTCCTGTTGCTCGTAAACGTCTGCTAACATCTGTTCGGTTACAGTTGGTTTATCATCTAATAACTTCTGGAAATGCTTGTCTTTGGTCTACAAAAGCACTCGCTGTCTTTCACGTAGGCATCATCACTTTTAAATTCTCAAAATTATATCTCATTTATGTTTTAATAGATAGAGTGGGATTACCATATATTTCTAACAAAAAAGGATGACTTTTAACTACATTTTTCTTTTGATTAAATAAGAATAGCAATGTGTGCCGCAACTGTTTTTTTTAGGCACAAAAATTTAAAATGATCGTTGAAAGATTCTACTGAAGTCAACTTGTGTGTGTGTTTGTAGTTTATGCTTACGAACAAAATGACGTATATGTTATTTTAATTAATTTATGAAATTATTTATATGTATGTTAAAAAGTCATATAAATTAATATCCTACGTTATTTTTGCTGGCACCATCTTTTAGTTAAGCCGGAAATAACTTATGCATACCGCTTCTCTTATAGGATTCTTCTTACGGATAACCGATCCAACAAACTGTCCATGAAGTAGTCATCTAGAAACCTGTTTCTAGATGAGCAGTCACAGATGAAATGCCTGAGTGTTGCTTTCTTCTGTGTAGACTTTCTAGACTTTTAGTTATATGGAACTTTCCTCTGGTTTTTCTTAAATCTTCAAACCTAATGTCAAATCATTTATTGTCCACATTTTAGAACCAATACTTAATTACGCTATGTACTGATTAGCTTTCTGTTAAATAGGTAAGCGTACATAAATAGTAAGGGTGTATTTAATTCGAGCTAAATTGCTATTTAAAAGGTCCATTTAAAGCGTTTTTAATATTGTCACATAAAAGAAAAAAAAACCAACAAATATAATTTTGTACAAAGCAGATTGCAGCCGCAATATGCGGCTACACTTAACTAAGTTAATTTAACGCAATTCCTAAATGAACAATATTGTTCGGTGTTGCTTGCAACACTCCTCACAGCAGTGAGACATTGTCGGCTGTTAGTGTTGATAACTACATGCAAAAGATGAGTAAAAATTATGGCAAAATAAAAATAAATTTACCGGAAATTATGAACATTTAGTAAAATTTGCAGTTAAATTGCAGCCGCATTCTACGTATGTTCGACGTTGTTGCAACACACACTAATTACCAACTAAACAAGTGTTAAGATGCTCATTGCACTCACGTTATGTGTGCAGCTTTTGTGACAGTATAAGCAAATTATGGCAACCGGGGGGATTACTGGTGGTGGGGGATAGGTGAGTGAGTGAGCTCATGAAATTATGTGAGCAATGACGGCTCAAAAAATGAATATTTTCTAGTCAGTTAAACACGTTGCACATGTACGAGTATAACTTACAACACAACACTTAGCACACTCAAGTAAAAGTAGGTTTGGGTGAAAGTACATATACAGCGCGGTGTGTAAAAACCAGGTACGGTGGTATGAGTTTCTAGTGCCGCATATTCGCATTAAAATTATGAGTATAAACAATTGCTTGTAAAGCCATCATCCCGTGCACACTACAACATGCATAGACGTTAATAATGCCGCAACATGTACACTGACTGCGTATACTAAAAACGTATATGAAATGCACCATTTAACATTTTTATCAGCGCACTGAATGCACGCTGCTGTGGCACTTGCGGCTGCGGTTTAAGGTTTTGAGTTTTCCGTATATTTGCGCTATGCAGGAAGTAGCTAATGTCTATGGTGAAAAGCAATTTCTTGCTGCAATTTATTCACTAATGCAATATAACGACGCAGACATGTATGCCTTTAATACAATTTGTCGTTAAATATGAGAAATATACTCTGACTTGCAGCACTTAGTACCGCCTTCCTCTTGCTGCTGTTGCATTTAACAACTTTAAGCTACTAAACTTTATTTGTGCTGCCTTTGTGCTTTCTTTGCTTTTCACTTGTTTTCTACAATCCACCTTTTCTTGTTTTTCAATATTTCTTTATTTAATTTTAATTATATGTTATGCGTAAATATTCTTTTGAAATTTACACGGGAGTCATACGAAGTGCGGCATAAACGCCCCTAAAAGCTGCAACAAAAATGACACGCTGCTTTTAATTAGCGGAAGTCAAAGACATGGCGTCTTCTTTCCTTGCAATTCCGCATCATTTTACAATTAATTAAGTTGACACATGATAAGCTGTCTCAGTATTATCCTTACATTTGTATACAATATATAATATCCTGACACTCATTCTGTTCACAAACATGTGCAAGTGCTTCCTACAACATTTTGTGCTGCTCCAAACAATGTAGCATTAATGATGAATGATTGCTGTTTTATTTGTTAAATAAATAAAGAGACATTTTGCAAGATACAAACAAGGCATTAAAGTATAACAAAAGTAAATAGGAGTGAAACAACAGATCGTTTAATGAAGATGTAAACACCCCTTTGATGAAACCCCAATGGGAAAATGAGTAAATAAAGGGGTTACAAAGAATGAAAAAATATGTTTGTTTTAAAAATAAGAGAATAATGAGAACGGAATTAATTTTAATAATAAATTAAATGAAAAATATGTATGTTATAAGGCATATTTTAAATTTTCTTATAATTATATTACATAATTATGTATTTTTTATAATTATATTATATTACGTTTTTATGTGATATAACCGCTTGTGAACTTTTTAATTTTGAAGCTATAACTACCACTTTGTAGAACTTGTTTCGAGTCAATTAAAGACGTAAAAGAAAATTTAAAAGAGTAGTTGGAGACCAAACCACATACACGTAACGAAAAATTTATAGATGTTTGTGACAAGCGGTGACTTAGTTGTATTACCCAGACTTAGGGTAATAATTTGAATAAATTTTTAATGATAAATTGTTTCTTTTTTATGATAAATTTAATAATTTTGTATATTTTCTATACACATTAACCACCGAAAAAAATAAAATGTGATCTGAAGTACAAGGATAGTTGTCAGAGAATAAACTCCCTTCTCCTCCTTTGTTATATAGTGTATTAGATATAATACCATGCGATGGTCTATAGTAAAAATAATACATATTTACTACAGATAATTCAATGAGCCTAATTCTTGTGGCCTGAGTAAATCTGTCTTTCCGCAAAACCTGTTACTACTTCCACTCCATTCAACTATGATAAAACTATGGTAAGTACTTACATTCAGTACGATTGAACTTCTATAATAAATGTGCTCTATAGCATGTATATCAGCAATGTATGACTTATAAAAAGTGTTAATTCTTTTTAATTAATAAAAACGTCAACCAATTAGAACGTCTTCACAATTAAGTAACATTACTTAAGTACTTACAATATGTAACACAATAGCGAAAAAAAATAAAAATATGAATTTAAATAGAATTAGAGTTTATAAGACATCGATAATATGATATAAAACTTACTGCGCTATATTCGATTTTATTTTACGCAAACTTATATTTATCAAGATTGTGTGTGGTATTTTTTTTTTTAAATTTATGGTAAACGTTTCATTAACGCTAATTTCGTATTCAATTTTTGTTTAGGTTTATTTTTATATACGTTCTTAATTCCCTTACTCTATATTGCGTGAGGCGGGTGATGAATAAAATAATATAAAACCAAAAACTATTTGCTAATTTTGAATATTTGACTTAAGAAACCATACAATCTTAATTTTTGAGAATAGTACATATTTTAAATTCATTAAAATTCCTCCTACTCTGGTAGTGATAAAAATTGTATATGATAGTCAATAAAAACTAATTTTAAATTGATCCTAAAAGTATGCAATATATTATTTTTGTGGTATCCAAAGGATGAAAAATGTGTGTATGAAATTGAAATTTATTCAATTATTTTGAAATTTAATATTGAGAAATATGTTTAATGTTCATAAATAATTTATATTAAGAATTAAAATTTTGTGATCTAATTTTGATACTTCTTGAACCTTATTTGGTTATATTTTTATTCATTTCTTAACCAATAAAATACAATTTAATAAACTAAAATTGATTTAAAAATTTATGACCTGTCAAAAATATATTAAACAAAATCGAATAAAATAAATTCATTAAAATCAAATAAAAAATTCTACAAATATTACAGTTTATTCAAAGTTTTCTAATAAAAACTCAATAGATGTATTACAAACTTTTTTTATTTTTGATCTCCGTAACATTTTCTTCAATATTGCTTTTGTTAATGTATTTAAAATATATGACACAATTTTAAATTGATGCATAATCAAATGTCAATTTAAGTTGAAACATAAATTCAAAAATTTTTGACATATTTTTACAAAACTTGTCAGAAATGTATAAGCCATCCACTTCATGCAACAGCAGTAACAAGTGTCAAGATGTAAGGCCTTTTTCACACGTAATGACTTGATTTTACACACCAACAAACCTATGTAGTGTCCTTGCATATGTGTTTGGGTGCCTTTTACATAATAAACGAGAATTTATGACTCTTCAAGGCATACAAAAGTTATGTGTGCAGAAAACTTTCCATAAAGTTTTTAAGCCAAGTCAAAAAGTTCATCGACCACAGCAAAGATATTTTATAACAAAACTTATGACCAAACTTAACACGCAAAAATATATAATAAAATTTTTTTTCATTTTAGATTTATAATAATTTTTTCTTTTTTATTTTATTTAATTTTGTTTTAAAAAGTTTTGATATGAACATCACTGTGTCGTTTTTTTTTGTCTTGGTACATGAATCCATTTTATATATTACTTCTTCCATTATTTTATTGAAATTCATTTATTTTTTGTTTTTTTTTTGATACTCTTACAAATAAATTTTTATTTTCCAACAGAGTTTGTATATAGTAAGAAAATTTAAATATTCATAACATTCTTCCCCACACTATCACTATTTCCTTACAACATATTTCTTACAATTATTATGTACTTATAATCTCTTCATAATCTCATATATTTAAAAATTCATTTAAAATTATTTTTAATTAAAAAATAATAAAATAACTTAATTTTGTGTAATTTAATTTTCCCTTTATGCTCCAGCATAAATTGTCAGGCACAGCAATTTTTGACAGTTCATGCAAATTACAAGATAACAAAGAATTTTATAATGCATTTCTTTCATACTCGTATCTCAGCTTTGGGCTGGCTCTTTACGAAGTTTTACTATGTCCTTTGGCCGCCATCTTCCTACTGTTATATTACGCTTATATCGTTTATACTTAATGATTTGCATCAAGTGCTAAAGTATGAGTAATTACACTCACTTAATGGCAATTTACAACAACATTTTTCTTTTGTTCTTACAATTTATCACACCCTCCAGTTTTCTGTCACTGCTGCTGCTGTTGGTAGTCTTTTAATACTCGAAACACTACTACTCGCAGAAGGAGCCTTTCCTTTCACACTATGCATAAAATCATTTTTGTCCTTGCCAAGAAAAAAGTAATGAACTTTTATCACATATTTTCCTTTTTTTGCCCCCTACCTCTTGTAGTAGTAATTTGTCTCCCTCCGTTTGCAGAAGCATTTAGTTTTTGTATTTTTGTATGTATTTGAGCTTTTGCTTTTATGTAATTAAATGCGATTTCTTCCAATTAGTTTCAGCTCGATTAATGTCATCAAAGCGAGGAAAGAAATGGAACGCAATGAAATTATATACTCGTATACAAATAGGAGTAGAGTTAGTTAGGGTTCAGGATTATGTTTGTTTGTTGAGGAGCAAAATTGGCGATCAATGGATGAATGACACTTGATTTTTATTAGCACCGCGGGTAACTAATTTCTTGGCATTACTTTTGCAGTTGCTTTTTATTAAATCTATTAGCTATCCTTGTTTTAAAGACAAATTTTGTTCTTGCTCTAGTTAATATCTGCCATTTTCTTTATTGTATATAATCATAACGCATAGTCTTATTATCAAATAATACAACTGAAAGGTTTAAATTACTTAAGTCAAACTTTGCTGAAATTATTTGATTTTCCAACCAAACGACAAGTATAAGTTGTGAAATAAAAGCATAAGTATAGTTAAGTATAGTTAAGACTGCCTTATTTACTTAATTTGGGCTACAATCGGCTTTCAGATCTGTTTTTGAAAAAACATTCCTTTTTAAGCGGCCTATACTCCTTGCACGCTTTTTCTAGTTTTGAATTTAAAGCACCTTCAAGTTCAATTCACCGGAGTCATAGTCTTTTTTCCTTCTTCAATTTTAGGTTCTACGTCCTCTTTTTCCAAATGATGTTTCAAAAACTTTTTTGATTGGTGCATTCTCGTATAATAACCAAGTCTGTGACAGATTGTCAACTGCATTCACTATATTTTAGTAAACTTTTGTCTTTATTTTTGTTATTGGACTTTTCTATATTCATGGCATTATAAATACCACAAATTCATTATTTCTATTATAATAATGTTTATCAATGTCCTTTATTTATAAATAATTAATATTTAACTACACTTTTTCACCTGAGAGGAACTAATAATGCAAAAACTGTGATCTGTGCATTTGTATGATGATGTGCATTCAATATTTTGAAGTAAATTATTAATACTATTTCTACCTAATTCGAAGGTTATTATTTCCTGATGATATAACTAAAAGCTTAATTAAACAATTCTTACACAATACGCTTTATTTGTTCCAAATAAATAAAATATACTTATTTTTTGTATAACACAATAGCAATCGCACAATGCCAGAAATAACAATAACTCAGAAACTTTTATTATTCTTCTTCACTATCGTACAATAATAGTGCGTGTCCCGAAGTGTCTTAATCCCAATGAACAAATCAATTTGTTAGTAAATAATGTTGATTATTTGTTACAAATAAAGTGATAAATAAAAATAAATTGAGGTGAATGAAATATCCTTACGGCATAATTGGACAGGTAGAGCATATCTAATTCAATGTGTGGGCGGTTGCTGCTGGTTCGAATGTGCATAGTTTTATTGACCATATCACATGTGAGATACGTGCACGAAACATAAAACCTAGGGAATGTATGTGGAAACTGTAAACGCGAATATGTGAAAGGGAATGTTATGCACTACTTAGTGTATATGGGTTTTAAATAACAAATGGATTCATAGCTTTATTTGTATTTAAATACAAATTTTCTTGTATTATTTGAATTATAATGTTATTTTATTTTATTTCTTATTGCATTCCATTATACACATATGTTATATAGTTTGTGTATAATATTTAAAGTGATAATCTTAAAGACACCTACTATTCACATAAAACTTTCTAGTAAACATTTATAAGTTAACGTTTTATCTATCTACCAGCACGTTTACTTAAATTGTATTGGGAATTAAGTTGCCGAAATTGATAATCAAAAAATATTTATGATTATTGCATATATTTGGCAATACTCTGCTGAATTGAAGTGCGTGTATGTAAATGGCACAATACAACTTGATTCTATTGAAGGAAGTGTTGTAGGGAGTAAGAAATGAAAATAACAATATTACAAAAAGGATAACAGGATAACAATATTTATTTTCTTGAGCTCAATTTCATCCAAAATTTAGCACCTAAATACACGCAATCAAGTGGAAAAGTCAGTTTCACTCATGAATAAATAAATTGTATGGCTGCGAATAGCTTATTTAATTCCTAGCATATTTTTGTGCGCATAATTTTTATGCGTGCCCTCATAGCAATAATACATATTGTATCTTTAATATATAAGAAAAAACATATATATTTTTATGAATTCAATATTTATTCATTTTTAGGCATATTTTTTTTTTTTTTTTTGAGATTATATACTTTTAAATAATTCAACCTCATAACCCAGTTTTTTTATTTGTATGTACAGCATTTGCTTCACAATAAGATAAAATAAATTTATATTTTGTTAAATTTTTTTTGCAATTCATCGTTAGTGTGTTCTACAACATTACTATTATCTTTAATATATATTTTAATATTAAGTATGAGCAAATTTCTGCTCGCTTTTTTAAACTATTAAAAAGAAGTGTTATAATTAGAAAAAATAAAAAAATATTGCAGTCTCAAAGCAATAATTTTATTTATCTCATTATTCTTTGGCTTCTGTTGCTGTGAATATTAAACTCTAAGACATTTTGTTTGCAATAATTATGAGGTAAAACAAGGATTTTTTTTATATACAAAAGTGTGTACATATTTTGGTCATCAAAGCTTTTCACTATTCTGATTAAAATAAAATTCAAGTTTTAAATATCTCAGTGCACCTCTTAGTTTCTCAAAGCTGTTTAAAATTTATTAAAGAGGGTATAAGTGTATATTGAAGTAAACGTAAATGATGAGTTATGTTGCTAGGATCG
>NC_051846.1:25726527-25732386 GCF_002237135.1 Teleopsis dalmanni
AAATATTTGTTTGCAACTGTGCAACACACATCATACATAATATGTGTCATGTAAGCACGCCTCATGCCTGTGAAACGGCAGCATTAGCATTTATAACAACTGAAAATGCAATGAAGAATGATAGGAAGTTTGGTATATAAATAATTTTTTAATGTGAATATATAAAAATACTTAAAAATTATTTATTAAATTTAAATGCAATTAAATTAGCCAAAAAAATCAGTTATGCACTTGAGAAACTGTATGAAAGCTATAAAATTTTTCTTGATTTTACGATTATTTTTATTTTCATATTTAATTTTATATTTATGTTCACAGCGGAGACCCAAGCCAAGTCAGGCCAATCAAACTTTCTTCAATTGGCTTTGAATGTGCACTCCTTCTTCCTCAGAGTTGCACAATGTCATAGAATATCAATTTGGCCCATGGTTGCCATATTGATACACTGTTGAGCCGTCGCGACAGTTGGAAATTCTAGTGCAAGGGCAAGTGAACAGGGTTTCGAATTCAATTGCAACGCTCTGAGTTTACTGATATATTTTGCTATCCATGACAGCAATTGTAGCAGCGGAAAATTTAATGCAAGTCAAAATGGCGTAGAACTTCAGAGGATATTTTTTTCTATTTTAGTTTTCAAATTTGTTGCAGTTTTTTTTCGTTCTTCTGCCTTGCGTTATATAGCAAACTTTTTGTGGTGCTCTGAAGCATCCTCTTCCATAATTTTCTTTTTTTCTTTTTTAAACAAATTTCTATATATATTCCATTGATATTCGTTTTTGTGTTTGATTTATTATTCGTAAGAGAAATTAAATTAAAAAATATTTTATTTTATTTTATTTTTATTTTTTTTTATTGTATTTAAAATTTATAGTGTTGTTAGCAGAATTCTCTCTATTGCGTTGTGATAACAAAAATTGAGTTCTGATAAAAAATTGCAGTCCGTCTCGTACACGCGAGCATATAAATTTGAACTGAGTATACATTTTTTATTCATATCAAATTTATATTCTATTAAAATATAGCAAACCAATTTTTATAAATAATTTGAAACAAAAAATTTTAGGTCATAAATTTTGCACTACAAACTCGCGGTATATTTCTTTTTATTATTTTTTTTTATTTCTACTTTAGTGGTTCTGCAGAACTGCAAAAAGTATTTGATTTCACTTTGCTTGTTGGTTGCCAGCCATTATTCTTATCCTTCGTTCGACCGTCATTTACATCCTTGCTAAAGGAGGAAATTGTTATCTTTAAGCAAACTACTTTCTTTGTGTTTGCTCAAGTCTTTAGTGGAATTTGCAAGCATCATTTGTGTAAGTTTAATATTTACTGTGCAATTATGAATTTATGAAGTTTTGATTGTCGTTTTTATGGTTCGCTATGTCAAGCAATTCTAAAATTTTGATGGCAAATTGTCAGTGGTACGGGACTAACCAGAAAAAAAACGCACTCTCAAATGTGTTGTCATGCAAATTTAATTAATTTTTAATGAGTTATTAGTAGTCTGAAGTGTGAATGCTTAAGTGAATTTGATTGTATGCTACGAGTTAGAAAATGTTCAATCAACAACGACTACAATGACTACTACACGAATGTATGTTAGTTGCTAGTCTAATATTTGCGAATTGTGTACCTTGTGAATTTTCTTTTTTTGCAGGTTCTTGTGCTAAAAATAAAAAAAAATTATATTTTAATATATATGATAAGGAAAAAAAATTATATTGCTAAATTAAAGCATTTAATTAAAATAATAAGATTTATATAATAACAAAAAATTATAAAAAATAAGAGGTATATAATCCTCAAGGTTCAATAAAGTAGCTTATTATAATATAATTTTATTAAAATAATAAAATTTAAATAATAATAAAAAATGATAAAAAATGAGGATTATATAACAAATTATACAGATGTATTCAATGAAGTATTTTATTATTATGTAATTTTATTAAAATAAAATAATTTATGTGATAATAAAAAAATTTTAATAAATATTCAAAAAAATTTTAAGCAATAAGAGGATTATATGAAAATGTTTGATGTTATGTAATTTTAGAGTAGAATAAACTAAAAAAATATCGTTAGATTATAATACTTCAATGTTAAAGATTCTTATTTCTGAGGCGATGCAATTTGACAACAAATGTTATTAATTTCAAATTATTGTTTTTCTACGACGATATATGTCGATATACATAGCATTGTTTTCCAGACATCGAGCCTAATAGGTTTAAGTTTTTTTAAATTGACAAAAAAATATATATGGCGTCGAATGTATTTATCTAGCTGATAAATTGTGAATTTCATAAGCTTTATGACCTTAAAACCCAATATCTTGATAACTAAATCATTTCGACATAAAGCATAGTTAAATAATTTACTCTGAGTTTTGATATTCGTTATTAAATCGCGATATTTGAGAATTGAGATCGTTCCCTTAGTAGCAACTGATATTTTCAATGCTTTTTAACTATATGTAAATTCAAAAAATAAAAGGTTTCGCATAATTCAAAGACACAGATGACAAAATAAGATAAACATTATAAAAGATTAAAAGAAACGATATAAAATTAAAATAAATTATGTGTATAAAGCTGACGATTAAGATTTCATAAAATATATAATATTTTAGGAAAATTTTAGGAAAAGAGACAAAATTGTCTCTTTTAAGCTTTGACGAAAATGTGTGTTATACAGAATGTTACAGTATTTTCAATAATTTGCTTTTAAAAGACACAAATATTGACATTTATTACTGAATAACATTGCTTTACCGAAGTAACGATGCCAAATTACCTCGATTCTCATGACCAAATTTGAACCGAAATATTGTTTTTTCTCTCACTCTCAATTTTATAATTTGCACTAAATACAATAACAATTTTGCTCATGATGAGCCCATGACACTCTAATAATAACATGAGGTATGTGGGTTATGTAGATCCTTCACGGGTATACTGTCAAAAATTTCATTACATTTAAATGAATTTTAGCGCAGTTTTTGTGTCGAAGGTAACAGAGTATCTATGTTATCGATTAATTTAACTTTAATTTTTTAAAGAACTTTTTTAACAAAATATAAAAATATACTTAATTGAAAATATTTCAACGGAATACGGTAGCCAATTAGCTACTGTAAACTAACGCATGAATAAAACATTATTTTACGTTAATTAGAAAAGACGTTCCTAGCAACATAACTCATCATTTACGTTTACTTCAATATACACTTATACCCTCTTTAATAAATTTTAAACAGCTTTGAGAAACTAAGAGGTGCACTGAGATATTTAAAACTTGAATTTTATTTTAATCAGAATAGTGAAAAGCTTTGATGACCAAAACATGTACACACTTTTGTATATAAAAGAAATCCTTATTTTACCTCATAATTATTGCAAACAAAATGTCTTAGAGTTTAATATTCACAGCAACAGAAGCCAAAGAATAATGAGATAAATATGCTTTGAGACTGCAATATTTTTTTATTTTTTCTAATTATAACACTTGTTTTTAATAGATTAAAAAAGCGAGCAGAAATTTGCTCATACTTAATATTAAAATATATATTAAAGATAATAGTAATGTTGTAGAACACACTAACGATGAATTGCAAAAAAATTTAACAAAATATAAATTTATTTTATTTTATTGTGAAGCAAATGCTATACATTCAAACAAAAAAACTGGGTTATGAGGTTGAATTATTTAAAAGTATATAATCTCAAAAAAAAAAACAAAAAAATATGCCTAAAAATGAATAAATATTGAATTCATAAAAATATATATATTTTTTCTTATATATTAAAGATACAATATGTATTATTGCTATGAGGGCACGCATAAAAATTATGCGCACAAAAATATGCTAGGAATTAAATAAGCTATTCGCAGCCATACAATTTATTTATTCATGAGTGAAACTGACTTTTCCACTTGATTGCGTGTATTTAGGTGCTAAATTTTGGATGAAATTGAGCTCAAGAAAATAAATATTGTTATCCTGTTATCCTTTTTGTAATATTGTTATTTTCATTTCTTACTCCCTACAACACTTCCTTCAATAGAATCAAGTTGTATTGTGCCATGTACATACACGCACTTCAATTCAGCAGAGTATTGCCAAATATATGCAATAATCATAAATATTTTTTGATTATCAATTTCGGCAACTTAATTCCCAATACAATTTAAGTAAACGTGCTGGTAGATAGATAAAACGCTAACTTATATATGTTTACTAGAAAGTTTTATGCGAATAGTAGGTGTCTTTAAGATTAATACTTTAAATATTATATACAAACTATATAACATATGTGTATAATGGAATGCAATAAGAAATAAAATGAAATAACATTATAATTCAAATAATACCAGTAAATTTGTATTTAAATACAAATAAAGCTATGAATCCATTTGTTATTTAAAACCCATATACACTAAGTAGTGCATAACATTCCCTTTCACATATTCGCGTTTACAGTTTCCACATACATTCCCTAGGTTTTATGTTTCGTGCACGTATCTCACATGTGATATGGTCAATAAAACTATGCACATTCGAACCAGCAGCAACCGCCCACACATTGAATTAGATATGCTCTACCTGTCCAATTATGCCGTAAGGATATTTCATTCACCTCAATTTATTTTTATTTATCACTTTATTTGTAACAAATAATCAACATTATTTACTAACAAATTGATTTGTTCATTGGGATTAAGACACTTCGGAACACGCACTATTATTGTACGATAGTGAAGAAGAATAATAAAAGTTTCTGAGTTATTGTTATTTCAGGCATTGTGCGATTGCTATTGTGTTATACAAAAAATAAGTATATTTTATTTATTTGGAACAAATAAAGCGTATTGTGTAAGAATTGTTTAATTAAGCTTTCAGTTCTATCATTAGGAAATAATAACCTTCGAATTAGGTAGAAATAGTATTAATTTACTTCAAAATATTGAATGCACATCATCATGCAAATGCATAGAGCACAGTTTCTGCTTTTATTACTTTTTCCCATGTGAAAAAGTATAGTTAAATATTAATTATTTATAAATAAAGGACATTGATAAACATTATTATAATAGAAATAATGAATTTGTTGTATTTATAATGCCATGAATATAGAAAACTCCAACAATAAAAATAAAGACAAAAGTTTACTAAAACATAGTGAATGCAGTAGACAATCTGCAACAGACTTGGTTATTATACGATTATGCACCAATCAAAAAAGTTTTTGAAACATCATTTGGAAAAAGAGGACGTAGAACCTAAAATTGAAGAAGGAGAAAAGACTATGACTCCGGTGAAGTGAACTTGAAGGTGCTTTAAATTCAAAACTAGAAAAAACGTGCAAGGAGTATAGGCCGTTTGAAAAGGAATATTTTTTCAAAAACATATCTGGAAGCCGATTGTAGCCCAAATTTAGTAAATAAGGCAGTCTAGCCTAAAACTATACTCATGCTTTTATTTCACAACTTATACTTGTCGTTTGGTTGGAAAATCAAATAATTTTAGCAAAGTTTGACTTAAGTAATTTAAAGTTTTCAGTTGTATTAGTTGATAATAAGACTATGCCTAATAATTATATACAATAAAGAAAATGGTATATATTAACTAGAGCAATAACAAAATTTGTCTTTAAGACAAGGATAGCTAATAGATTTAATAAAAAGCAACTGCAAAAGTAATGCCAAGAAATTAGTTACCCGCGGTGCTAATAAAAATCAAGTGTCATTCATCCATTGATCGCCAATTTTGCTCCTCAACAAACAAACATAATCCTGAAACCTAACTAACTCTACTCCTATTTGTATACGAGTATATAATTTCATTGCGTTCCATTT
>NC_051846.1:25732486-25789815 GCF_002237135.1 Teleopsis dalmanni
CGACTCTGTAATGAGTTTTAAACTTCGCAGACGCGGTACATCTGCACTCTGACTTTTCGACTCAGTGATGAGTTTTGAACTTCGCAGACGCGGTACATCTGGACTCTGACTTTTCGACTCTGTAATGAGTTTTAAATTTCGTAGACGTGGTACATCTGGACTCTGACTTTTCGACTCTGTGATGAGTTTTATATTTCGTAGACGTGGTACTAAGCACCTACATGGTGTCTTCTCTTGTGGATTTTCTTGCTGGTTTATTCCCTGGGCTTTTGAATAATCTTGAGGTTGTACGCGTTGTGTCGTTATGCTTGACTTTGGTCGTGATGCTGAAGTCACATTTCTAGTTATAAATGTTGGTGCTTGCTTAGCGGTTGATTGGTTCTGAGGCTGATTACTTCGTTTCTGATCAGGAATGGACGACTCAAAGCTTAGACTATGGATAATTTTATCCTGTGCTGGCATATTGGGTATGCTTCTCATTGTATTTTGTACCACCATCGCTTGAGGGGACTCGACTACCATGCGCCCTACGTTCACTTCTCGAACACGTTGGCGACTCACTTTATCCTGTTCTGTACTTAGTTCTTCGAAGTCATCGGCAAGTGTTGTTAATTCATTTAGGCTTGTAAACTCTGAACGTTTAATGTACATCCGGTAGTCTGCCTTCATGTTTCGATACACCCGCTCCAATTGCGAATCTGGATCCATGCCAGTGTGTCGCATTAAATTTAAAATGTCAAGTGAGTAATCCTTGAAACTTTCGTTTGTCCTTTGTAGTCGTGTTCGTACCTCATTTTCTAAGTTTTCGAAATATCTACATGATATGAAGAATTTTAAGAAATCTTCCTTGAAGCTTGACCAGAGGAGCCAAGGTTTATGGTTATTACGGTACCATCTTAATGCTTTATCCTCAAAGAGAATTGGCATCATCTTGGGAATTAGATTTACATCGATACTGTACATAGCCGCCAGTTCCTCTATGTGATCGATGAAACCTAGTGGATCCTTACCACCGTCATATTTACAGGACCACTTCTGTACCTCTTCAACCATCTGAAGGTAGGAGCGCACTGGAGGATTTATTGAACTTCCACATGTTCCTGGTATTCCTCTTGATCCCACCGACATTGTTCCTTGTTGTGATATTTGTTAATATTTTATCCTCTGGATCTTAAATTTCCATTCGAGCCTTGACCACTGTGATTTGACCAATCAGGTCCCTGGTAATTCTTTTCTTCCCACTTGGAATACTATCGAACACTAGTCCCTGCTCGGGCGCCAATTGTAACGACACGGATTCGTCGTTTTAATTCTGCTGAGGTATTACTCAGTCGCGGTCCGGGTCGTTGCAATAAATTTGTTTTATTGACTAGTTCGAAGCTGGTAAACCAATGAGTGGAAAGTAAAAGACCGTTTGTTTTTATTATTTTAAAATTTTATTTATTAAAAAAAAGATTATTTTAAATAACTTATTCTAGTCTTGATTCTACTCAGTAAGTTTTATCCAAAGACGTCAGAACATCAAAGGGTTTTTTTTTCCAAATCTACGTAATTAGTTTCTAGCCAAAGACGTCAAAACATCAAAGGCGTTTATAAAGTCTATTCAATAATTTTTACCCAAAGACGTCAGAACATCAAAGGGTTTTTTCCAAATCTACGTAATTAGTTTCTAGCCAAAGACGTCAAACATCAAAGGCGTTATACAATCTACTCACAAGTTTCTACGAATTTATTTAGCCTTAGCGTCGAAACACCATGGGCTTCTAAAAAGGGAGTTAGCGCTGGAGTAGTGGTCTACTCACTTCGGTGTGCCGGTGCTAAGTGATTTTTCATATACAAATCTCCGCTATTTATATAAAACACTTTGCTTTGTTTAATTGCACGCACAATCGCACAAGTATAATTTTCGTGCGTGTAGGTGTTCGCTGTGTTGATCGTGCGTATGGATGTTCGCGGTGTTGATCGTGCGTGTGGATGTTCGCGGTGTTTGTTGTGCGTATGGATGTTCGCTGTGTTTTTGTTTCAAATATATAAATCGAGTTTTATCCAGATGATAAAATAATAAAAAACAATGAGTTTTATGTAGGGCGGAATTTGTACAAAATTCCGTCCTTACAAATAGTTTGTAGTTCATTTAATTCATTTAGTTTATGACATAGATTTGTTTAAAATAGTTTTAAAACAAATTTCATATCTGACAGTGGTCTCCGCGAAGCCTCCAAAAATGGAGGCTTTCATGGGAAAAGTGATGGGAAAAGACTTTCGTGGGAAAAGTCACTTACCAAGTTACTTTCTAATATATTCGTTTATTTAAACCATATGAAACGCTTTTACCTAAAGTATTGATCTTTCCTGTTGCTCGTAAACGTCTGCTAACATCTGTTCGGTTACAGTTGGTTTATCATCTAATAACTTCTGGAAATGCTCGTCTTTGGTCTACAAAAGCACTTACTGTCTTTCACGTAGGCATCATCACTTTTAAATTCTCAAAATTATATCTCATTTATGGTTTAATAGATAGAGTGAGATTACCATACAAAAGGATGACTTTTAACTACATTTTTCTTTTGATTAAATAAGAATAGCAATGTGTGCCGCAACTGTTCTATTTCAGGCGCAAAAATTTAAAATGATCGTTGAAAGATTCTATTTATCAACTTCTATTGTCAACTTGTGTGTGTGTTTGTAGTTTATAATCACGAACCAAATGACTTATATGTTATTTTAATTAATTTATGATTTTATATGATATGTATATTAATAATTCATATATATTAATATTCTACGTTATTTTTGCTGGCGCTATTTCCTAGTTAAGCCGGAAATAACTTATGCATACCGTCCATGAAGTAGTCATCTAGGAACCTGTTTCTACTGAAAGCGACAGCTAGGCAGTCACAGATGAAATGCCTGAGTGTTTCTTTCTTCTGTGTACACTTTCTAGACTTTTATATGGAACTTTCCTGGTTTTTCTTAAATCTTCAAACCTAATGTCAAATCATTTATTTTCCACATTTTAGAACCAATACTTAACTACGCTATGTACTGATTAGCTTTCTGTTAAATAGGTAAGCGTACATAAATAGTAAGGGTATATTTAATTCGAGCTAAATTGCTATTTAAAAGGTCCATTTAAAGCGTTTTTAATATTGTCACATAAAAGAAAAAAAATCTAACAAATATAATTTTGTACAAAGCAGATTGCAGCCGCAATATGCGGCTACACTTAACTAAGTTAATTTAACGCAATTCCTAAATGAACAATATTGTTCGGTGTTGCTTGCAACACTCCTCACAGCAGTGAGACATTGTCGGTTGTTAGTGTTGATAACTACATGCAAAAGATGAGTAAAAATTATGGCAAAATAAAAATAAATTTACCGGAAATTATGAACATTTAGTAAAATTTGCAGTTAAATTGCAGCCGCATTCTACGTATGTTCGACGTTGTTGCAACACACACTAATTACCAACTAAACAAGTGTTAAGATGCTCATTGCACTCACGTTATGTGTGCAGCTTTTGTGACAGTATAAGCAAATTATGGCAACCGGGGGGATTACTGGTGGTGGGGGATAGGTGAGTGAGTGAGCTCATGAAATTATGTGAGCAATGACGGCTCAAAAAATGAATATTTTCTAGTCAGTTAAACACGTTGCACATGTACGAGTATAACTTACAACACAACACTTAGCACACTCAAGTAAAAGTAGGTTTGGGTGAAAGTACATATACAGCGCGGTGTGTAAAAACCAGGTACGGTGGTATGAGTTTCTAGTGCCGCATATTCGCATTAAAATTATGAGTATAAACAATTGCTTGTAAAGCCATCATCCCGTGCACACTACAACATGCATAGACGTTAATAATGCCGCAACATGTACACTGACTGCGTATACTAAAAACGTATATGAAATGCACCATTTAACATTTTTATCAGCGCACTGAATGCACGCTGCTGTGGCACTTGCGGCTGCGGTTTAAGGTTTTGAGTTTTCCGTATATTTGCGCTATGCAGGAAGTAGCTAATGTCTATGGTGAAAAGCAATTTCTTGCTGCAATTTATTCACTAATGCAATATAACGACGCAGACATGTATGCCTTTAATACAATTTGTCGTTAAATATGAGAAATATACTCTGACTTGCAGCACTTAGTACCGCCTTCCTCTTGCTGCTGTTGCATTTAACAACTTTAAGCTACTAAACTTTATTTGTGCTGCCTTTGTGCTTTCTTTGCTTTTCACTTGTTTTCTACAATCCACCTTTTCTTGTTTTTCAATATTTCTTTATTTAATTTTAATTATATGTTATGCGTAAATATTCTTTTGAAATTTACACGGGAGTCATACGAAGTGCGGCATAAACGCCCCTAAAAGCTGCAACAAAAATGACACGCTGCTTTTAATTAGCGGAAGTCAAAGACATGGCGTCTTCTTTCCTTGCAATTCCGCATCATTTTACAATTAATTAAGTTGACACATGATAAGCTGTCTCAGTATTATCCTTACATTTGTATACAATATATAATATCCTGACACTCATTCTGTTCACAAACATGTGCAAGTGCTTCCTACAACATTTTGTGCTGCTCCAAACAATGTAGCATTAATGATGAATGATTGCTGTTTTATTTGTTAAATAAATAAAGAGACATTTTGCAAGATACAAACAAGGCATTAAAGTATAACAAAAGTAAATAGGAGTGAAACAACAGATCGTTTAATGAAGATGTAAACACCCCTTTGATGAAACCCCAATGGGAAAATGAGTAAATAAAGGGGTTACAAAGAATGAAAAAATATGTTTGTTTTAAAAATAAGAGAATAATGAGAACGGAATTAATTTTAATAATAAATTAAATGAAAAATATGTATGTTATAAGGCATATTTTAAATTTTCTTATAATTATATTACATAATTATGTATTTTGATAATTATATTATATTACGTATTTATGTGATATAACCCCTTGTAGACTTTTTAATTCTGAAGCTATAACTACCACTTTAAAGAAATTGTTTCAAGTCAATTAAAGACGTAATATTACCTAAGACGTTGTATTACCCTAAGTCTAACCAGGTTTAATTTGAAGGCGTCAAGAAAATGAAATTAAATGAATAAATGATGAATTGTTTCTTTTTATGATAAATTTAAAAATTTTGTATACTTTCTATAAAAATTAACCGCCGAAAAAAATAAAATGTGATCTAAAGTACAGGAATAGTTGTCAGAGATTAAACTCCCTTCTCCTCCTTTGTTATATAGTGTATTAGATATAATACCATGCAATGGTCTATAGTAAAAATAAAACATATTTACTACAGTTAATTCAATGAGCCTAATTCTTGTGGCCTGAGTAAATCGGTCTTTCCGCAAAACCTGTTACTACTTTCACTCCATCCAACTATGATAAATCTGTGGTAAGCACTTATATTTAGTACGATTGAACTTCTATAATAAATGTACTCTATAGCATGTATATCAGCAATGCATGACTTATAAATAGTGTTAATACTTTTAAATTAATAAAAACGTCAACCAACTAGAACGTCTTCACAATTAAGTAACATTACTTAAGTACTTACAATATGTAACACAATAGCGAAACAAAATAAAAATATGAATTTAAATAGACTTAGAGTTTATAAGACAACGATAATATGATATAAAACTTACTGCGCTATATTCGATTTTAATTTACGCAAACTTATATTTATCAAGATTGTGTGTGGTATTTTTTTTTAAATTTATGGTAAACTTTTCATTAACGCTCATTTCGTATTCAATTTTTGTTTAGGTTTATTTTTATATACTTTCTTAATTCCCTTACTGTATATTGCGTGAGGCGGGTGATGAATAAAATAATATAAAACCATAAACTTATTTGCTAATTTTGAATATTTGACTTAAGAAACCATACAATCTTAATTTTTGAGAATAGTACATATTTTAAATTCATTAAAATTCCTCCTACTCTGGTAGTGATAAAAATTGTATATGATAGTCAACAAAAACTAATTTTAAATTGATCCTAAAAGTATGCAATATATTATTTTTGTGGTATCCAAAGGATGAAAAATGTGTGTATGAAATTGAAATTTATTCAATTATTTTGAAATTTTATATTAAGAAATATGTTTGATGTTCATAAATTATTTATATTAAGAATTAAAATTTTGTGCATTGGTTTTAATATAATTTTGATACTTCTTGAACCTTATTTGATAATATTTTTATTCATTTCTTAACCAATAAAATACAATTTAATAAACTGAAATTGATTTAAAAATTCATAACCTTTCAAAAATATATTAAACAAAATCGAATAAAATAAATTCATTAAAATCAAATAAAAATTCTACACATATTACAGTTTATTCAAAGTTTTCTAATAAAAACTCAATAGATGTACTTTTTTTATTTTTGATCTCCGTAACATTTTCTTCAATATTGCTTTTGTTAATGTGTTTAAAATATATGACACAATTTTAAATTGATGCATAATCAAATGTCAATTTAAGTTGAAACATAAATTCAAAAATTTTTGACATATTTTTACAAAACTTGTCAGAAATGTATAAGCCATCCACTTCATGCAACAGCAGTAACAAGTGTCAAGATGTAAGGCCTTTTTCACACGTAATGACTTGATTTTACACACCAACAAACCTATGTAGTGTCCTTGCATATGTGTTTGGGTGCCTTTTACATAATAAACGAGAATTTATGACTCTTCAAGGCATACAAAAGTTATGTGTGCAGAAAACTTTCCATAAAGTTTTTAAGCCAAGTCAAAAAGTTCATCGACCACAGCAAAGATATTTTATAACAAAACTTATGACCAAACTTAACACGCAAAAATATATAATAAAATTTTTTTTCATTTTAGATTTATAATAATTTTTTCTTTTTTATTTTATTTAATTTTGTTTTAAAAAGTTTTGATATGAACATCACTGTGTCGTTTTTTTTTGTCTTGGTACATGAATCCATTTTATATATTACTTCTTCCATTATTTTATTGAAATTCATTTATTTTTTGTTTTTTTTTTGATACTCTTACAAATAAATTTTTATTTTCCAACAGAGTTTGTATATAGTAAGAAAATTTAAATATTCATAACATTCTTCCCCACACTATCACTATTTCCTTACAACATATTTCTTACAATTATTATGTACTTATAATCTCTTCATAATCTCATATATTTAAAAATTCATTTAAAATTATTTTTAATTAAAAAATAATAAAATAACTTAATTTTGTGTAATTTAATTTTCCCTTTATGCTCCAGCATAAATTGTCAGGCACAGCAATTTTTGACAGTTCATGCAAATTACAAGATAACAAAGAATTTTATAATGCATTTCTTTCATACTCGTATCTCAGCTTTGGGCTGGCTCTTTACGAAGTTTTACTATGTCCTTTGGCCGCCATCTTCCTACTGTTATATTACGCTTATATCGTTTATACTTAATGATTTGCATCAAGTGCTAAAGTATGAGTAATTACACTCACTTAATGGCAATTTACAACAACATTTTTCTTTTGTTCTTACAATTTATCACACCCTCCAGTTTTCTGTCACTGCTGCTGCTGTTGGTAGTCTTTTAATACTCGAAACACTACTACTCGCAGAAGGAGCCTTTCCTTTCACACTATGCATAAAATCATTTTTGTCCTTGCCAAGAAAAAAGTAATGAACTTTTATCACATATTTTCCTTTTTTTGCCCCCTACCTCTTGTAGTAGTAATTTGTCTCCCTCCGTTTGCAGAAGCATTTAGTTTTTGTATTTTTGTATGTATTTGAGCTTTTGCTTTTATGTAATTAAATGCGATTTCTTCCAATTAGTTTCAGCTCGATTAATGTCATCAAAGCGAGGAAAGAAATGGAACGCAATGAAATTATATACTCGTATACAAATAGGAGTAGAGTTAGTTAGGTTTCAGGATTATGTTTGTTTGTTGAGGAGCAAAATTGGCGATCAATGGATGAATGACACTTGATTTTTATTAGCACCGCGGGTAACTAATTTCTTGGCATTACTTTTGCAGTTGCTTTTTATTAAATCTATTAGCTATCCTTGTCTTAAAGACAAATTTTGTTATTGCTCTAGTTAATATATACCATTTTCTTTATTGTATATAATTATTAGGCATAGTCTTATTATCAACTAATACAACTGAAAACTTTAAATTACTTAAGTCAAACTTTGCTAAAATTATTTGATTTTCCAACCAAACGACAAGTATAAGTTGTGAAATAAAAGCATGAGTATAGTTTTAGGCTAGACTGCCTTATTTACTAAATTTGGGCTACAATCGGCTTCCAGATATGTTTTTGAAAAAATATTCCTTTTCAAACGGCCTATACTCCTTGCACGTTTTTTCTAGTTTTGAATTTAAAGCACCTTCAAGTTCACTTCACCGGAGTCATAGTCTTTTCTCCTTCTTCAATTTTAGGTTCTACGTCCTCTTTTTCCAAATGATGTTTCAAAAACTTTTTTGATTGGTGCATAATCGTATAATAACCAAGTCTGTTGCAGATTGTCTACTGCATTCACTATGTTTTAGTAAACTTTTGTCTTTATTTTTATTGTTGGAGTTTTCTATATTCATGGCATTATAAATACAACAAATTCATTATTTCTATTATAATAATGTTTATCAATGTCCTTTATTTATAAATAATTAATATTTAACTATACTTTTTCACATGGGAAAAAGTAATAAAAGCAGAAACTGTGCTCTATGCATTTGCATGATGATGTGCATTCAATATTTTGAAGTAAATTAATACTATTTCTACCTAATTCGAAGGTTATTATTTCCTAATGATAGAACTGAAAGCTTAATTAAACAATTCTTACACAATACGCTTTATTTGTTCCAAATAAATAAAATATACTTATTTTTTGTATAACACAATAGCAATCGCACAATGCCTGAAATAACAATAACTCAGAAACTTTTATTATTCTTCTTCACTATCGTACAATAATAGTGCGTGTTCCGAAGTGTCTTAATCCCAATGAACAAATCAATTTGTTAGTAAATAATGTTGATTATTTGTTACAAATAAAGTGATAAATAAAAATAAATTGAGGTGAATGAAATATCCTTACGGCATAATTGGACAGGTAGAGCATATCTAATTCAATGTGTGGGCGGTTGCTGCTGGTTCGAATGTGCATAGTTTTATTGACCATATCACATGTGAGATACGTGCACGAAACATAAAACCTAGGGAATGTATGTGGAAACTGTAAACGCGAATATGTGAAAGGGAATGTTATGCACTACTTAGTGTATATGGGTTTTAAATAACAAATGGATTCATAGCTTTATTTGTATTTAAATACAAATTTACTGGTATTATTTGAATTATAATGTTATTTCATTTTATTTCTTATTGCATTCCATTATACACATATGTTATATAGTTTGTATATAATATTTAAAGTATTAATCTTAAAGACACCTACTATTCGCATAAAACTTTCTAGTAAACATATATAAGTTAGCGTTTTATCTATCTACCAGCACGTTTACTTAAATTGTATTGGGAATTAAGTTGCCGAAATTGATAATCAAAAAATATTTATGATTATTGCATATATTTGGCAATACTCTGCTGAATTGAAGTGCGTGTATGTACATGGCACAATACAACTTGATTCTATTGAAGGAAGTGTTGTAGGGAGTAAGAAATGAAAATAACAATATTACAAAAAGGATAACAGGATAACAATATTTATTTTCTTGAGCTCAATTTCATCCAAAATTTAGCACCTAAATACACGCAATCAAGTGGAAAAGTCAGTTTCACTCATGAATAAATAAATTGTATGGCTGCGAATAGCTTATTTAATTCCTAGCATATTTTTGTGCGCATAATTTTTATGCGTGCCCTCATAGCAATAATACATATTGTATCTTTAATATATAAGAAAAAACATATATATTTTTATGAATTCAATATTTATTCATTTTTAGGCATATTTTTTTTTTTTTTTTTGAGATTATATACTTTTAAATAATTCAACCTCATAACCCAGTTTTTTTATTTGTATGTACAGCATTTGCTTCACAATAAGATAAAATAAATTTATATTTTGTTAAATTTTTTTTGCAATTCATCGTTAGTGTGTTCTACAACATTACTATTATCTTTAATATATATTTTAATATTAAGTATGAGCAAATTTCTGCTCGCTTTTTTAAACTATTAAAAAGAAGTGTTATAATTAGAAAAAATAAAAAAATATTGCAGTCTCAAAGCAATAATTTTATTTATCTCATTATTCTTTGGCTTCTGTTGCTGTGAATATTAAACTCTAAGACATTTTGTTTGCAATAATTATGAGGTAAAACAAGGATTTTTTTTATATACAAAAGTGTGTACATATTTTGGTCATCAAAGCTTTTCACTATTCTGATTAAAATAAAATTCAAGTTTTAAATATCTCAGTGCACCTCTTAGTTTCTCAAAGCTGTTTAAAATTTATTAAAGAGGGTATAAGTGTATATTGAAGTAAACGTAAATGATGAGTTATGTTGCTAGGATCGTCTTTTCTAATTAACGTAAAATAACGTTTCATTCATGTGTTAGTTTACAGTAATTGGCTACTTTATTCTGTTGAACTATTTTCAATTAAGTATATTTTCATATTTTGTTAAAAAAAGTTCTTTAAAAAATAAAGTTAAATTAATCGATAACATAAATACTCTGTTACCTTCGACACAAAAAATGCACTAGAATTCATTTAAATGTAATGAAATTTTTGACAGTACACCCGAGAAGGATCTACATAACCGACAAATCTAAGGATCATGTTATTAGAGTGTCATGGGGTCATCATGAGCAAAATTGTTATTGTTATCAGTGCAAATTATAAAATTGAGAGTGAGATAAAAAACAATATGTCGGTTTAAATTTGGTTATGAAATTGAGACTATCTGTGCCTCGTCACTTCGGTGAAGCAATGTTATTCAGTAATAAATGTCAATATTTGTGTCTTTTAAAAGCAAATTATTAAAATTTCTGTAACATTCTGCATAACACACATTTTCGTCAAAGCCCAAAAGAGAAAATTTTGTCTCTTTTATATCGTTTCTTTTAATCTTTTATAATGTTTATCTTATTTTGTCATCTGTGTCTTTGAATTATGCGAAACCTTTTATTTTTTGAATTTACATATAGTTAAAAAGCTTTGAAAATGTCATTTGCTACTAAGGTCACAATTTGAATTCTCAGATATCGCGATTTAATAACGAATCTCAAAACTCAGAGTAAATTATTTAACTATGCTATATGTCGAAAAGATTTAGTTATCAAGATATTGGGTTTTAAGGTCACAAAGCTTTATGAAATTTACAAGAATTTATTGGCTAGATAAATACATTGGACGCCTTATATATTTTTTTGTCAATTTAAAAAAGCTTAAACCTTTTAGGCTCGATGTCTGGAGAACAATGCTATGTATATCGACATATATTGTTGTAGAAAAACTTGTTCAATAATTTGAAATTAATAACATTTGTTGTCAAATTGCATCGCCTCAGAAGTAAGAATCTTTAACTTTGAAGTATTATAATCTAACGATTTTTTTTTAGTTTATTCTACTCTAAAATTACACAACATCAAACATTTTTATATAATCCTCTTATTTTTTAAAATTTTTTTGTTATTACATAAATTATTTTATTTTAATAAAATTACATAATAATAAAATACTTCATTGAATATATCTGTATAATTTGTTATATAATCCTCATTTTTTATCATTTTTTATTATTATTTAAATTTTATTATATTAATAAAACTATATTATAATAAGCTACTTCATTGAACCTTGACGATTATATACCTCTAATTTTTTATAATTTTTTATAATTTTTTATTATTATATAAATCTTATTATTTTAATTACATGCTTTAATTTAGCATGTAATTTAATTTAATTTTTTCTTTTTTATATATATTAAAATATAATTTTTTTTTATTTTTAGCACAAGAACCTGCAAAAAAAGAAAATTCACAAGGTACACAAATCGCAAATATTAGATTAGCAACTAACATACATTCGTGTAGTAGTCATTGTAGTCGTTGTTGATTGAACATTTTCTAACTCGTAGCATACAATCAAATTCACTTAAGCATTCACACTTTAGACTACTAATAACTCATTAAAAATTAATTAAATTTGCATGACAACACATTTGAGAGTGCGTTTTTTTTCTGGTTAGTCCCGTACCACTGACAATTTGCCATCAAAATATCAGAATTGCTTGACATAGCGAACCATAAAAACGACAATCAAAACTTCATAAATTCATAATTGCACAGTAAATATTAAACTTACACAAATGATGCTTGCAAATTCCACTAAAGACTTGAGCAAACACAAAGAAAGTAGTTTGCTTAAAGATAACAATTTCCTCCTTTAGCAAGGATGTAAATGACGGTCGAACGAAGGATAAGAATAATGGCTGGCAACCAACAAGCAAAGTGAAATCAAATACTTTTTGCAGTTCTGCAGAACCACTAAAGTAGAAATAAAAAAAAATAATAAAAAGAAATATACCGCGAGTTTGTAGTGCAAAATTTATGACCTAAAATTTTTTGTTTCAAATTATTTATAAAAATTGGTTTGCTATATTTTAATAGAATATAAATTTGATATGAATAAAAAATGTATACTCAGTTCAAATTTATATGCTCGCGTGTACGAGACGGACTGCAATTTTTTATCAGAACTCAATTTTTGTTATCACAACGCAATAGAGAGAATTCTGCTAACAACACTATAAATTTTAAATGCAATAAAAAATAAAATAAAATATTTTTTAATTTAATTTCTCTTACGAATAATAAATCAAACACAAAAACGAATATCAATGGAATATATATAGAAATTTGTTTAAAAAAGAAAAAAGAAAATTATGGAAAAGGATGCTTCAGAGCACCACAAAAAGTTTGCTATATAACGCAAGGCAGAAGAGCGAAAAAAAAAACTGCAACAAATTTGAAAATTAAAATAGAAAAAAATATCTTCTGAAGTTCTACGCCATTTTGACTTGCATTAAATTTTCCGCTGCTGCAATTGCTGTCATGGATAGCAAAATATATCTGTAAACTCAGAGCGTTGCAATTGAATTCGAAACCCTGTTCACTTGCCCTTGCACTAGAATTTCCAACTGTCGCGACGGCTCAACAGTGTATCAATATGGCAACCATGGGCCAAATTGATATTCTATGACATTGTGCAACACTGAGGAAGAAGGAGTGCACATTCAAAGCCAATTGAAGAAACTTTGATTGGCCTGACTTGGCTTGGGTCTCCGCTGTGAACATAAATATAAAATTAAATATGAAAATAAAAATAATCGTAAAATCAAGAAAAATTTTATAGCTTTCATGCAGTTTCTCAAGTGCATAACTGATTTTTTTTTGGCTAATTTAATTACATTTAAATTTAATAAATAATTTTTAAGTATTTTTATATATTCACATTAAAAAATTATTTATATACCAAACTTCCTATCATTCTTCATAGCATTTTCAGTTGTTATAAATGCTAATGCTGCCGCTTCACAGGCATGAGGCGTGCTTACATGACACATATTATGTATGATGTGTGTTGCACAGTTGCAAACAAATATTTTTATTGTAATTGCGCCTAAATGTATGCCATCTGCACATTTGCATAATTTAAACTATAAACGCGAAACATGTTTACTTTTTGTCTCATTGTGCGATTTTTGTGTTTTGCTTATTCTGCTCATTTGCCATATTACAGCACATATCCTGTTGTTATGTTTTTATGGCTCATTGCGTATTCTTCCATTCTTCCAATAGCCGTTCCAAAAGGACTGACTGGCTGGGTGCACAGCATATGCAAAACATGCTCCATTTTATGCTCCATTTTTAGTTTTGCACATAGCAAACAACATATTGTTGTTGCGCTGTGCGTTTAAATGTTTATTATAGTAATCTTAAAAACAAATAGTAAACAAAAATTACAATATTAATACAAATATGCAAACAGCAAACAGCAAATATGCAAACAGTCAGCAAACACATGGAAGGACCTTAAACCACATGTAGTACTCAGTGTTGCGCAAGGATAGCGAAAAAAATCAAAGTGGTTTCAGTCATTTTTTGGTTTTTGTTTTTTTTTACTTTATATTATTTTATTTTATTTGAAAACGCTGTTGCAGTTTAGTTTTAAGCTTCGTTTTATAACGGGTCCTATAAAAAGCATTTTTGTTGTGTACACAAAAAGTCCTGACTGCCTGACTGCCTGCTGTCCTTAATAGTGCGTACAACTGTGTTTTGCGCTGCCATTTTGTCATATCCTTTTGTGTTTGCTTATCAAATTTTTTGTTTGAAATTTTATTTTGCGTATATTTATGTAATTTATTTGTAAATAATATATTTGTTTTTTTGTTCTGTATTTATTTTTATATATAAAAAATAAAGTTTTGTATACGTCACAACAGGATAGGATAACATATCCTTTAAAAATATTTACATAAAAACTACAAAATATGTACAAACAGATAAACCAAACAAAGTTATTTGTCCTTTTATGTTTTATAAATCACTTAAAAGATAACAAAAACAATACAGAAAAACAAAAACCATATGCTCCATTTAATAATTTAGTCTATAATATATTAAAACTATGTTATTTGTTTCTCTCAAATATAGAAGAATTACGAAATATAAAAACACGGAATTATCAATTTAATACACCTCATGAAACACAGTCCACTATAATAACAATAAAATTATATTATTTGTTTCTCTTATACGAGTATACATAAGAATTCAAAATAGAGAATCATTCATTTATAACAACTAATATAAAGCGAGCTCATAGTTGTGTAGCGTGATTACCTGTCAATAAGGCCTAATACCATGATATTCCTCACACACCTATCCGTATAATGCAGCAATAAATACTCCCACTGAAATACTAGCTAATGCCACCGTTATCAATTGAAGCTATACGTTTGGATATTATTTCCTACTTGTCCTTGCCCATCGAAATCCTCTGCTGTTATTTAAAGCACAGCATCCATTTGTATAATGTGATTCCAGATCAAATGAAAGTAATGAATAAAATCAATCTACCCGCGTAACCTTGTATATTAATCACAGACACCATGCTATTCCCATTTAAAGGGCTAATTTAATTTAATTAGGTGTGCGTCCTAATCCCCGTGGTGCGCGATTTAAACCTCCGGCGTCTTACGTAGGCATACATTATCTCGAAAATATTTTAAACCCTATACCGAGAAGTACTTGTAGTAAAAATTTAAAACATATATTAAGAGTTTGTATGAGTTTGAGTAAGAGTTTCTGCAGGGAGGAGAAAGTTGTTCAGCAAATAACAGAGTTTATGAACTCCTGAAAGATAATTGTAGGGAAAGCTTTGTAAAACAAAATATGAAAGTATGATATAAGAAGTGGATCACAGAGCATCCAGCAATTGTTTGAGTCACAAACACTCGCTGTAAAGAATTCTCAAACGTCCTGGAAATAAATTCTAAAAGAAAAAACGTCTGTTAAGCGCCCAATAACATTTTTCGACAAATTTTGAGACATTAACAAAAAAGGAAAAAGAATAAGCGAAATAAAAAGAATATCCACGAAACCGTAAAGAATGGAACAGATTTTGAGATACCTACACCATTATTGTTGTGATATTAAAATATATTCTGCTTTGAGTCATAGAATAATATTTTTATATGAGTTATGTTAAAAACCCAGTAATTTTGATATTGCTGAATTGATTTGACTTATTTATATATATGTATATATACACTATCCTAATAAAGATGTATATATAGTACGCGAAGTTTTTACCTGATTGCCAGGATCTTAAGGTCCATTAAAAATCCTTAATATAACTTTTATTCAGAATAGTGTGAAAGGTTTTATTAATTTACATTTTATTTTTTTATTTCAAACTTTGATATGAATATAAACGTTTCCACAAATTACAGCAATTCTAATATTGCAATAAATACATTATTTTGCCGTTATATAGCAAAATCCTTTCTATATTAAACAACTTCAATAAGTTTCAAAATTATGTTTATGATTGAATAACAGTTTATATAAGTTTTACACTGAATTAATACAAAATCATGCATGTGTATGCTATGATCTAGCACTTTTTTTATGAACATATTAGTATGTAACAGTAAAAAGTGTTTTTTTTTTGGTGGCTTGACTTTAAGATGCTTTAAAATTAAAAAGATTAGTTTCATCCTTAAATATTAAAATTAATCATACAAGCGTTTTTCATAAATTATAGATAGTGATCATATTTTTCAGTGTTTTATTTTGTTTATTATTTTTTTGGTACTGTTAGCTGGTTAGCTGGTTCTCGTTTTAATGTACAATGCAAGTTAATGCATTGTAGCTTTTTAAAAACTATTTTTATATTCGAAAATGCGTTTTGTTGTCCCAAAAGAATCATATATTGATGAAGAATTAGTTTTTTCGAATTCACTTTGAAATGTAGATTACAAGTAATTATTAATTGAATGTGTTGTGCATGTTGACATATGATAGTTTTGAGGCAGTTCACAATAGCTGAGCTTATTGAACTTTGTAGAATTGTGACAGGCTAATTATAGCCTTTGTACATAGGATCTCAAAAATTGCGGTTGTAGAAAGGGATAATGAAAGAACCTTAATGGTTCTCTTCGAAGTATAATGAAAGGTATTAAGAATGATTTTACTCCATAACAGATAATAAGTGATGTGATAGAATGTGCTGTATTGGGAAAACGTCAAGACGTTACTCATGTAACCGAATGAAGTATCTATTAACGGGTGTCAGTAGGAAATTGTCAATGTGAGTAATCTGGGCTTTAGCGTAAAGCATGAAGTTTGAAACGTTTTGCTGTCAAGCTTGCGTTCTCAATCGAAGAACCTTGTAGTTAATTACACAGTTTTATTACCCTATTTATGCAGAACTGACTACATACTAAATAGATAAGGCCTGCGAAAGCAAATGGCGAATAAGCTGCTTATATCAAATAAGCTCTATCTTGCAGTTAAGCTGATAATATCTAGTAGGGGCATTTTATGAATTCGATATGCTTGTGAATGGCATACCTTACATGAGTGATAAATTCGAGCTTGAGGGATAACACAACATCCAGATATTTATGCTTTTCTGATAAGGTCAATTGGAGAACTATATAGGCTAAGATCAATCACTGCCCATGAGGTACATTTACATATTAAGTTATGTTTGTTGCTTTTTCAAAGATTAAGTGATGACTTACTGTGTTGATTTTGATAGAATATGGTACTGTGGCTATAATAAATGTACTTATAGCCAGATGGGTTAGTGGTTTTATATTTTAAACATAGACGTATTCTCTCTATGCGCAGTTGGTTATGTAGTATGAATAAAAATGAATGTTGTGTAAGCATTATATATGCTTTGAGATGAGCACGTTTCTTCTACTTCAATTAAAAGTTACATAAATGATTACAAATACGCACAAGATACAAATGAAACCAAAATATAATTTTGAAAAAAAAGAAAAAAAAAGATTTTTGTATCTGTCTCGACTAATGTATATTTCAAGCCAAAAATAAAAATTTATTTACATTTGCGCTTAAAAATAAAACAAAACAAAAGCTTAGGAGCTAAACAAAAAATTCTGATTTGAAGAAGAATGAAGCTTGAAATTGTGGCCCAATTTCAATGATGCCCTGCAGACATATAAAACCAAAAACAACAACAGGAACAACAGCAACGGCAACAGCAACAGCAACAATTGCAAATAAGTACAACAATAAAGACAACAATCGAATTAAGCAAATCTCTTTAAAAATTTGCGATATATCCTCTTCCGGCAAACAAGTACACACAAACAAATTAACAAACACAAACACAAGTAAGACTATGTGCCGCTGTATATGTATATATTATATATATACAATATATTTGACTTGAAATGAAAGAAAAATAAAATTCAAACAATGCAAAATAGCAATTCCCGGAAAATTCTATCAAAACATGGAAAAACTTTTATTTTAATTTTTACAAAGAAATGTTTCCCATGACAACACTTGCTGCTTCCCTGCTTCCCTGCTCTGTTTCTGTTGGAAATGTAACGCCATTTTTGTTTCAATCGCATCAAGTGGATCCGACGTTTTTTTTGTAACAGCGATATGTGTTTGGGTGTGGATGCGCAAAATGTTTGTAAACTCCATAGGAATGTGTGTGGGTGTGATTCTGTAGCGAAGTATGCAGTTAAATTTGTTCCGTTTTTCTGTCATCTCCTCTAGTCTATCTTATGTTTTTGTGTGTTCTGTTGTTGCTTTAAAGGGTGAAGGGTGATGGTAAATATGGAATGCTTAAAGGAACATTAACAAAAATTATTTAATGAACAAAAACTACAACAAAAATAAGGAATTTACATAAACGTAACAGAATAAACCACACTAGTTGACATTTTTTGCTGCGGTATGATTTGTGGTCGTCAATTAAATCTTTGCCACTAACATTTGTGAATGATTTTTAGAGGTTTTCTTATTATTTGTTACTATTTTTTTATTCGTGCATTTTGCGTATTTTATATATGCTTTTATGTTAATTAACATTTTTCTGTGTAGCTACCGTCAAAGTAAAGTTTTTAAATACATAACCGCAAATTTTAATTATTTTACTAATCAACTTTTATGCTTCACGAACAGTCAACACAACTTTTGATTTATGGTAAACAAATAAAAATTTGTTTTCATTTCTAATTACACAGATTTAATTAAAGATTTAATTAGAATTAAAAATATTCAGTCGTTTTTATATTTGTAAATACCTTATATAGCACATAATAATCTCAATATATTAACGAAAATATTTAAGTTAGACATTTAAAACGTTTTAATCAAACATTCTATCACAAGTAGTTAAGTTATTAATATTTACTTCCATAGCCACAAAATAGATGATCAAAGTACTTCAACTTTTTATCATGAGGTCACATCTCATAGCTATTTTTTAGGAACAATAACGATACCAATTTAAAAAATTGCCCCATAATTATGTCATGCCCAGAATAATTGGTATATATAAATACTTTTTGTTTTCAAATAAAAGGAGATATCCAAGATGTCATGTAAGGTGACCAAAGGAAAAAATGTTCTGAAATTAGATTTCTCTTTTCGTGTCATTTTCTGAGTACCCTATATATATGATTACTTGTTGTGTTTTCAAATAAAAGAAGATTTTCAAGATGTCATGAGAGGTGACCAAAGGACAATATATTCCGAAACTATATTTTTACATGTTAAAAATTGCAAGAAATCTCTATATTCTCCATCTCTATATTTTGAGCTCGAATGTTAAATACTTTTTAAAGATCGTAAAGAATAAAAGTTGTTGAAAGTGTAGAAAAGGGCCGTATATAGTTCTATTGTAACACTACTGTAACATTATTGAGATGTTACATTGATGATACAGTACCTTTTTCTATTTCAACTGAAACTGTTCAAACGCTATCTCATCTTTTAAACATAGGGGCAAATCAATAAATATTATAATATGGAACTCCCAAAATACGGATACCGTAATTTTTACTTGCCACTATAACTTCTTTGATCGCTTTGTACAACTTTTATTAATTGCAGTTCATCAAACTGTGATTTCAACAAGTTTACGCTATATGTTAAGTTATAAGAAAAATCAAGAAGTTGCTGAAGCGAGTGTTTGGTGACTTTATTGCTTTTAAGAAAGCCGTTGTTTGTAGTCTCCCAGATAATGTGAATTATCTCCGCTACAACCTTTTTTTGTGGATTTATTCAAAGTTGTTGATTTTAATTGATCAATAATACTTTTAGGCAATATTAACTGCAGCTCTATTCATAGCTTTAAGTAATCGAAGATGTTATTAGGAAACGCAACTGTAAAAAGAAGTTACATCTCAGTTATGTACTTAACCTCTAATTAACCAAAATTATTTTTCGTTATAAATATCATTGTATTATACGTAATGTATAAGAAGTATTCGAAATTTTTGATTTTAAAAATACGTGTTAAAGATACAATTACAAAATTTTTACAGTACGTTTTTTCCATGCAAGACTCAAGTATACTCTTTTGTAGTGTCTCGTAAGCAGACACCATTATCATTTGAAAATTATTTATATTTGAGTTTTCAGAATAAACTTAACGAATATATGTTTTTCTTGTTTAGAACATTAAAATTTCCATTACAAGTAGGACATTTCGATACTGTTGTGATTATTCTATTAAAGAAAATTAATTAAAGTAGATCAAGCCTCTACCTTAAACAGCTAACGAATATATTGTACCTGATTTGGTAAAGAACTGTATAGTTGTATTGAACTTGATGGAGTTTGCTTTAAAGGGAATGAAATAAATTTTAATTAATAATTTTGGATGCTTTTAACATATGTATATTGATTAAAAAGTGTTGTTATGTCATTTATTATTGTATTTATGTTTTCTAGTTCGGATGTTTCATATATGTAATGTATACGAATTAAAAAAATATTTACAAGTTAGAATGCTACAAACAGTAATGAAGAAAGAACAACAATTTTTTTTATTAATTTATTGAAATTTGACTGACCATACTACGCTATTTCGAGTATTGCCAAGTACTTATTATCAGTGATCTTAGGAAATATATATTTGAATTTTTATTTAATTAGTTTATAGTCCGTATACAATTTGTTGGATTGCAACTGCCAGGCTTTGTTCACTTTTCTGTCTTCTCATCGAAATACTTTTTTTTTGCGAAAAAGTTAAGTAAAATTTAAAGATATAAATAAAAGTTATGTTAATCCCTTAAAAATAGTCTTAAAAGAGTATTCATAGAGTGTTTTTTTATTATCCCATAACTATAAATTAAGTTTAATTTAAAGAATAAATATCAATTCACAAATATGAGGTTATCTTCTGAATAAAGAAACCTGCTCGCTTGATTGACGCAATTGAGGTTGTTGTACAAACATTTCTGATTACAATTTTGATTTTATCCCATATTCCCAAATACCTTTTTCTTCCCTGTTTTCATACTTTAAACTCCAACCACACAAAGTCACATAAATATTCATTACTTCAAGTACAAAGAGCGGTATGTAAAAGGAAAATCAATTTTAAAAATGTCACATTAAATCATTTACGAAAATGATTCAACGTGCACATATCTCCAAAACTAATCATTAAGGAACATGAAGTTCCAAACATATGTGGCTCGTCTCAATGCTCATCACTCTACCTTATTTTATAGAAAATTCATTTCCTCTCTGATTTCGTTTGTATTTGAATTAAATGTTTTATTCAATTTCCGTTCACTGTTGTCTTCTTTCGGTTTTGTTGCTGTTATTGTTGTTATTTTTTTCAGTATTTCTAAAGATATCGATGTTTCGATTTTTATTCGCATGTACTTGCATATGGAATCTTATTCCGGTAACTATTCCTTGTGCAGACGTCTTAATCCGTAAGACTTCGGCATGTGTGTAGGTGTTTCACGCTCCTAGTAACTGTTTTTCATTTTCGTTGCTAGCTTACCACATCCGTTTCCGTTTCTTTAAGAGAACGATTTTTTTTTATTCGAATTTTGGCTTTGTATTTATTATAGCTTGTAAGCGCAAATATTTCCAAATTATCTCCTTTGGGTTTTAAACATAGTTTTTCATTTTTTGTCGAGTCTTGTAAATTTTTTTTTCTTAAATAGCAATTTTCTCATTTCTTGCGCTTTTATTATTCTTCTTTATTTTTATTATTCAACTGCAAAGTTTCAAATAATAAATTTTTAATATTTATATTTTGTAATATCTTTACCGTTATGTTGTATCTCAAGTTGAAGAAAAGAATATAATTTTGTGCAATCCACAAGAAGCAAGAAAAAAAAACAGTAGTCGAAGTATTGCGTATGTTTCGTAAGACATTGATTTATTGTTCTGTATTTTCTCAAATTTGTATCCTTTATTTTGTTGTCATTTCTTTATAAAAGTACGACGGAAACGAATAACGTAAACATTACGTCAAAATACAGAATTGATTAATAGCAAGAAAAAGTTTTATATACTTTTTTTTTTTAGTATTGCGAAAAATATTACTTTGGCAAATTAGTAAACTTTGATTATTTTGGTTTTGATGTGTGTTTGAATTTTTTATCATTAGAGTTTCTTATGAAGCTCATACATTGATACCTGAATGAAAAAATATTTAATTTAAAACTTGAAATTATAATTTAAAACTGTTAAAAAATTTATGAATTTCAAGATATATTTATATTATCATTTGCAACTATTACAGTTCAATGAGAGTCAGAGCTCTCTTCACACTTTTTCTCCGATATACACGACCAAGTTCTATGAGTTCATAATTTTGGGTGGTGATAGTACATACTATTCTGAGTACAGTCATCGATTATCCATTCGATTTTCTGTATTAGTCCGTTTAAATATACTGTTATTCAGTTTTCTGATAATGTAATCTAGTCATTACATATATCGTGCTTAAGCAAAACGTAATTCAAGCATCCATGGATTTCTCCTCTTCCTATTTCAAGAAGTAAAATTATTTTCGTTTAAAAATCTTTTTAAGTATATGACAATCTTCTCTCAATTAACATTGTCAAGCCATCTGATAAATTATGTTTTCTAAAGAGATCGTATTCTAGCTGTTAAACAACTACTCCAGTTCGACGTTCTGTTCTAATCGTGTCTTGTGCTAACTTCAGGAGACATGAATTCACATGAATTCTCAATTTCTCAATATTTTTCGTTGAATAATTTGAATTCGCTGGCTGTCTTTGAGTACCAGTAGCTTATAGCCATATGTTTGAAATAAATGTACCATTATGAATATACACGACAATTCACCCTAAATAGATTTTAAATTTTGTAGTTCTGTGCTATAAAGAGGAAATAAATCTCTTTAAGATTTTGAACCCTTGAAAATTGTCTGCGTAATACTTATATATACCCCAATATACTTTATTTTCGAAAAAAATAGATTTAAAATTGAAAATTGTGTTCTGGATCAAGAAATAAATAAAGTCGCTATCTGAAATCTCTTGACATCACTTTTTGTTGCATTTTAAGCGGTAATTCACCAAATTCACCAAATTCACCAATTATACCACACTTAATGAACACATGTCTGTTAAAAAGATAAGCGTAAAAATTGCGGTGTTCATTTATTTTTTTTCCAAGGTGAGGGAATTATATCGATCGTCGTCGAAATAATGTGCTCGACTCTCTTACATTAATATGTAGTATACGGACATATACTAACACACCCCTCTTCGGCGAGACCTTAATGCAATGGAATTGCTAAAAGTACTGTTCCAAATTGTCCAAACGTACAAACTTTGGAAGATTTTTGTCGAAACTTGGTAATCAACTTTTAATTAAGTTTTTGTCCACATGAATATGGCTTTTAATATTTGAAAACTTATCTTATTATAGTTGTAACAGTTTAAATGGTTTTTTAGCAATATCATATATCTTTTTATTATAATATATATTTTTGAATGTGAAAACATATACCTATAAGTCTTACCTATAACACTTAATTGATTTTTACAATAATTAATTTGATAAAATTAGTGATTGGTTTTACGATCGGTTTTGTATACTATCTTTTATGACTATTGATTTAATTTCTTTTAATAATGTTGGGATGTGCCAAAAGTTCCTTTAAAAACAGTTATAATATTTGGCCTATAAAAGGTTTGCCATCGCTGGCACATAAAATACACTGAAATTTTTAATAATAAAAAATTCATTGCATACTACACGGCGCAATTTTTTATTTTGTTTATTAAGTATTTTTCCACAAACTCTTTTACAAAAAACAGTTTAATTTTTTATATAGTTGCAAAGCCAATAAAAATTTTAAGCGTAATTTATTATATAAATAAAATAAATATTTATTATAACCATAACCATTTTTTTTGCTTCTTAAATATTTATATATATTATTCAATTTTATGTGTATAACCTTAAAAAGAATTTTTTTTTTGAATCATTTCGCGATATTTTTTTTTGTAAATTTCGTGCGAAAAAACCTTTTCGTGTTTACTTTTTGGATCATTAAATTTTAAAATAAAAGTATGAGTACTAAATGAAAAAGAGAAACCAAATCAAATAAAATTTTGATGTTTCACATAAACAAAATAACTGCAATTCCTTTTAAAACAACATTTGAATTTCATGCGTAAACAAATACAAAACTGTGTGTCCCTCCGGAAAAAAAAACTCAAGTAAACACAAGTGCACAAAAGCATTTGAAGTATCTATAGTAATTCACGGAATGCCACTGTGCCTGCAATGCCAATAATCAAGCATGAAAAACAAAAATCAAATAAGAAAAAAAAAAAAACAACTATAAAACACAAACGCATACCGAAGTGGCAAAATATAGGATTCACTAGCAATAGACCAGCAATAGAATAGGGAATATAGACGTTGGTAGCGGGAACAGCAATAACAGTAACGGCAGCAAGTGTTGCTGAACAATATTTTCGTTTTAAACGAGCACAAGCAAAAGTTGGTCTAGGATATGCTGAAAATTTATGTATTTAATAATACAACACAAACTGCAAGGTAGAAATATAGATACATTTTCGTTACGCTTTCGTTACGAACGACATATTCATAACTTACAACTTGCAATATACAACATACAACATACAACGTACGATGTTCACATACAGTGGGTCACCTAGTAACCTGGAGACATTTACACACCAATATAAACATCAGTGTTGGTGTATCCTCCACTGTTGCTCCTTCTAGTCAACTTTCTGAGTTGTGGCAATAGTGCCAATGCTGCTCCTGCCATTACATTGCCGTTGTTGTTGTTGAAGTATTTGCATTGGCGTCGTTTGCAACTTTTGTGTGCTCAACTCAATTCTGTGTGTTGGAATTTTCCCGTTTTTCAGCACTAATTACTTTTTTAAATTACATTTGCCTTAGGCGTACTATGCATAGCGCACCTCCGCAGATGACACCAAACTAACAAAAGTACTTTACACATTCATATACGTTAACGTGAGCAATAAATTTGTAGATGCAGTTGCAAAAGGTTAGCTTCTGAAGTGTAAATCCTGTCAGTTTATTGAATACGTTTTTCGTTAAAAATGGATCGATAAATGCAAGTTCCTTTACGAAGTTTTGTGTTTGCGAACACGTGTTAATGAAAATTGAATTTGTTAAACTTTTAAGTTTACAAATTTTAATCTCTTTCAGATGCATTTTTCGATTAAAATATAAATAATTTAATCTTAATAAAATTTTAGTATATGGATTTTTAAATGTTTTACTTATGTGATTTAAGCCAATTGATATACATGAAAGTGCTTATCACATCTATACTTCGATTAACGGCCTAGACACGTTCCGAAAAAGTTGACCATAAAGCGAAAATCCGTTTATCGAAGACTCACTATCGCTTTAGTAAATAAGTTTCTGAAAAGTTTTGTTTTTTGCATTAAAAGTTGCTATAGGAACCTAATCAATAGGTTGGATCAGAACTGTCATATTTTTGGAGGATACTCAATTTCACATTATTTCATAAGACAGATAAATTAATCGGGTGTCCTGAGATATTTTCCAATAGTGTGGAATGCCTTTTTGCTCGAGTTCGTTTGCTTTATGTTAGGCATTCAGTTTTTCTTATTGAGTTATTTTTGGTAGATCCTTAAAAATATCTTAGATGTTCTGTACGATGTATTTACAGTGGTTTTAACTTAAGATCCTCTGCACTAAACCAAAGATACTGATCCTTTAAATCCTTCCTTATAACTTATATCTGAATGTAAATTTTTTTGGATTTTGAAATGAAAGATATTTGAGTCGTTCCAATATAAACCTGTTTCATCTTTATTAAAAGCTTGTTTCGGTTTGTATCCACCTCTTCCTATAATTTTTTTCAAAATGTGAAATTCTTTTTCTACGTTTATGTGCAAACTGTGGCGATTTTGAATTTTTTAATCCAATATCAGCTATTGATTGGACGATGAAATATTTCTGGTCGTAAATCCAAAAACTGTCAAAAGAAGGAACGGCCGTTTTAGCGTATATTATGTCGTAATGATGAGCCGCCGTATATCGAAGTATGTTTGATTGTTTGATTTTGTTGAGAAAAAAACTTGTCTAAGTTTATAGTTAATATTTTCTTTAAAAAAGATATCTTCTCTAGAAAAGAATCTTGTGTTGTAGTAATTCATAGTTCAATGGTCCAAAGTACTTTTGGACTCTTTTTACAATTACCTTTATGTCTTAAAGTAATCCCATTCAAGCAAAAGTAACTACTTAATCAATTTTTGATAAATTTGTTAATCCAATATCGGTTTGTTTGAAAAAAATAGTTTGCGAGGAGAAGACTCTGTTGTCTATATGGTGTAAAATCATTTTTTATTTTTTAAATTAAAAAAAAATAAAGGTTTTTTGAGAAAGCATCTTTACTATGTTAAATACTATACTATACAATATTAAATATTCTTTTATAAAACAAAAAAATTGAATTGTGCAGACTGAGTAAATATTTCTTTTGTTTTTTGCTAACATTTTTTAATTTTTTTATAGTAAATCAAATACAATTCGAGTGTCTCTTTGTGGTTTAAAAAATGTACAATATTGCATATCTTTTTTTCTTGGCAATTTTCTACACTGGGAACTTTTTTCGAACCATTAATGTAGCAAATATTAAAAGTACTAGTAGAAAAGTGTTGAAGGTGCTTCAACCGCAACACTTGTTTTACTTTTGCAAAGTTAAAGTTAAAATCTTTACTTGCTCTCTTCTCTACTTTAGTATAGCAATAAATCTTTCCTTACAGCTTCGCTTTACAGCTTTTTTTACTTACTTCAATTTTTTAGTAATATTTTTTATAGTTTTAGTTAACTTTTTGTATTTCATACTTATTTACCTTCTTTTTTTATACATTTTATTCTCTTAAAACTATTAGAACTTCTCATCCGCATCCTTTACTTTTTGTATGAATTTATCTTTCTCATTACTTTTAAAATTAATTCCTTTCTTTTTTTTTTTACAATATACTTTTTTTTCTACTTACAGACTGGCGTAGCACAGATAGCACAGACCATCATGATCGTGTCCAACGACAATTATCCGTTTCATCCGATAGTAAATTACTCGACGATGACATACGGGAGGAGACACGCGTTATAATGCGTCCCAAAAAGCCACCCAGACCAAAATCGGAAGTTTTTCTCAACAAACAGGACCCGCATCCACGACGAAAACGTTTTAGTGCATTTGGCGTAAGTACTACTTAAAAGTGCAATAAATAAGGCATTAAAAACACACTACACTATATACGAGTACAGTCGAGAAGTGAGAAAATACAGTACACTGAGTGTTTAAAGTGTTGAATTGATAAGGATAAAGTTAAGCAAGGAAATGTATTTTTGTTTCATTATTCGCATTCGCATTCCCATTGTATTTGTCGGAGTGATACTAAAATGTCAGGAACAAAAACAACGATAAGCACATTAAGTTTGAGTGTCTTAAAATGAGAAATAAATAAAAAAAAACATCCACTCGTATTTAAACTTTCTTGGCATTCCTTAGTTTTTCATATTATTAAAGAGTTCCGTCTGGTAGTAGAGCCGCTTTTTAAGTTCTTAAGATTTATTGTGTCACTAAAAAATAAATTAATATCTTTTTGCTTCGAAGGTTTTAAATAAAACATTGAAATAGTTGGATTATTAATGAAAGATGGTAACAGTTTAAAAATATTAAATAAATCAAAAGCTCTTAGTATTAGTTTGGCTATTGCTTATTTTAATTCATTTTTGAACACTAAGCTGAGCATTGAGTGTATGCATTAGTGAAGTAGAGAGATTCACTTTGTAATTTATATCAATTTGTAGCAATATTAATTCTTCAAACTGATTGAAAAGTTTAGACACACTTTCATGGGCTATAGGCTTTGAGCATTTTCCAAGTCAAAATAATTAAGTTTAATCTAAAAAAATGCAGTGCTGTTTTTTTTTTGTTTTCTCAAAAAAGTACATCTACAAACCAGGAACTTAACTAGTTTATGAATATTCGTGGATGTGTTTGAAGATGTACAATGGGTTACATTTTAATGCAATATAGCGTAAGCTATATACTCAAAGCAGTGACAAATAGAGGAAGCCCAACCTTGAATATATAGGATGTTTTTTAGCAGCATGAGTAAAATTTGTTTTATTATAATCTGGTAGATACTTTCATATTTATTTTTTTAATAAGATTTCTGGCATATGACCGCCGAGACTACGAATTACATGATTCGTTCCATCAGTCCAATGTTTGACTTTTTTTTTGCAATAAATGTGGCCGTATGGTGGCATGAACATTGTTTTCTATTATTTCAAGAGTTGCTGGTTTGTCGACATAAACTAATTTCCACAATTTGGAAGCTTTGTTCTAGCAATAAACGATTCATAAGGATTCAGCAAACCTTACTGAACAGAAATAAATGTCAACACAGTTTGACTTTCTCAGCTGTGAAACTATATTTATCGATATCGATAGTACTCATTCTTCTTCTTCTCTTATCCTCTTCTGCCATTGGAGTATAGGGTCTCCGATAGTGCTTATGCAGCTTAAAAAATATCCTTTATTATAAAATGACCTCTAGGTTGGTGATGGACTGTCAAACACTTCTTAATTATATGCGAAATGTTTTTATTTTAATTTAACTATAAAAAATTAAAAGATATTCCAGAAGTTTAAAATAATAATAGTTTGGTGAAATTATATAAATTAATTTTATAATTTAACGAAATTGTTATTAAAGTTATGTGCTTTCTGTGCTTTTATTTAATAGGGTGACTCACCGTTTGGAAAATCAGATGCCTACATAAAATTGGAGCCACTTGGCGAAGGTTCATATGCTACTGTCTACAAAGGATTTAGCAAGTAAGTAAATTTATATTTTACAATAAAAATAAATATATGTTAATTATTTAATTTTTTTAAATATCAACTTGTGTCAATATTTTCTCATAATTAAAAATATATTCGTATTATATTATCAAGCTTTTTTCTGGTAAAATGTACTAATGATTCTAGTAGATTTTCTTATGTGAAATAATAATGTCATTTCGAATGATGTTTACTAAACATGAGCAACTTAGATTCATTCCATATGTTCCATATGTGAAATAATGAATCTATCTCGAAGAGGGTTAAGCGTATTGCTTTGTCTGATTATTGGTTTTTGAAAAAAATTTGCAAGAGTGAATAACGCTATGAACTAAGTGAAAACTATTTTTTAGAAAGCAAAATAAATGTTCGGAAATATTTTTTCGAGTTTTATTTTTCAATTCCGATGGTTTTTCTTTTATAAACAAAAGAATATATGTTAGATGCTAGCAACAAAATGTACTTCCAGATACGATTCTCTAAATTTGTGAACATTGTTTGGCTGTAGTAGTTTTTTGTCATTTATGTACCCACCCTGCAATTATGTTTGATTTTTTAAATATTTTTCCTGTGTACATTTTTAATACTTAAATTTCAAAAAAATGTATTCCTAACTAAACTTTTCAGTCCCCTTACTTAACGTTCCCTATTTTTCAATGTTTTCTCATATGTGTATTTTATGTAGAAGTCATTTCTGTCATTCATTCTTACCGCAATCAATCACAATCTCAGTTTGACCCAAAGGAGTACAATGCAAACAAGTTCTGCTTATATGTGCCTATATGAGATGATGTTTTTATACTCTTCACACAAATAAATGTAGTGTGAATGTCATATATTAAGATTTTTAAAGTAATCTTAAATAAATTCCATATAGTACTGGTTGTTTCATAGGTTCGCAAAGTTCCATCTATTCACCAATAGTAGAATTACTACTTTAACACCAATGGTGATATAGGATGGTCAGATATAAATAATTTTCTTGAAAAGAATTTTTATACTTCTCTACTGAAATTAAATTTAGTAATAATTATCTTTTTTATTTTGAATGTTTAGACTTTCTTTGAACAATTAGTTTGTGCAAAATCTAAAGGTTTCGTGGTGTTTGCGATCTGTTGATGTACCTTTTTTACTTACCATATTTTGTAAGTAATCAATATAGCTCTTATATAAAAATGTTAATATTTATTATTAAGAGTGTTTGAAAAACTTCTTCAATTTTTATATAAAAACAATTAATTTTTCTTATCTGCCAGACAGCCTACTTACAATTTCACACTTTTAAAATGTGTACGTATTCTTCTTAAAACACTTTCTGTCCTTTCCAGCTTGTCTTTATTGTGGTTTTTATACATTTTTTTTCAATCTTCCATGCTTTCCACATTATAGGCTTAAAAAAGGACACTGTGTTGTACTGTGCGTCCTATATAAAATTTGACAAATGACAAGTGTTATGTCATTGTCAAAACTAGCACTCTTTTATTGTTACCGTTATTTTTCAAATGTACAAATAAGTATGGTGAGTCAGGGCGTGGTTTTTATATCGCCTTCTCCTCCCACTCTTTATGATTGATGTATAAAGGCATAAACTGTCAGCTGCAGTGTTAAACATTACTTTACAATGAATGGTCCTGCACACGGAGAGGTTGTAGAAGGTCATATAAAGCAACATCGGGTTATAAAACTTAATGTTTCCATTTATGTGAAATTTATTTATCAACATTAATATTTTATTTTGTTGATTTATTTATTTTTACTTATGTTATCAATATTGTTTATAATGTAGTGTTGCAAAAGTATGTAAAATGAAGAACTTAAAGACACAGCATAACAATTTAAACTCATTAAAATTCTTGAGGAAGAGAAACTTTAATTATTTTTGCTTACGTTAAGCAGAACACGATTTTCTTATTCCGTGGAGAAAATTGTAATTTATTTACATTAACTTCGCCATTAATTACGAATTCCTTAATGATCAAATTTATCGTTTATGCTAATTGCATATTTTATTTGCGGTTAATTGTTCAGCATTTTTATTCCATTTTCATCAATTCCTTTTTAAGATTCTTTTTCTTTTCCTTCGGAAGGATAAAGTTTGGTTCGCAGTTTTTTTTATTTTTATTCGTTCGAGTTACTTGAGTTCAGATTTTTGATTTTTAGGTCATTTGGTTATATTTCTTTATCTATTTCACCTTTTATATATACTCCTTGATTTTATAAACGTTTTATCCCTTCTGAAATCACAAACTGGATTTTATCATTTTTACGATTGATTACATCTTTCTTTGCTTTTTCATCATTGCTTCATTTTGCTTTTAGTTATTCCTTTTCTATTTGATTTTCAAAGTTTTTTTCTGTATATTTTTTAATTTAAATCTTAAATTCTTCTCAAGAGTCGCAGTTATTTTAAATGGGACACAATATATTGAAATCGCTTGTGGTGACTTCATCATACAGGGTTACAGGGTTGAAGTGTTACCAACTACACACAGGTATATCTGTCAAACTGATATTACCAACCACGTGAAATTCATACGAATGACAGCTGTTTATATAAGTCTTATAGAACAAAGTCATTCAAAATGGAATTCATTGCACCTTATTTGATTCAACATGATTATGGCAGAGCCAAATCTTATTAATAATGACAAAATAAAGCTCAATTTATTTCCTATTCTCTCTTAGACGCTTTAAATGTTGCTGGTAAAGTCATATTTGACTGTGTTTTTGTTGCATTATCAGCAAATGCGACACCCAATACGTGTATAATTTTTTTGAAACCTAAAACTTGATACATAATATTGTATCTAGTGTAATGCTTAGAGCTTCTACCTAACCTCTCTCGATTAATTGATAATCTTCCAAAACTGTGTTTTGCTTTTTGCTTTTCTGGTTTTGAAAATTCTTTATGTGGCTACTCTTCAAGACTTATATGTTAAGTTTTAGATAAGCCAGCCCACTTACAAACTATTATTTTTGGTAGCGCATAATTATAAAATACATGTATCATTTTGATATAAACTTCCACTATATCCTATATTTTCCATTGTTAAATATGTACTGATACGAAACTTCAAATAAGTCGTAAACGGATGAATAAATTTTAAAGAATTCTCTGCTATTGTCCGATATTTGCAAGACCGATACTAAGGCTGTTGGGTTATGATGTGCTGAGCATAAACAATGTTCATGATCTTGCTTTCCTTGATATTTCTAGATTCATTAAGAAAACTAAAAAATTCGAGATCACACTACTTCGTTGTTTTTCTTTTGTTTTTTCTGTTCTATTCCTCTGTTTAATCCCAGTATTTCCAATTGGAGTTAGACACTGGAGTCACGAAACAGTTGTATGGTCAGCCGAAATTCAATTAATTAATAAATAATATAATTTTACGTTGTAATTCATTACTATTCAAAATATCTCTCCATTAAAACAATAATTTCTATTAATAAAAATGGTTTCTTTTATCATAATTTTATTTATTTATTTTTTTTTTTTTTGTATTTTTGTATTTTATATATATATAAATATACATTTATATATATATTTTTGTATTATATATAAATAAAAATTTAATTTTATTTTTTTATAAATGCTTTTTATATTTTTTTATATTTTTTTTATATATGTTTTTATATTTATTTTATATAGGTATATTTTTTTTATATATTTTTTTTATATATTTTTTTTATATATTTTTTTTATATATTTTTTTTATATATTTTTTTTATGTATTTTTATATAGGTATATTTTTTTTATAAATTTTTTTATATATTCTTTTATATATTTTTTTATATATTGTTTTTATATATTGTTTTTATATATTGTTTTTATATATTTTTTTATATATATTTTTATATATTGTTTTTATATATTGTTTTTATATAGTTTTTTATGTATTGTTTTTATATATTTTTTTTTTAAATTTTTTTGTATAATATTTTTAATTTTTTAGTTTTTATTTTAATTTTTAATTTGTTATGTTCAAATTTTTTTTTTTTATAAAATTTTTTGTTTTATATTTTTATTTCTATTTATTTTTCATTTTATAATTTTCTTTATTTTTTTTATATTTTTTTAAAATTTTTTTTTCATTTTATGTTTTTCCTTATTTTTTTTTATATTTTTATTTAATTTTTTTTTGGATTTTCCTTAGATTTTCTAAGCATACTTACACCGCAAAGTGCTTATTTAATAAAAGCTGAAGTGATTGATGAGCAGTCTTCTTGAATAGCTTTCAACATTGTACCACTGATGAAATACCACTCCAGTTTCTATCTTAAGTAACGCTTTAAAGACTTTGCACTTCAGCGTTCCTTCTTTGTACGTTATGCAATGTAATATTATTTTTATATTAGCATAAAGAAGCATTAGGGGCACTGCCACATGTACGACATGCCATACCGTATTCCATTCATTGATTCATTCATTTGTATAGTCAACGTTGTCGTCGTCGTAGTCGTAGTCGTCGTAGTAGTCGTAGTCGTCCTCGTCGCTAAACATGATGACGTTGACATAGTTTTCATTTTCTATAGCGGTTGTAGTTCAATTTTATCTTATCCGTTCCTGTCCCATACTGTAGTTTTTCCAACATGTTGTCAATGTCAGTGACCCAGTTTTGCTAAAATTTTCTATTAGTTGCTTTATTATTTTTAGCTTGGTTTTTTCTTTTTCTTTTTTTTATATTACTATTTGCTGCATATTGGCTTATTTTATATTTTCATTCCTAGTTTTTCTATTTATTTTTTTTTTTTTTGTGTTACAAATTACCTTTCTATTTTTGCAAAAAACTTTATCTTGGCTCTACTACTCTGGCGTAATATTCTCATCCGAATGACTCTTATTTCACACTTGTGGTTGTATAAGATTTTCTCATGTTAATTTTCCGCATATGGTTTCACAATATTAATTTTGTGGCATTTAGTCGCAGTTGTTTGTATGGTTGCAGTCATTTTGCACAGCTGGTATTAATTTTTGCTTGATATCCTTAATATCCTTGATAAGCAATTAATTGGAGCAAAAGTACATTTACGAAAATGTAGATATTTTTAATTTTACCATTTTGTTTCCAGATTTGAATTAAAGTAATTTTATATATTTATTACTGAGTGAGGTGTATAATTAGTAGAACAAAATTGTATGCACTTCATTCATATAGTTGAAGAGTACATATGTGTATTCGAGTAGTAGAAGAATTTATTTCATTAAATATCATTTATTGCCATATAATATTCTAAAGAAATACTACATATTATAAAATAGGGCATTTATTCTGAATTTGTTCTACTGTTTAAACATACAATTCAACCATGTATAAAGGGTAATTAATTGCAAAAACTTCTATATATTTGAATATTGAAACTAAAACATTGGTTTGTACACCGAAAAGTTTGGTCTTTATATCAGAGTTATTAGTTTTCGTCTTATGGCTAATAAGCAAATCTTTAACCATGATATCACAAAGGATCATTAGTTATGCTCAAATGGATATTGATGTGCAAGGGTTCCTAATCCTAACCTAGCCTAATAATATGTTTTCTGTAGTAGTGTTTAAGGTTCCTCAAGTCTTAATGGATAGGTGGCAGAGTTCTGTTACTTGAAGAGAAGAACTTCAGCTTGCTAACTATGAATGTTTCATAGAGTTATGTTGAGGAGAGAAATAAGGCAATGACCCTTACCCCAGGTTTACCAAAGTTAGCAATAGTGCAGACTATAGCGTTTTTTCAGGGTGGCGGAAAGCAGTCAGTATGTATGATTGAACTTCTATTTCTAGTTCTTAAGAAATACAAGATGGGAAAGATCAATAATATGCAATTATCTGAACTCAAGTAAGTTTCAACTAAATAGAAGCTAGTGATCTTTTTATTGCGGTACTATGTAAAAATAACAGTCGTATAGTTAGTTTAACTGATGAATTACTGTCTGTTAGAACTGTATGCTATAAGATTGCGTTTTATAATGATACTTGATGCAGTTGTAAGGAAAACGAAAAAAACAGTCTGTCAGTGTCCACCGTATTAACAAATTAGATTAAATATGTTAGAAATTCGTTTTCTAGAGCATGTTATTTAGCTACAAAATCGTCCCTTGGGAAACATTTTAGAGTTTATGACATTTTTAAGCTGGCTTTAAATGCTTTAAGTTTTATATGGTATCAATCGACTGGCAAGCTTAAATGGATCCTTAGCAACACTATAATTTTCTATCTTGAGTTTATAAAAACAGTCATTAATAAAAAAGGATTCTAAATTTTATGTGAAAACTGACAGTAATTAAGAATATTTCAATAAAAGCAAATGGTTAGTTTTATTGTTATATTTAAAGTTTTAACATATTTAAACTTATCTTTTTACACAAAAAGGTATAGTAAAATTATTTAATTGCTACTAAACTATATAAAACTTCACATTTTACAAATATACATACATTTATGTATATGTAGAAAAGCATTAAATGGAGAACATCACATACGCACAGAATGCTACCAAACGCAAATGTTCTTTCTTAATATGATAATTACACACGTAAGGCACATTTTGTGGCGGCAATAAACAAACATTACACAAGGATATAGTCACGAAATACGAAAATAACGACGTCACACCAACAAGAAACAAGAAAAAAATTAGGCAATTCACTAAAACCAAAAGAATTTAAATATACAGTGTATCCTTGTTCCAATGCAACACCATTTAAAATGAATCTAAACAAAACAAAGCTGAGCCGCGAACTCACGAGAAGGATAGAAGTATGATTTTAGGCGCACAGACGAGTCAGCAGCAGTAGTCATAATAATAAAAATGTGCACACGGACAAGTTTCTTTGTCGAATGTCACAGTCACAAACATAAGTTGCACACTTGTACCTCCTCCAAACCTCCAACAAGGGGCTAAGTAAACAAAATGAAAATGGAGCACAAAAAAGTGCTCCCAAAAAGCTGCTAAGAAAATTGTTTATCAAAGCAAAATTATACAAAAGCGAACAAAGTAGGCAAAGCAAGGAGGAAAGAAGCTTCTAAATTAGGCTCCTAACCTACCTACCAGTGCAATTGGTTGGAGCGGAGCGGAGCGGTAAAGACGACAGTTAAACGACAAGTTTCGGTATCGTATGGCACATTTGCTGATGCGAAGCAAACTTAAGCTGCTGTTGAGTCTGAAGTGTCAAATTAGGTTAAATTATATGACACCTTTGAAATGTGGGTGCAAAATTATGTTGGACCAAAATGGTATAAAAATTGTGCAAATGGAATGAATAGCAAGCAAGGATATGCACAAAAAAATAAAAAAAAAAATAAAAAATAAGCTCATGAGTAAACGAATTTTGTGAACAAAAATTACGCATAAAAAAGCACATTTTAATATAAAAGCAAATATGCTGATGTGAAAGTAAAAGTGAAAGTTACGGTGATAAAAATAAATTGCTGTCTACAAGTTTATGACTTGTATTTGCGTAGACTCGGAACACAGTTCTTTTGTAATGCCCTTCTGTAATAAGGATACCACCTTTGTTAATACTAATATAATATGTGTTGGTAAGTTGGTAAATGTTTGGGTAGAAAACTTGTTGCAACCGAAGAAATTAAATTGACAACAACAGGAATTACTAAAGTTTTTGATAAAATGTGAGAACAAGTTAATTAAACATAAGTTTCTGTAAGTAGAAAACTTAATGAAGATTTAAATGTACTAAGTTATTAATTGAGATTTTGTTTAGAAGTTATTATATAAAGCAAAAGTATACAAACAATCAGATATTATGCTATTAATTACATTTGTTAGAAAATGTGTTCTACGTGCAATATATATATAATGGATTTATTCTTAATTAGGTGTTGGGGATAGTGTAGAATAAAAGTATTCGAATACCTGTTTATATATATATTTATATATATAATAATAAAAACAAATATATAATAATATATTAATATAAAATATATTTATAAAATTTAATAGTAGTTATACGTCACACAAAAATTAGGATTCCTCTTCTCAAACTAAAGTAGTATCGAGATACATACAATTTATTTTAATATATAAACTGGATTTCAAAAAACTCATGTCAAAAACTACTTTAAAAATAATCAATGCATATTCCACTTATGTATATCATCAATTATAAATTATTCCAAAAACGTTCAGTCTAAAGTATTTTTTAATTTTTATCGACCCTTTTTGATCTCCAGTTATATATTTATACAACATAATTAACTCACATCATAACTTTTCAATGTCTTAAGTTGTTGCCGTTTTTCATGTCTCTTAGTTATTTTCATATTCCTTTGGGTAAGACGACTACGGAGTTAGCCCCATACATAGTTGGATTCGTGTAAGATTAGTCTAAATCCAGATAAATTCAAAATTGTCCTTACAATGCTGCACTTAATGATGTAAAGGGGTCAGCTTTGTATGTATCGAGATATGTAGGTAGTTATCTAACCTACCTCAGTCTACAGGTATATGTTCACATGACACGATTTAGTTATCAATCATCATTAATACTGTTTAATCGTAAAAAATTATTGTTGTTCTTCATGTGTTTGTTCTTTTCAAAAACTAATGGGCAAGAGAATTAGAGAATCAGCTCCAGTAAGAGTTTGATTCATCTAGGATTAGCTTAAGTCCAGTCATTAATGACCAAAGTTTGAGTTAAAACTGATCATTATTATATGAAAATGAAGACTATATTCCGCAGAGAGGATTCAATATTTCGCGTTACAGGACTTTGATCTAATCTTAAACTAAACCGTGCAAAATAGTCTCACTGTCCTTTTATTATTCTGTGCAGGCCAATGAGTGGACAATCTGTTTTTTAATTGTGGCGTTTTTCGTTTAAAGAATGCTGCTGTTCACAAATCATATGGGTTTGTCAACTGTATTGCTATATAAGTATATTGATATAATAATTATAAAGAGGTTTTCTAACAGTAGTGAAACTACAACAACAAAAATTTTTTTTAAATTATTTGAATTAATTTAATTTTTGGCTAAACAAAAATCATTATTTTAGAAAGATTTTTTATTTTAACTATATAGGATTAACATTATATATAGATAACATTGAGGGTTTCCTTACAATATCTGAATAATTTTATTAAAATTTTTTTTTTATGAAGAGATTTTTCAAACAGTAGTGAACCACAACAACAAAAATTTGTTTTATATTATTTTATTTAATTGAATTTTTGGCTGACCATATAGCTGCTTAGAGTATTGCCAAATACCAATCATCAGTGGTCTTGGAATTACTTCTTGTATTTAATTATTCGCAAATAATTTTTTGTTTGGAATAATAATCAGAAATAATAATAATATTTTATAAATTTATTTATACTAATATTTCTATACCCTTCTATTTTCAGTTTAACTCATCAACGTGTTGCTTTGAAAGAAATTAGACTGCAAGAGGAAGAAGGTGCACCATTTACGGCGATACGTGAAGCCTCGCTACTGAAAGAACTGAAACACTCAAATATTGTAACCCTACACGATATTGTACATACGAGAGAAACGTTAACATTTGTATTTGAATATGTGGTAAGTTTGTATTATTTAACAAACAAACAAATTGTAAATAAAATAATTAAATTTTATTTTTGTTTTTCTAACAACAGAATACCGATTTATCACAATATATGGAAAAGCATCCCGGTGGTCTGGATCATCGTAATGTACGCTTGTTTCTATTTCAATTATTGCGTGGCCTGTCCTACTGCCATAAACGCCGTGTACTGCATCGAGATGTGAAGCCACAAAATCTATTGATAAGCGATTGTGGCGAATTAAAATTAGCAGATTTTGGTTTAGCACGAGCGAAAAGTGTTCCAAGTCATACGTATTCGCATGAAGTGGTTACGTTATGGTACCGTCCACCAGGTATGTAACAATACTATGACTATGACTTTTACTAAATAAATTCATATTATGTGTATTTGTTTACTGATTAGCAAAGTACAAAACAATTGATACAATTGATGTGTTGGTAACATTTTGTTAACATGTTGCCATATCAGCTTTTTAGTTAATTAGTTCTGTAATCCTTATAAGCTTGACTCTTATTCAAATCTGTAATTTAAATTAATTTTATATCTCTATTTACTGTTGTGATATGTTTGTTTTAGCCAACTGTGCTATATATAGAGTATAATAAAATACATACAAGCACACAATGCATTTAAAATAATTGTAGTGTACTGCCAAAGATAAAGCCACTTTGTGACTAACAATTTTGTTGCTGTTGCTTTTGTTTTGGTTTCTGTTTACCAGAAATTTAATAAATAAACAAGCTTATATCAAAAGTTGGTATAACTAACCACAACCACAATTTCAAGCTCAGCAGGATTGTTGGATTGTAGGAATGTGAATGAATGTATTGAAGTGTATTCATGCATTCCTGGAACAATAAACTGAAAATTATCGCTTGTACGCATAGTTAAAGTCAGCCAGCCATCCTGGCTGGGCTGGGCTTACCTGCAACTGCAGTCTATGAGTGCCATTGCGTATGGCAGGCAAGTTTTTAATTAAAAACAAACATTTTTTCTGTTTTTTTGCTGATTTTATTATATTCATACTTTAACATTGTTTAAGGCGAAATATAAAAATAAAGGATTTATATTTTAACAGAAAAAGAAAATGTCTCGATCTTTTATGAAATCGGAATTATTTGTCATCCGCCACACCAAATTATTTGTTAAATATCTTTTAACAAAATAAGACAAAAAAAAACATTTCTTCAACAACTTTTTAGGTTTTCTTTTCTTCGGTACTTTTGTGCTTCGCATGCATAATTAATTTTAATTTTTTAGTCAAATATTATAAAAGTTTTGAAAACTCCTTTCATTCAATTTTCTGCCTTGCAGTGCCTTTCGGTTGCTGTGCCGAAATTCAAATATCTCAGAACTTGGATAATTATTTTCTTCCTCTTATTTTGTTTAGCTAACAGAGCATGCCTAATTGAATTACAAGTAGGATAGCAGAGATATATTTCAAATACACAAATTTACCAAATAAATACGTCCTTAATCCTTTCATGCTTACAAAAATATTAACTTTGGTTTCTGTTTTCTGAAGAAAATAGCAGCAAGCATTTCTCTTTCATTTTATTTTTTTTTTGTTTTTTTTGGTGCATTAATTATGAATCTTATTTATATTATTATTTTTCCTTTTTTGGCACAAATGTATTAGATATTTCGTAATATATGCTTTGTGGGATTAATGTATTTGTAAGGATATGTTTATATTTATATTGTTGACATCAAATTTTCATTAGCAATAATTGTTTTAAAAAGGGCTTCGCACCAGAATTAAACTGTAAACCGAAAAACGAAAAAAAAAATATATAATTTGGTCGAAATTAAAACCGAAACTGAACCGAAAAAATATATCGGCTTACTTCAATTTAGCACCTTACAGTTAGTTAGCTGTTTATATAAGCACAATTCTTTTCAATTCTTTTAAAAAATATTGATAAACTTCCTTTTTATCCCTATTTTACGTTCAAAGACATGAATATTAATAAAAAAAATTAATTAAAGATGGATTTGGAAGTACATAGGTATATATATCTTATAATTAGAAAAAGTTGATCGGAAATATTTTTTAATTATTACCGAAAAAGTTCCATCTGTTATTGAATAAATTCTGTAAGCAAAATTCTTAGAAATAAGGAATTAAATAATTTTGTAAATGATAAGTTCAAATTATTGTTAATATAAAATTCATAAAAGATGTTCACTCATTATTGAACCGAAAACCCTAACAGAAATCGAAATTTTTTACCGATTTCAAAGCGATAATATTCAATTAGAATAAAAATCAGAACGATAGAATTTCAATTTTAAAGCACTGTTTATAACTTTACAAAAGTTTTATTAAACAAGTTTTATTTAAAAAAAACATTTCTTGCATAGTCAGACATTGATTTCTATTGTGTTGACCATTTTTAGTACTGCTAGCTAGCACTTTTGCTCTTTATTACACTCATTTTGCCAGTTATTGGTATTGAAAGTCCAGAATACCTGCCGTGAAGGCTCAACACCACAGTAGGCGTGTGAAGCCCATCGGTGTATTGTGCCGATGAACGCTCCATTGGAATTCCAAGAAATTCCGCCGGTTTGGGCATAACTTTCCGCTTGGTGAAAAGCGAAATCTAACTAATACCTCTACTGTTCTTTGGGTCACAGCAACCGCTTGGGAAATGCTACTTCACATCGAATGATTGTAACCCGCGTAATCCACACCATTTAAGGAGCCAACCTCAATGATCAGAACTGTCGAAGCTGTTAGCCCTGACCTCCGTGGTACCAAAATTTCACCTCCAATCGGGTGTTATAAATAAAATTCACTTACTACCAGTGTTACTCCAAATAGCATCGGGATGAATTAAACGCTCAACAACTAAACACGGACAGTTTTTGATATTGTCATCAATTACTCAGTTTTTTCGCATTTTCTGTTTCGAGAAATTGGTCTTGTTTATTTTGTTCCCTATCAGTTATACTCTTTTTGTTTTGTTTTGTTGTTTAACCGATATTTTATTATTTATTGGTCGTCAATTGATTTTGTTTGTCTTGTCCATTTTTGGTGGTGCTAGCTAGCACTTTACTCGTTTTTGCTGTTATTGTCCCTTTTTTATGCTGTTTTGAGATATTGGTCTTGCTTATCTTGTTTTATCTTGCGTTTCCTCTTATTGATACATATTTATCTGACTTTAGTGCTGTCTTCATTCAATATTAATTTAATTCCTGCCATTACTATTGTATAATATGTATGTAAACAAGTTAGTTATACTTGAGCATAGAATGCGTGCAAGGCTGTAGTGAAGAGTTTTACTCCAAAATTGATATGAATTTAATTTAATAACGCAACTCTTATACATATGAGTGTACATAACATAATTACTTTAATATATTAGATTGAGAATTTTTCCACCAAGAATATACAAAATATATAAAACTTGCTTCTATCAATTTTATTTTTTAATTTAAATTAATATAACTTATTTTCTAATGATTTCAATAAACATAGCTTAAATAATTTTTATACATTTCAATTCAATTTTTAATTATATTTTTTTCTTATTTCACCTATCAATTTTTCAATCCATTAATCCCATTCAATTTTTTTACTTATTACCTTTGATCCTTTTAACTTTGACCAACGCTTAGAAATTAAAAATTATTGAACTCTTCATAATGGATTGCAGCAAAAACCTTCATAAGCAATCTTTATAAAACTATTTTCCCTTTTTTATAATTTTTTTTCTTATTTTTCTTACAAAAAAATTAGTCTATCTTTCATGTACTTTTTGTTACAATTTACTTCCGCTTCCGTTGTTTTCGGAAGCATGGTGTTTCCTTACATTTTCCCACTCTGGTTCTACGGTGTGAGAAATCTCAAAGGATTTTAGTTTCATTCACTTCGCATTGCTTTCCACAGGATCTATCGATTTGTTATTAGAAGAGAGTAATGAATTTTAGGATTTTTTTTTCTGATGTGTTTGCTTTATACACACACAAACGGTAAGAAAAAAAATTAAAAATCGTAGAAACTGAAAAGCAGGAGTAAAGGATATATAAAATTATTTTAATATCTTAAATAAATATTTTACTATTGTCTAGAAGTGTGTATCATAAATACATTATTATACACACATATGTTCCTAGATTAGGTTCTATACATAACAACGAACAAATCATATAACAAATAATGTCTACAGAATTAGAATCGTATGAAAATTTAACAATTAAAAAATATAACTAATTATTAAATTATTCTACAGTTGTTTTATGATTTCGTTCTAATATAAACACAGCAAGTAAATTTATAATTAAAACTTTCATAGCAAAATAACAAAACTCCAGAAAAATGTTTGAACATGAAAGTAAGGTACGGCTTTAGGCCAGTTGGTTAAGGTGCACTAATTCTGAGCTTCACATTTGGCAGCACCTGAATTCGATTCCTGATACTTGCAGTCTCAAAAATAATTATTAACGAATAATTAAATACAATAATTATTTTCAAGACCACTGATGATGGGTATTCGGCAATACTCGAAACAGTTGTATGGTCAGCCAAAAATTCAGCTAATTAAAATAATATAAAAAAATTTTTTGTTGTTGTAGTTCACTATTGTTCGAAGAAACCTCTTTATAAATACATTTTATGAAATGTATTTTTAAAATGTTTATTTCAAAATTGGTACTTATTTTTTTTAGTGTATTTTTTGGGCTGACTGACCACAGAGCTATGTCGGGCACATGTCATTTATAGTATTTGGAAATATTTTTTAGATTTGTCTGTACACAATTTTAGATTGAAAGTGTCACGTATTGTGCCCTAATAAATTTGAAAATCAGAGTAATGTGTTGAATCTCTCAGCTGATATTGTTATTGATTTAAGTTATTGAAATTTAGGTTCGTGAATTAAGCTTTTCTATGGCCTGAGTTTATCTTTTCTAATATTGATTTTTATAGCTTTTATAATTTTTACACTGTTAGTGCTTTCAGATCTTAACAATATCTAGTTTCTTTAAAAGTTATAGATCATATATTCAGATTATATTTATAACTGTCTAGCTTAGATAAGGTCAGACAAGAGATACGTACGTTGTCTGATATTAGAAAATTTCAATCGAGCAATGTTCTAACCTTTGAAAATCTGAAAGCTCTTCTCTATAGTTATTACTTCTACTGACGCGAGCATAAATTAACATTAAACTCATTTAAATTATCAGTTAAAAAATACTCTAACAGATATTTTCGAAGTTATGCATCTATATATATAAAATGTACAGTACACAAATGCGAAAGATAGTATTAATAGAAGACTATACTAGAAGAATAAAGTGGTCCTCATGTTATTCAGACATGCCGAAAGCTCATGCCAATTATACGGTCTTTTCGGTCATTGCCAAGGACGTGTTATATAGAGAGTCATATCATAATTGTCAATTTCCTACTTCTACTACTATTTTGGTACTTGTTAGTTGTGCTTAAGTTTAAAAGGTAGTTATTTTTGTATGATTATGTGAATCAGGCATATTTGTTCCTTAAAGGCACAAGATCTGATATTTATAATTAATCAACACTGTTTTGTTCTTATAGCAAGAAATCTACTATGCCTGCAATGCTTCGCTTTAGAATCCTCTTCTTTTTTATTCTGCTGTATTATTGCTTAGTCTTTAAAACTGCATAAAATCTCTAGAGTTTTTAAATTAAGGTGGAAATATTTTTAAAAAAAAAATATAAACTAATATTTTCGTAATGTAAATAAAGTACTCGAGCGAAAACAATATACATGAGGATGTAAATTTTTCTTATAAAAATTTTCTATTTACTGAAATAAATTTTGTATGCAATTATGAACTTCTTAGCGTATCTTTTCAATTTAAATCAGCAACTTCAAAACTCAAACTCAACAACTTTAAAATTCAATTCGAAGTTAATTTGCATACTTTTCCGACTTACGAAAATGCTGTGCTGCTTATATATTTTAAATAAAGGAAATAAAGGAGAGCACTGTTCCAGAAAAAGGTATCCCTGCGAAAGTAGGTGAATGAATTTTTACATATTTTGCCCTTTTTAACTGTATTCGTTATATTTTATGTTTGCATAACAAATTTCTCCTTTCTTTTTTTCGCTATTCGAAATAGAAAACTGTTTTAAAAGGTCAACAAGTTTGGTTAGAATTCAGCTAACCTGAGCAACTCAGATGCGAATTCTGTGTGGTGCAAACTATGGCGAAAAATTATTTAAGTAAATATGAAAAATAATAAAATAGTTTGTAGCAGAAAAAATAACAAAATTTTCATATAAAACAAAATAAAATAAAATAAATTTAAAAGAGTAAAAATAAAAATAAAAATTAAAATAGAAAGAATTTTTGTGCAGAAAGTTTCTGGCAACGCGTGCTTTTGGCTTCATATTAAATAAATTTAATTTTACCCTGGTTAACTTTAAAAAAAGTTTTCTTCACAGTTTAAATGGAATTAAATCATCAAGAAGAATATAGTGGCGAATGGCATAACTAAATACGAGGACTGTTAGATGAGTTAGGAATAAATGAAAGGAATTGAATTTTTGCCTGCTTCTAATTTAATTTTTTACCTGTCCCATATAAGTTCTATATAATTTCTGCATTAGTATAGAAACTGATAGCGATCCAAAGTGTCTATGTGCTCACCCGGAGTTGACTATCGCATATATTCTTGATGACTCCCCAATATATCCTAGAAAGGTACGAAGGTCGGACCTCCATATTATAGTTTCAGATACGATAGTTTGGTTAGTTGTTTTAGATCTGTATCGTCAACATTCATACATCTCTGCAACCACAAAATGAATTTAAAAGTGTTGATATTAGAAAATTTAGTTTGAAAAAGTTAGTTAGAGCTACGTTTCCAGTTTTAATGAAAATCAGTTTTAAAAAAGTATATATTAGGCATTATTACAAATAACATTTTGCCATTTTTTTGGATGACTTCATGTAGAACTACTGAGACAGACTTGACCACTGCCGTGATTAATAGACAAATAAATTGGCCAAGTAATTTTCAGCGGCTCTTCAGTGATCGAGCAACCCACTTCTGGATGCAACGTTGACACATAGCATACTCACTGTAAATCGCACCAATTTTTTGGCACAGTCTTACAGAAGATTAATGTTTTTTTATAGTAATACAGCATCACATAGCGTATTTTTGCTACCAACATTGGATTAGATTGGATTTTAATCGCTATATCCGGAGATATTACTTTAAGACGTCCTGAACACTCAACATCTCTCGTATTCAGAAAACAATAATAAAGTTATTTAAATTACGTGTTAATCATTGCTTAACGGATTCTGGAATGTAGTTCCATATGATGGAATAATTAAGCTTGTGAAGTTTCTTCTCTATTTTCTAAATATTTTTTTTTTTGGCATGAATATTTATTTTTTCATTTTTGCAAAATTGGTATATCTTACAGTTATCGGCTGTAATAGTAATATATATTTCCATTATAGAAAAATAATATGGATTAATACAAAAAACAATTATATAATATAATTAATGAGTTTTTTTTTTGGTTGACCCCTGATCATACAGATCTTTTAGACATAACCAAATTGCTATCATCTGTCATTAAAAAAATATTTTTTTTTTGGATTTTATATTAAATATTTAAACTTCAAGTACTCGGGGTTATACTCGTATCCTGTCAAATTAAGAACAGAAACTCATGTAGATACCTTAACCAATTCATTGTTTGGCTTTTAAATTTTCTGGCAATTTAAAAAAAATAATTTATTATAAAAATTTAAAAACAAAATAAATATTTAAAAAATATTAAAAAAATATTTTATTTCGTATTTTTTTTATGTTAAATAATTATCAAACAGCCCTCGTAAATATACCGGATTTAAAAAATGAATGCATTTTGCTGCTTGTTTGGTTGTTAAACATTTTAACTGCTAAATTGGAGTACAAAATGTGTTATTTTTGAGATAAATTTTGCATTTTTCTAAAATTTGGTTATAAATATAATTTTTATTTTTCACTTTTCATGGCTTAAAGAATATGTCAGTTGCAGTTTTGCTGTTCTCTTCAGTTCTTAGCTATGTCAGATTTTATTTCCATATATTATATGCAGAGCAGAGTGCAGCTTTTGCAAATTGCATGTCAGTTAAATTCGTTGTCAGCCTAATGCTGTTAAACTGCATATGCTGCCGACTGCCTTAAGCCTTTAACTAAAAGATACGTATTCATGATATAATCCAAAACCGTAGGTAAACATGTTATCCTGACTAAAAGCTTTTATTTTTATTCCTTTTTCAATTTACTTTAATTTGTTTAAGATTAAATTATTAAATATTAATTGCAGTGTGTGTTGTAGTGCCTCTTAGTTAGTTAATATCCTTAACTCATTTCAAATTAATTTTATCATTTTTATTTTTTTTTTTACTATTTACAGATGTCCTACTTGGCAGCACTGAATATTCTACATCGCTGGATATGTGGGGTGTTGGGTGTATATTTGTTGAAATGGTCACTGGCATGCCAACATTCCCCGGTATACGTGATACATATGATCAACTTCATAAAATATTTAAATTGCTCGGCACACCTACTGAGGAAACGTGGCCGGGTGTCACACATTTTCCTTATTACAAACCACGTAGGTTAGGTAAATATATAATGTGGTGTAAATATGTATATATGTATATACATATATATCTATATGGAACATTCTTTTTAAATCAAATTAAATTTTCTCTTAATTTCATTTCGTTGTGCTATTTTTGTATGGTTTCATTTCCTTTATTTCCTTTTATTTGGATGTATTTTTTCTAATGTTGGTATTGGGAATGCTTTTACTTTCTTTCTGGAAATTTTTTCTAATTAAAATAAAAATAGAATTACTTCATTTCTTTGAAGTTGTCGTTCTCAATTGTCATTTCATTCATTCAAAAATCTACTTTATTTGCATAAAGAGTATTTATAGAAATTTTATTTGAGAAGTGTTTGCTTTTTATGGTACTTTTTTTCATTTTTTTTTCTTTATATATTATTTATTCCTTTTTAAATGCTCTTTGACATATTTGCCTTTGTGCTGTGTAACTTTCCATTTTCTTTATTTAACTTTTCTTTAACATTTTCCTATCACATGATTTAAGAATGTTTTTCTATGGTTTGTGATAAATGAAAAGTTACCTTAATTTTATCGAATTTATTTTAATTAATTTTTTCTATTTTTATTTTAGTATTTTATATTGTATTATTGTATTTGTTATATATAATTTTATTGTCTTTAATTTTGTTTAATTATATATTATTTTATTTCATTCTGTATTATTTTATAGTTTATTATAAATTATTTTATTTTCTTAAATTTAATTTTATGTTATATCATTTTATTTTCCTTAATTTTCTTTAATTTTATTTTACTATACATTACTATTTTATTTTGTTTTATTTATGTACTATTTTATTACTTCATTTTTTTAATTTATTATATATTATTTTATTATTTAATTTTTTAAAATTATTATATATTATTTTGTTATTTCATTTTTTTAATTTTATTTTATTGTATATTATATATTTATATATATTCATATATATACTATATATATAATATTTATTTTTATTTTATATTTATATTTTATTTTCTTGTATTACATATTATTTTATTTCATTTCATTTAAGTCCATTTTGTTTTATTTTATATTATTATAATATAATATTATTTTCTTTAATTTTATCTAATTATATATTACTTCGTTTTTTTTTTGAAATTTGATTTTATTATATATTATTATATTTTCTTTAATTTTATTTTATAATGTATTATTTATTATTAATTCATTTTATATTTCTTTTTTTATTTCATTTCTTTTTTTAATTTAATTTCATTTTATTTAAGCCAAATTTGTCTTATTTTATTTTGTTATTTATTATGTCACTTTAATTTTATTTTTTTTATATATTATTTCATTTTATTTTTTTTGTGTATTATTTCATTTTATTTTTTTATATTCTTTTATATTTGTTATTATTTTCCATACTAGTTCTGGCATATCAGAGTTTATTGTTTTATTTATACTAATTTTTCAATTTTTAAATATATAAAATAATTTTCCTTGATTGGCTCATTTTCTTTAACTTTTTTTAATTGTAATTGCTAATAATATATTGTTTGTTTTTGTGTAATTTAGTTTTAATATATAAATTTTAAGTCTTTTATGACATAAGTGTCATAATGTATTATAGTTCACATTATGTATTACTTTTGAATAAATTTTTATTACATATGTTACTACAATATTCTATATAAAAAGTATCCGGAACTTTTCATTTGAAAGGCGCGCCTAAAACAGTCCCTCACATAGATTAACTAACATATGGAATCGAGTGTAGTAATTAGACTTGGCTCCGTGTAGCCAATTTTGAATCACTGAACGCAGAAGAATAATTTGATTAATTCAATCAGATTTAAACTAAATCTCAGATCAAAACCACAACTCATACCTACGAGTACATGTTGGTTTTCATATTTTTCTTACCACTTGAGATAAAATTTCGCTAAAAGAAATTATCGTTAATTTAACTAGTATGTAGTTAGAGCAAATTTTTCTGAGTGTGCTTCAAAACGGAGAAGTATCTGAGTCGATTATGTATATTCTAAATAAAAAAAGTCTCTAAGAACTTACAACCTACGAAGAAAGCACTGACAAAGCTTTAACAGATGATAATATTACTATTAAAATTGCAATGAATAATTTCATCACAACAAATGCTTTATCAGTTAAACTTATTCTGTTTTTCGCAATATAATTTATAAGTCCAACACTATTCTTTAAAACTACTCAACTTTGTTCTGGTATTTCGTTTGCTTTGTCAACAAATAACTGAGACTTTAATTACTGAGATTATTAATTCCAAAGTAAAAATTGCACTTATACATTTTCGCATATTTTTCCCAATACCACGCCAGTTACTGGATTTGAAAAATATTTTCTATATTATGGTTAAAGCTTAATCTTTAATAATTTTTAATATTTAATATTTAGTAATTTTTAATATTTAATATTTATTGATTTAATTAAAAAACATATTTAATAATATTTAATATTTTGTGAAATTTTATGTTATCTCATCTATTTTATTTTTTCTAATAAATATTTTAAATTCTATGTTCTAAGTTCTATGCTTTTTATTTTATTTTTTTAATTCTTTAATTTATTTTAATGAATAATTTTTTTTTAGTTTTTTAATTTTTAACGCACAGAAATAACAGTATTTTATTTTTTTGTCTATTTCTTTTTATTTGGCAGGGTTTTATCGACCACATAAATTAGGTCACAATTTTCCTAGACTTTATGATATCGCCGAAGGTGAGGCGATAGCAAATGCCTTCCTGCAACTACACCCGGAACAAAGAATAGGAGCTGAGGAGGCGCTGCATCATCCTTACTTTGCGCAGTTGCCAAAAAAATTATATGAATTGCCTGATGGTGAGTTGCTATTCTGATACAATAATTTTATTCTATTTGTAGTTTTTTCTTTTACTATTTTCTTTAAATTTAAACTTGGTACATTGATTCTTATTCAAACTGAACCCAATTAAACCAGAATTTATTGTAAAAAATTAAATATTTAAATTGAAATTGGGGAAATGTAATCATTATTTTAGTTAAAGTGCAGAGCACAGCATCAGCTGTTCAAACAAAATTTGACGTAAAGTTATAAAACTTTTAAATGCCAAAATATTTTAGTCGATAGTATTTTTATTGTTAAGTAGAATAACTTTTAGGTCAAAAAAGTTAGTGGTATGGTAAAACCAGATATTACTCACAAAAACATCTTTACACATCAACAAAAAAAATTTAATCAGTTGATTAAAGCGATCTGATTTGACGGTTTCTGTCAAACTTTCAGCATTTTCAAAATAGTACGAACACCATCATCACACATTAAAGCCGAGAATTGCATCATACCACTGGATGCTAAACGATTATTATTCGATCCATATTATAAAATGGCACCTTCAAACCGAACACTACATCATATCTGTGTATGCACATTAGTGGTTAGTATTCGCTTCATATTATAAAATGGCAAGCCTAAACCGAAGAAACGTATTAACTCTTAGAAAATGTGGTGGTTCCGTTAGCAAATGTAAAGTGCTCTGATATCAGACAATCGTAGGATAAATGGAGGACAACTAGATGTGGCTACGAATTGTGAATTATTTTATTGTAGAGATTTTTAAGCTTGAAAAAACACTTTATTCCACTTTCGTTCTCTTTGAACTAAAAATACAATCATTTAAATATATCTGATCAGTAGAAATTAATCGGTTCAAATTATAGACTTCAAAAGAATATTTAATTTAATTATACAAACATAACATGAAATGATATAAAGTTTTGTTTCTGATAATAATGTTTAAAAAGTGCTTGATTCCAACATAATAATGTCATTTAAACGCATTATTGATTTTTAAAACTCTATATATACCTCTACTGAGGTTAGGTAAGGTTCGAATTTACCAGTCGACTTTGGGTCGGTATTGTATTAATATAAACATTTGTAGTGCAACTGGAAATCCAGTTGCTGAGTCTCCTAAAGCTAATAAAATTATTATTAGCTTTATTTTACTTGATTTCAAATTTGCTATATTGCACAGAAATTTAAAACAAGTATATTATATATATAAAGCTAACAGCTATGGCATTTTAGCCGTCTACCGGGCTAAATTTTAATAATTTTTTACACATTCTGCAACTGTGAGTCTTTCCTTTCCATGGTAATTTGCCAAATAACACTGAATAAAAATATCAATTTTACTGGGAGTATCAAATATTGCCCCTTTTATGCTTAAAGTATATTAAGTACTAGTTTATTTACCTTGCAGAACCTTTAGAAGACCATTAAAAAATCAATGAACTTTTCAAAATTGCCATAATTTCATACAACAATAAATCTCTGCATAAAGTTTAAGATTTTCTTATCATCATATTAAACTTAATATTTTGTAATCTTGAGGTATTTCTTTAATCAAATAATCAGGAAAATCTCAAAGTTTTAAATAAACAGGGCACACGCCCAATGAATTTTCAAGAAACTCTCTAGTGGTTCTTTCAATAAAGCACTAAAGTTTGAACATTTTTATTCAGAAAAATAAAAAAAAAATTAGTATAATAACGAAAATAAAAACTAAAAATAGAGAAATGCAAGCAGAATTTCAAAATTTATTTCAAATTAAAATAATTGCAATCATTGTTAAGAAAACTACAAGTAATTTCAAATTTCGACAAAGTTTTCAACAATTCCAACTGCTTAAAAAGTACAAAGTTTTTGCATAAAAGTATAAAATTCAATTAAAATAAAGTTAACATTTATACACTGCGAGAAAAGTAAAATAATAACAAAAATGAAAATAAAGAAATTAAAAAAGTTTCTCCTCGAAAGTGGCACACTGTGCAAAATGTGCAACAAATTTCATATTATCATTATTCCTTCATAAAGCACAGCATTATTCCTTCGAACCAATGTACGACCAATACACGCAGGTAACGCTACAAACGTATAAACGCATAAACGTATAAACGCACAAATGCAAACGTCATAACGCGAACTGCAGGGGTATGGTGAGGCGAATGTGCATGTGACATTTGTGTTAATGGGTAAAGCAGTTGCAAGAACTTTTGCGCGGCGGTTGTATCATGTCATTAAGTTTTGCACATAAAATATCCTTAGTTTTAAGTAGATAAAGCGATTTAAAGGATTAAAGGATATGCAGAAGTACTTTTACTGATGCATGTGAATAATAAAATATTTCATGCTTATGCCTCTGCGTAGTTGCTTCGGCAGGGACAATTAAAAAAATTGTATTATTAAGTGATAATTTTAGTATATGTTGGTAATTTTATTGATTAAAAATAAAATCTTTAAAAATGAAATTAATTTTATATATTTTTTTGATGCATAATTACAATTATTAAATTTTATTGATTTTAAATGAAATCTTTAAAATTTAACAAAAATGTTCACTTGAAAATGTGACAGAAAATATGAAAAATATTTTAAAAATATTTTATTAAATGATAATTTTAGTATTATTAGTAATTTTATTTGATTTAAACTTAGTTTAATAATTGAAATTATTAAAATGTATCAAATTTATTTACTTTAAAAAATATAGAAAATACTTAAAAAACATATTCGAAAAGTAGTGAACGACAACAACAAAAATTTTTTTTATATTATTGTTATTAATTAAATTTTTGGCTGACCACACAGCTATTTCGAGTACCATCAATTGCATATCTTCGAATTATTTCTTGTATTTAATTATTCGTAAATAATTTTATGAGACTGCAAGTACCAAGGGTTGAACTCGTGCCCTGTCAAATTCGAAGCTCAGAGTCAGTGTTCATTAGCCAACTGACCCAAAGCAGTATTTAACTTATGTTATGATCTAATTGAAGTTTTGTTAATTTGCAGCGAAAGTTCATTAAGAATTTCACTTGCTTGAGTGAAAACTCACTTAGTTCAGTTTTTATTATTTTGAAGTCAAAAACTTGTAGATCAAACCTAACCGCTGTGATTGGTAAAGCGGGTAAAATCAGTATGCGAAAAAAGGAGTATTCAGTATATCACAACAGTTTCAAAATCTCACCAGAAGCATTAATTATTGGTATATATTTGGACCGTAGCTTAAACACTATAACTTCCGATGCAATAGTCCTACTTCAATTAGTCGGATTATTGTAAAAATGTACAGGAGTAAAGGATCTACTTTACTTATGAATGCTGTTGGTAAAAAATAGCTTCATCAAAATACTTATTTTGAAAAGCGATTGTTCATTATTAAATTGATTTCATATTCTTATTAGATTCTTATTCTTGCTCTTATTATTCTTATTCTTATTAGGCAAAAAGAGTTCTATGAAATCTCTTATAGGTTAGGTTAGGTTCGGAAGGCGCGTGCTGCCAATTGTCAGCACTTCCAGTCGGAGGCATATTTTGCCCATTGTGATGCCATGAAATCTCTTGTAATAAATATGTTTATATCAAAATAATTTGTGTTTAGTACTTCAAATCAGCTGTAGAATAGTTGAATTAATTAATTTTAAAAATTTTTAAGAAATCAATTAAGCAAATATTTAAATAACATGTTCTATATTTATTTAAAATAATTTATTAAACTCATTAATATAAAGTTTATAAAATAGAACAAAATATACTTAAAAATATTTTTATTTAATTATTATTAATTTTTGAAAATATCCGTTAAACTCTAAGTTCTCAATTGATATTGATTTGCCTTGAGAAATCAATATTCCTTTAGAATGTCATTTTAGCATTACTTCTTAAGCATGTACTGTGTTAATGATAAGTGCGAAAACTATGAATGCATTTATTCTGCAACTCATGAATAAATGCACTTCATTTGCATTTGTCTGCTGTTATAATCGTACTAAACACAACTACAACAAGAACTGACTACAATTATGCAAAATTCAGAACAAGTCATAACACTCAGTTATCAAAAACAAAAAAAACCAACAAAATATCATTACACATTACACGTTTCAGTATATAACGAAAGGGAAAAATTGTTTCTGTTGCCCTTCTAAAGTGAGAACTTTTAAATGCAAATTCCTAGTCCAACCTCAACTCATTGCAGTCAAGTCGATTCAAATCCAACCAATTCAGAATGAACTAAAGCAATGCCAAGTAAACACAACGAAGCAACAAATGGAGAATACGAGAATACGCCTATTACGAGATTGACAACATGACTGCCCTGAATCCAAATGAAAATAGAATACCAGAAAATTGGTAGATGTTGCACATACCATAGACAGATACAATTCGAGTACATGGTATTTAGCACTGCGTGCATGTACCCATAATACCCACTGTGCTCAATTGCGATTTCAATTTCAAAAGCGAAATATTTTCCAATGAATTTAGCACAACCAACATAAATTTTAACTTTGAATAGGATTTTCCATATTTCGAAGCTCGTTTTGTTTTCCGCACTCCTCACTACACACTCCATACCTTATTCCGTATTCGTTTTTGGTTTTTGCTTTTGTATTTTTGGTATTATCCGAAAAGTACTTGAAACGCAACAGAAAAACAATCGAAATTATTACGCAGCACAAAAACCCCAATTGTTTTAATATTGGTGCCATTGCATATATTTGCAATACCACCCGCTCAGCATCCGCATCTCATCCCAACAACTCCAACTCTGCACCTATCTAGTTGCTTTCCAGATATACTGTTCACTTGTTCGAGTTGCTTCCTCTGCTCTCTCTCTATGTGTGTGTATGTGTGTTTTCTGTGTTGTATTACAAAAGTTTTATGTTATGGAACTCATGTTTTATGATTGTTTACGACAGTTTTGAAATTGGAATTGCATTTAAGTGCATTGCATGTCGTTTAAACAAATAAGTGCAGATATAGTAATTTATGATCGGAGTTAACGGATTTATAAAAGGCACTGCACTACAATTTTGTAAGTGCATTAGAGTTTCTCTGTTAGCAGTTCGAAGTTTCGAATTTACCCAATAACAATTTGCATTATTGGTGGAAAAAGTTTTCATATTGAAGTGGCTCCATAACTTCATTTTCAGAGAAAATATTCTCTGCATAAGTGATTTTTAAAATATTATATTGAGTTTGAATTTTACTAAAATTTATATCCACTTTTTTTTTCTTCTATATATAATAAAATTAAAACATTGAAATCGTTCATGACAAGGAACTCATTCTATAAACATTTTTATTCTGTGCTCTTAGTGCAGTTAATTAGCACTTTTTCTATTTTATTTGTGCGTTATCATTTAATTGCTACTCTGGATGCTGTTTATTTTAATATATGTAACATGTAGATTTGAGTTAAATTGAGTAATGAACGCATACGGGAGTGAAATGAAAGGATTAATTGTGTTATCAAACTGACATTTTTAATGTTCGACATAAAAACGATGTAGAAAAAAATTCTTTGATCCAATAATTCAAAGAGGTCTATTGTTATCTGCTACAATTGAATAACTGATGATAAGAACATTTAATTATGATTTTGTATTATAATTAGTATGTATAATTTTTGTGCTACAAAAAATTACGTACCAATTGTTTGTCAATAGAATATCCACGGAGACAAAAGAATGGACATACAACGAGATACCTTCAAACTACTTAAGGAATTTAAAAGTTAAACTGTTAGGTGTTCAACAGTGAAACAATAAAACAATAAAACGCCTTCAATAAAAAAATTAAAAAATACAACAAAAATGACAATTTAACTGGAACAATGATATTTCAATTTAAGAAGAAAATGCAATCTAACACTTCGAGTCCAAAAACTCTATTCAAACTAAGTTGTCTGTTGCCCGAAAAAAAATTTTAATAAGAAGGTTCTAACAAATGCAAAAAATAAACCAATCGGATGAAAAAGCTTTTACATAAACACTAGTTCCCAATATACTAAAGGAATCATCAAATCAATCACTTTCTTAAAAAGGGAAAATTATAATAAGGAAGAGAATTTCAGAAAAATTGTTAAAAGTATTTCCAGTAACGTTTTCTTAACACGCGTTAAATGGGATTTAAATGAGATTTTACTAAAAAATTGTACCGGATTTGGTATCATTAAGAAGAGATAGAATCCATCAATCACTTTTTATGTCTCTGTCCAGGACTACAGACGAAGCGGCTTTAATGTCTATGAGACCACTACTTCATTGGACTGATAGATATAATAAACGAGGGCTTGTCATATCTTCTCTGCTTTATAGTTTAACAACGATGATACCCAGAGATAGCAACGGCTAGTATAACTTATGTCTTCCAAGCCACATGAAGGTATTACAATGGTGAATAGATATCTCCGAGTAGTTATACTTATATCAGCATGTTCTTTTTCAAATTATTGACGCGATAATGGATTCCCATTGTGGTTTCGCCCGTTGTTGCCATTTTCAATGTAGATAACATCCTTGTCGCTACAAATAAAAATAAGAGTCGATCTGTTTTGGTCAGAACAGCTCGTAGATCTCGATTATGCTGGCGATATCTGTTTGATGTATGATCATTAAACAAAAATCATGCATAGTCTCAAAGTAAAGTTAAAAAAACAAACCTCATAAAATTCATCCTTGAATGGAATCCATATGGAATGCAAATTAAAACCTACGACAGACGTAGAACAAGACCGTAAGTCAAATGGTGTCGTACTGTATTGTTGAATTCGAACAAATCGGGATGCACGTTTTTGGTTGAATGAAAGCCAAATTACTGGACCTATCCGTATAATATAGGTGATCATATCACTATACATTTCATATAATCTACTGTTGTCAATGTCTTTAAGTCCTAATTTTAAAAGTTAGTAGTGGTTTATTTTTATAATTATAATAAATTGTAAATTAAATATTAGTAAAGTATTTTTTTTATATATAATATATATCTATTTCAACTGAAGAACCTGACTTATGCCTTAAATAACAATTGTTGACATGACAATTTATCTTTGGTACTTTTAAGTTTTGATTGATTGATTCGGTATTCATAAAGTTATTTTGTGACCATCGAATCTCTCTTGGGTTACCGAGACAAGTGATTTATGGTACTTTATTCATTCTAATCAATTCAAATATGGGCTTTTTGGAAGATCTTCATATTAGTATATAATTTATAGTAATTTATATAGTAATTATAGTAATTTATAGTAGGCTTCACATACTCATTACTCACTTACAGCTATATAAAGTTATGCTAACAATTTAGTTAATCTTTATAAGCCCACCAATATAAAAAAACTTTAAAAGTTTATAGTTAATATTATTTCATTTTTACATATTT
>NC_051846.1:25789915-25794945 GCF_002237135.1 Teleopsis dalmanni
ACTTTGATCTAATCTTAAACTAAACTGTGCAAAATAGTCTCACTGTCCTTTTATTATTCTGTGCAGGCCAATGAGTGGACAATCTGTTTTTTAATTGTGGCGTTTTTCGTTTGAAGAATGCTGCTGTCCACAAATCATATGGGTTTGCCAACTGTATTGGTATATAAGTATATTGATATAATATAAAGAGGTTTTCTAACAGTAGTGAAACTACAACAACAAAAATTTATTTTATATCATTTAAATTAATTTAATTTTTGGCTAAACAAAAATCATTATTTTAGTAAGATTTTTTATTTTAACTGTATAACATTAACATAACATATAGATAAAATTGAGGGTTCCCTTACAATATCTGAATAATTTTATTTAAATTTTTTTTTATGAAGAGATTTTTCAAACAGTAGTGAACTACAACAACAAAAATTCGTTTTATATTATTTTATTTAATTGAATTTTTGGCTGACCATATAGCTGCTTAAAGTATTGCCAAATACCAATCATCAGTGGTCTTGGAATTACTTCTTGTATTTAATTATTCGCAAATAATTTTTTGTTTGGAATAATAATCAGGAATAATAATAATATTTTATAAATTTATTTATACTAATTTTTCTATACCCTTCTATTTTTAGTTTAACTCATCAACGTGTTGCTTTGAAAGAAATTAGACTGCAAGAGGAAGAAGGTGCACCATTTACGGCGATACGTGAAGCCTCGCTACTGAAAGAACTGAAACACTCAAATATTGTAACCCTACACGATATTGTACATACGAGAGAAACGTTAACATTTGTATTTGAATATGTGGTAAGTTTGTATTATTTAACAAACAAACAAATTATAAATAAAGTAATTAAATTTTATTTTTGTTTTTCTAACAACAGAATACCGATTTATCACAATATATGGAAAAGCATCCCGGTGGTCTGGATCATCGTAATGTACGCTTGTTTCTATTTCAATTATTGCGTGGCCTGTCCTACTGCCATAAACGCCGTGTACTGCATCGAGATGTGAAGCCACAAAATCTATTGATAAGCGATTGTGGCGAATTAAAATTAGCAGATTTTGGTTTAGCACGAGCGAAAAGTGTTCCAAGTCATACGTATTCGCATGAAGTGGTTACGTTATGGTACCGTCCACCAGGTATGTAACTATACTATGACTTTGACTTTTACTAAATAAATGCATATTATGTGTATTTGTTTACTGATTAGCAAAGTACAAAACAATTGATACAATAGATGTGTTGGTAACATTTTGTTAACATGTTGCCATATCAGCTTTTTAGTTAATTAGTTCTGTTATCCTCATAAGCTTGACTCTTATTCAAATCTGTAATTTAAATTAATTTCATATCTCTATTTACTGTTGTGATATGTTTGTTTTAGCCAAGTATACTATATATATAGGGTATAATAAAATACATACAAGCACACAATGCATTTAAAGTAATTGTAGTGTACTGCCAAAGATAAAGCCACTTTGTGACTAACAATTTTGTTGCTGTTGCTTTTGTTTTGGTTTCTGTTTACCAGAAATTTAATAAATAAACAAGCTTATTTCAAAAGTTGGTATAACTAACCACAACCACAATTTCAAGCTCAGCAGGATTGTTGGATTGTAGGAATGTGAATGAATGTATTGAAGTGTATTCATGCATTCCTGGAACAATAAACTGAAAATTATCGCTTGTACGCATAGTTAAAGTCAGCCAGCCATCCTGGCTGGACTGGGCTTACCTGCAACTGCAGTCTATGAGTGCCATTGCGTATGGCAGGCAAGTTTTTAATTAAAAACAAACATTTTTTCTGTTTTTTTTTTTTGCTGATTTTATTGTATTCATACTTTAACATTGTTTAAGGCGAAATATAAAAATAAAGGATTTATATTTTAACAGAAACAGAAAAATGTCTCGATCTTTTATGAAATCGGAATTATTTGTCATCCGCCACACCAAATTATTTGTTAAATATCTTTTAACAAAATAAGACAAAAAAAACATTTCTTCAACAACTTTTTAGGTTTTCTTTCATTCGGTACTTTTGTGCTTCGCATGCATAATTAATTTTAATTTTTTAGTCAAATATTATAAAAGTTTTGAAAACTCCTTTCATTAAATTTTCTGCCTTGCAGTGCCTTTCGGTTGCTGTGCCGAAATTCAAATATCTCAGAACTTGGATAATTATTTTCTTCCTCTTATTTTGTTTAGCTAACAGAGCATGCCTAATTGAATTACAAGTAGGATAGCAGAGATATATTTCAAATACACAAATTTACCAAATAAATACGTCCTTAATCCTTTCATGCTTACAAAAATATTAACTTTGGTTTCTGTTTTCTGAAGAAAGTAGCAGCAGGCATTTCTCTTTAATTTTTTGTTGTTGTTTTTTTTTTGGTGCATTAATTATGAATCTTATTTATATTATTATTTTTCCTTTTTTGGCACAAATGTATTAGATATTTCGTAATATATGCTTTGTGGGATTAATGTATTTGTAAGGATATGTTTATATTTATGTTGTTGACATCAAATTTTCATTAGCAATAATTGTTTAAAAAAGGTTTCACACCAGAATTAAACTGTAAACCGAAAAACGAAAAAAAAAATATATAATTTGGCCGAAATTAAAACCGAAACTGAACCGAAAAAATATATTGGCTTACTTCAATTTAGCACCTTATAGCTAGCTATCGGATAATATAGGCACATTTCCTTTCAAATTTTAAAATATATTGATAACATTTCTTTTTATCCAAAGATATGAATATTTGCATTTAAAGATATGAATATTACATATATATTACATATAGTAAATATATATTTAAATAGCTTAAAAAGTTGATCGGAAATAGTTTTTAATTACTACCGAAAAAGTTCCATCTGTTATTGAATAAATTCTTTAAGTAAATTTTTTAGTAAAAATGAATTAAATAATTTTGTAAATGATGTAAATGATCATTGTTGAACCGAAAACCCTAACAGATATCGAAATTTTTTGCCGATTTTAAAGCGATAATATTGAATTATAATAAAAATAAGAACGAAAGAATTCCAAATTTTAAGCACTGTTTCTAACTTTACATACGTTTATAAAGAGTTTTATTTAAAAAAATTTAATTTTTGCGTAGTCGGATATTGATTTCTATTGTGTTGACCATTTTTAGTACTGCTAGCTAGCACTTTTGCTCTTTATTACTCTTGTTATGCCAGTTTTTGGTATTGGAGGTCCACAATACCTGCCGTGAAGACTTAACACCACAGTGGGCTTCACACACGCATCGGTGTATTGCGCCAATGAACGCTTCATTGGAACTTCAAGGAATTCCGCCGGTTTGGGCATAACTTTCCCCTTGGTAAAGAGCGAAACCTATCTAATACCTCTACTGTTCTTTGGATCACAGCAACCGCTTGGTAACCCGCGTAATCCACACCCTTTAAGGAGCCAACCTCAATGATCAGAACTGTCGAAGCTGTTAGCCCTGACCTCCGTGGTATCAAAATTTTACCTCCAATTGGGTGTTATAAATGAAATTCACTTACTACCAGTGTTACTCCAAATAGCATCGGGATGGTGCCTACAATGAATTGAACGGTCAACAACTAAACACGGACTGTTTTTGATATTGTCACCAATTACTCAGTTTTTTTTCGCATTTTCTGTTTCGAGAAATTGGTCTTGTTTATTTTGTCCCCTATCAGTTTTACTCTTTTTGTTTTGTTTTGTTGTTTAACCGATATTTTATTATTTATTGGTTGTCAATTGATTTTGTTTGTCTTGTCCATTTTTGGTGGTGCTAGCTAGCACTTTACTCGTTTTTGCTGTTATTGTCCCTTTTTTATGCTGTTTTGAGATATTGGTCTTGCTTATCTTGTTTTATCTTGCGTTTCCTCTTATTGATACATATTTATCTGACTTTAGTGCTGTCTTCATTCAATATTATTTTTATTCCTGCCGTTACTATTGTATAATATGTGTATAAACAAGTTAGCTATACCTGAGCATAGAATGCGTGCAAGGCTGTAGTGAAGAGTTTTACTCCAAAATTGATATGAATTTAATTTAATAACGCAACTCTTATACATATGAGTGTACATAACATAATTACTTTAATATATTAGATTGAGAATTTTTCCACCAAGAATATACAAAATATATAAAACTTGCTTCTATCAATTTTATTTTTTAATTTAAATTAATATAACTTATTTTCTAATGATTTCAATAAACATAGCTTAAATAATTTTTATATATTTCAATTTAATTTTTAATTATATTTTTTTCTTATTTCACCTATCAATTTTTCAATCCATTAATCCCATTCAATTTTTTTACTTATTACCTTTGATCCTTTTAACTTTGACCAACGCTTAGAAATTAAAAATTATTGAACTCTTCATAATGAATTACAGCAAAAACCTTCATAAGCAATCTTTACAAAACTATTTTCCCATTTTTTATAATTTTTTTTCTTATTTTTCTTACAAAAAAATTAGTCTATCTTTCATGTACTTTTTGTTACAATTTACTTCCGCTTCCGTTGTTTTCGGAAGCATGGTGTTTCCTTACATTTTCCCACTCTGGTTCTACGGTGTGAGAAATCTCAAAGGTTTTTAGTTTCATTCACTTCGCATTGCTTTCCACAGGATCTATCGATTTGTTATTAGAAGAGAGTAATGAATTTTAGGATTTATTTTTCTGATGTGTTTGCTTTATACACACACAAACGGTAAGAAAAAAAATTAAATATCGTAGAAACTGAAAAGCAGGAGTAAAGGATATATAAAATTATTTTAATATCTTAAATAAATATTTTACTATTGTCTAGAAGTGTGTATAATAAATACATTATTATACACACATACGTTCCTAGATTAGGTTCTATACATAACAACGAACAAATCATATAACAAATAATGCCTCTACAAACAGAATCGTATGGAAATTTAACAATTAAAAAATATAATTAATTATTAAATTATTCTACAGTTGTTTTATGATTTCGTTCTAATATAAACACAGCAA
>NC_051846.1:25795045-25806361 GCF_002237135.1 Teleopsis dalmanni
ATATATTACATAAAAGAAAAATAAAGGATTTCCTAGACTTTAACAAACTTACAGTTCGTGTTTTAACTGGAGTACGAACGAGGTACTTTATTATTGCAATAAAGCTTTAACGAAAACGCACTTCGAAAAACAGACTATACAGGTGTTCAAATAATACAGTCGAAGTGAATTCTATCAATTAACTTTCATATCTCCGCTTAGGAGATTAAGCAAGACGGCTCCAAAGTTTAGGATAACGTTTCTTTAGCAGTCTCTCTTTTACTTATTCTACCAAAAGTAGAGTTACCGGATTAACTTAGCTTCATTTGGAAAACCAAATGACTTTGCAAAGATACCATGTAGCCACATTTTGGAAGCAATGGAAACAATGCTAACTTCAAGAGAATGACAATGAACAATAGCTGTCTCCGAGTCTAAACGTTAATGTTTGCACCAGCCTAGGAGAGGTGCAAAACAAAAGCATAGAAAAATAAAAATCAACTGAGATCAGTGAGCAATGACAGCACAATATCGTTATGGTGAGTTCTTTAGCACTGCGAAATCCAAGCAAATAAAATTGCAGAGAGAAAAAAGAAAGGGACTAGTAGTTTCTTTAACAGAAAATACTAGATAAATACTTAGATTCTATTGAAAGTGCTTAAGAATACATCCAAAATTATTTTTCAAATTTTTTTTGTATTATTATTTCGTTAATTAACTTCACTCGTAGGATCAGAGGGACGAGTTTTTGAAAATTAGCAGAAGATATATATAAAACTACAGTGGATTATAAAAAGCGCAAACTAGTTTCACAAAGCTAATATGAATTTAAAACAAATATTTTGCTTAATAGGACAAAAATCAAAGGAGGAGTTATGCTGAGAGAATACTCGTCAGTAGATACCCAAATAGAAATATTAAACTGTGGAGAGAAATAAATAAGCAACTAAAAACTTTCTATTTATTTCTATATTAAAGTCCACAAATAACTGAATCTGATAGACTTTCCAAAAATAGACCTCATAAAGAGAATTTTCTGTATTAATCTTTCATCATCTAAATCTTAGAGATGAATCTGTTACCGATTTTAATTTAAGTTGATTAATAGTTTTTATAAAGCATTTTCTCAGCATTTTCTCAACTAAATAGTACATAAGAAATTAAGACTACTACAACTACCATTGACTACTGTCATTGAAGACGATGATAGGTTTAAGACAGATTATCATGTATAGCCACAAATCGTTTCCATAGTTTTAAAACTCTATTAATTTTAATGTGTGTATAGCATTGGCATTCAGGAATATTGATATTTAAAGAAACAAACAAAATATATTTATTTTAATGTTAAACATCGGAATTTTTAAAAATTTTTTTGTAATAAGTTAACTGAAACGATATGAAACTTATATATAACAATAAAAAAATAAAAAGAAAGTCTGTGAAATTATTCGAAGTCTCTCATTGTAAGCTGCTTATCAAATTATCTGTCAGTTACCTACTATCATCTTCAGACAAGAGCATTTCATACCGCTTCATTTAATGCAATAAAGATTTTTGTTACTCGTGAACTGAAGTAATTTAATTTGCTTTTGCACATTTAACATCAAAAGCACTCACGATATATTCAATTTCTTTGTTTTTTAACACAACACATTTCCTTATATGGGCATCCTTTCTCAAAGTAAACTTTGCCATTTATACTATTAAACTACTCAGACAGCACTTGAATGATTGCTATGTTTATGCGATGCTATACCCACACGCAAGTAGGTAAGATTGACAGTAGTGTATGCATCTCTGATAGAGAATATATATCGCTACTGACATTATTCGACAGCAGTACCATTACACACTGTGAGTATCGCTTCAATAATCATAAATATTACAAAATTCATACTTCAATGTCAGTTCAGTCGGAAAATGAGTAATTTATAATATGTATGAACGACGAACGGTAACTAAAGCTTCCGTTGTACCCACTGATTGCATTATACGCTCAAAGATACAACGCTTCAGATACAGTATTCGTACATTAGAGCATCGCTTAATAACGTCGCATGGCAAGGATTTGTAGAACGAAATTAACAGCTTTCATGCGATTTAATTGTGCTTTCACATTGCACATTTGCACATTTGTATCCAAACAATAATTTAAACATTGCTTTTGTATAGTTTACAAGCCGCTGAATTTGTTGTTTTTATCTATGAACGACGGCACAATGCCATTATGAATATTATGATTGTTTGTTAATATTTTCATTTCCGTTGTATTATTATATTACCCACTACTCTTTGTAGCAAAAAAATGTCAACTATCCGCCCCAAAATGCAGTATTTCATAGCAGCTCCAACTGCTGGAATGATGTTGTCATTTCAGTAACGAATTGTTTTGCATAATAGTGCAATTTACATTATAAGGATGTCATTATTGTTATCTTCTGGGTTTATACGAGGATTTGTAGAAGAAGAGTTTGCACACTGAAGGATATTTCATTATCTTGTCTAAGTATTATTATTTCTGTTCTGATGTGTATGCTACATGAGCACAGTAGTTGTCTTCTCGTTGGAGTAGAGGTCATTATCAGATTGAAACAACTTTTTGTCTTATTGTAATTTTTTAACTTGTAATGTCAATGTTGCGATAAATAAAATTATGCTTTATTATTACTATGACGATTTGTATATTTTTAAAGGTTATTCAAGAGTTGAATAAATTTTATTGGTGTTGGATCTGTTTTCAAAATTTTAATATATATTCTATCTATAAAATTTTTTGAATGTATTTGTCGACCTGTTTTTTTATAATGGTTTTCACATATTTTTTAATCCGGCTCTAGGTCCCTTTTTGTTAAATAATTCAACGTTTAATATTTTTTATTATACTCTATATTTCGAATCTCCTTGAGAGTCATTATTAGGATCATAATCTAACATAATTAATATTACTAAAACTATATCTACGTCATCCTCTTTATTCTATCATCTATATGGACTATAGACGATAGACGATTAAAAAAAAGAGACCTATAGACAGATTAAAAATTATATAAAAACCATTTATTTTATCATAAGACATAACCTACAGTTTAATAACAATGATTTCATCAGTATATATAATATATATACTAAGTATCAATATGGATAGTTATTTTTTAGAACATGAACATGAATACATCCAATTTAGTTTTATTTAAAATGAAAAAGTGTCTGACCATGCTACATTCAAATTAAATATATACTAGAGTGAAGTATAATATATATTTGCAGAGCACCAACTTGATGAAATACTAGATACCCGTTAAATATTAAACCGCCTACAAATGTATGGACAAAAATTTATTTTGAGTTATCAATTCTATCTTTATAAACGTGTCACTTCATTTTTTAACAAAAACAAAATTTTTTAAATGTGGTATAGAGAAAGATTTGCTAAAAGCTCTAGTAACTAGCAAACTATCCTCAGAAAACTTGCTATACTAACTACGAAGTGAACTTAATTATTATTCCTTTATGTATTCAATACGTAACAATTAGAACTATAATTGATTGCAAAATTAAGTTTTGAACTAATTTTGAACTAATTGATAAGCAAACCCATTCCCTTACGCATACAGTCAGTGCTCAGCTTATCACAAATGTAGGTATATATTATTATAAAGAAATAAGCAGTAAGAACTAACATAATAAACAGTATAAGATAATAATAATATAAGAGAAAATGCAATGCAAGCTCATAACGGTCTCAGCTAATAGCAATAACAGAAGAAATCATAATTTTACAAAAAAATGTTTCTAGGAAATATTTATGTTAACATTCATTTTGTTAGAAATAGTACTTCTAATGGTAATTAACAACAAGTCTTTAGGTTTGTGAGCTCTATTAAATATACAAGACGTAGACATAACATATTATATTGTCTCTTTATCTCTATCTTATTCTTTCATATACCCTCTTTGTTCTCACTCTCTCTTTCGAGTTCTCACTCTTAAACACTCTATCTGCCTCTAACTCTCGTATACTCTTTCATACACCCTCTTTGACTCCATCTCTCGTATACGCTATCATACACTCTCTCTGACTCTAACTCTTGTATATTTTCTCATACACTTCCTCTATGTAGTAAAACATTTTTCTCATCTTTCATTAATAATATAATAATTAATAAGATGATAAAAGAACAATGATAAAAGACTACAAATGCAAGATGCAAGTATCTAATTACCTAAAACCAACAGGATTTATTATTTGAAACAACTTAAACCTATAAACTTGAGTTTATTAGTTAATTACAGAAATTATTGAATAATAATGGAACTCAGAGATCATTATATGATCGCATCTGTCTATGCCAAAAATAGGACTGACAGACTCAAACCTGTGTAGAATGTCTGAAAGAAGAAAAAAAAACAAACCAAACATTCAAATAATATATTTTCTCTTGATGCCTTGTGTAAATTAAAACAAGACTAAATGATATATGGTCAATAAACTAATTACATTAAAAAAATACGAATATTTCCTAAGATCACTGATGATGAGTACTTGGCAATAATCGAAACAGCGTTATATGGTCAACCATATTTCAATAAATTAATCAAATTTTTGTTGTTGTTTATTCATGACAGTTCGAATCCTTCTAGTTTCTTTACGTCACATTCGTTAAAATAAGAAATCAAATAATACCCCAATGTTTGAAATTTGTTTGATATAACTCAGCTTGAAACTGTAATGCATTTAAATTTTTTTTTAATAAATAATTTTGAATAATAGAAATTTTTCCAATCTCTGACCGATTAATTTCTATCTACTGTCGATTAATTTCCGTCTTCTATCAATTAGTTTCCATTTAGCATCGATTGGATTTTAACAGCCTCTACTCAGACTCTTCAGCCTCTTTAGCTATCTTATATTATATACTTTATGAAACACCCACAATTAATAACAGATCAAAAATATTAAAATCTTTTAAAATACTTCAGTGTTTTAATGTTTGATGGCAACATTAAATTTATTATAGATCATTATCAAACATAAAAATAAAAATAAAAATAAATAATACACAACCAAAAATAAAAAATCAAATCACAACTGGATTCAAGGGAAAGCGTGAACGGAGCTAATGCTCTGCCATGGCGTGTTACATTTGGGTGTGGAGGAATTTGTTGCCTCATTTTTTTTTTTGTTGTGGGTCTTTTCAAAACGGTTCTTGACGCGACGTTACACATGCCAAAGCATTTGTTACCCACAAATCAGCGCCTAACACTGAAAGCATCCTTAAAAATAATTAATGAGCCGAAAAAGCTCATTTTTTGATAAATTACTTTTATTTGATGAAAAAAAAACGCAGAAACAAAAAGGAAGAAATAAGTACGGCAGCAAATATAAAAATTGAATGAAATAACGAATTCGCTTTATGCTTTTTATCCACAAAAGTCGTTATGAATTGTGCGCAAAATTTATTCCGAACTTCGCATTGCATCACAAGATTAAAGACACCGAAACAGTCGAAGAACCAAAAATTACTATGCGCTCAAAGGGAGCACTAAATTGGCCTACATTAGGAGTGTTTGTATTATTTACTTTGTTGGTTAGAAGGGCAAAAGTTGCAGACGAAAAAAAAAATAATAATAATAACACATACATTAAGACCGAAAAGTTTTCGGAAATTCTCATTTAAAATTCGCGCGCTGTATATTTTTCGATATTTTAAGTTTATGTAGTTTGGCAGCACTGTCCTTAATTACTATGCCAAAAATGAGCGCGATCTGTCAGACAGTTCGTTTACGGCAGCTGTTGAAACCAGTTCACCTCAGTAGGGCGTTGCGAAAAAAACAATGGAAAAAAATATTGAACAAAGAGTTTGCATCAAATTTTGTGTTTCGAACGAAATTTCGTGTGCAGAATCGTTGCGAATGCTACAAAAGGCTTATGGGGAATCAGTTTTATCGAAAACTCAAGTTTATGAGTGGTACAAAGCCTTCCAGGACGGTCGTACGACCGTCGAAGACATTTCGCAACGCACTACTGAGGTGAACTGGTTTCAACAGCTGCCGTAAACGAACTGTCTGACAGATCGAGCTCATTTTTGGCATAGTAATTAAGGACAGTGCTGCCAAACTACATAAACTTAAAATATCGAAAAATATACAGCGCGCGAATTTTAAATGAGAATTTCCGAAAACTTTTCAGTCTTAATGTAACATTCATATTCATCTGTGCATGCGTTGGGGGCGGAAGTTATAATTAGTTCCGGTTTGTATATACTTTTTCTCGAATAGTATGTTTTTCATACGTTAAAGCAATTCGCAGTCATTAAATTAGTTTGAAAAGATTACTGATGAGATTAAATATTAAGTGGGAACATATGAGACTGGAGTGATGCTTTCGGATCGGAGGTTTATAAATTAGTACTATATTTGGGGGTTGCATTAATTGAACACTTATTGTAGGGAGTTTGGTAATTTATTCTGTAAAAGTGAAATGTTTAGGAAGATAGACAAGCTTTCTCGATTCGTTGTGGTTAAATGAAGTTTTGAAAAATTTTGTGAAACATATTTTTGTGAAGAATTTTTTAAAGTTTACGTTTTCATTGATTTACCTCCATATCTGCAATTTGATTTATCAGCTGGTATGTTTCCGTTTGGCTCCAGCCTGTCCAAATACTCTTCTGAGTTATAACCATTGTATGGAACTTTATTACCGTGATTATGCCCATGACCGCCGCGATGATGGTGATGGTGGTGATGATGATGATGATGATTTGATTCTTCCCCATCTTCTCTTGATATTGCTAAAAAAACAAAATAAAAATGAAAATGTGAGTAAGCAAGTAATAATTAAATTTATATAATTAATTAGAATATATTCATTAATATAGAAAATTATAAATAGTATGTATATCTTTATATGTAAAATATAATTAAGCTAATATTAAAACAGAACTTTGTACTGACAAATATATTGACAAAACTAGTATGAGAGTGGAATCTATGAACCGGAATACAGTTGGAATAAACCTTTTGAAATAATTATAATAATACAGAAAAATAAAAAGCTTTTCTATAACTATATATCGATTGTTTTATATCCAATCCGCGAACTTATAGAACAACAAGAGCAGCAGCAGTGACATATTTACCTTTGTAGCATACTAGATTTTAATTAACATTTATATTTGTGCATACACCAATAGAAAGAATTTTGTTTTCTATTATAGGTAAGAAGATGGAATGCCTTAGACACTGTTGAACCAATCTTCACCACAATGGTGTGTTCGAGTCCTACTATGTGGTAAAACGGACTAAAACTTCTGATTTCTTCATCGCGATTACTCCTCTCGGGACCACGTTCACATTACTTCAGGGAAAATTCCTTATTCATTGGTTATCCATGTTTATGTTTATTATAGCGATTGCATTCACGTCTTCACTCCTGTTCCGATTTATAAAGTTTTCAGATTGATATTTGTTTTCGTTTGTTTGTGTCTAGGTCTTTCTTTTTTTCCGAAGCACATTTACGATTAATTCTGTGATTTTATTCTAATTTTCTGCTCGTTCTTTCAATTTCCTAATGATATTCTCGACATTAAGTGACCTATATTCTCTTTACGTAACGATTGCTTTCCGTGCCTTTTTTTTGCAGTAGAAAAAAATGTTCTCAGTATCATCCCAATCTACCTTCTGCTCAAAAAGTATCCGGATATTGTTGTTTGTTAACTACTCCTTAAGTATGTCCATTAATTGAATTAACGAAATAAAATAAATTTTATAACGTACTCATAAAACGGTTTCCATGTTAAAAAACTTAAATATTTCATAATTCTTTTTAACATATTTAATTATTATGTAAAACCAATTACTTCACAAAACAATTAAATAAATTAACTTTTCAATTTGTTTTTACTGTTTCCAACTTGAAAATATTTCAAACTAATTGACTTTTGTAAATGACCTACGGGCCAATTGTAAATATCGGTCAATATAATATACTACACTGCTTACTATCAGCACGCCCATTATTAACAGCTAACCCAGTCACTATACCATATTCCAACAGTCCATGCCCATATCACCAACACCCTTTACAAGCGAAATAACAGGTTTAACGTTCCACAATAGAAAATTGAACTGCTCTTTACCATATCTGCCCACAATTCAATTTTCCTACAAACTGACTTCATTCATGCAATCCTTCGCTGTAATTCTATTAGCTTCGAAATTTTGGTAAGACAGCATCGACATCCACAGCACTAAAGGCCCCGTACCAAGTTAGTCTGTGTCTTGTACTTACTGAGCCATAAGTAGTACGGAAATTTAGTAAATTTCGCCCAAGGGATTTGCACTCATTGAATTGAAGGCAAATATGACGTAAAATTTTGAAAATTACCTCTTGTAACCGGACTCACCCTTATCAAATTCACTCTCTTCTACCCCTGAAATTCAATTCAATTTCAATTGGTACACTGCATTTTGACATAATTTGTATGCAAAGTAGTTTTAAGTACTCAAGTGAAGTTTTTTTTATCCTATCTTAAAATTAGGTCAGTACAGCTGTGGCCAAATTATACCACCATCCAATGCCTTAAAATAGGGTGCAAAGTATTTGAAACCCAGTTCAAGTGGGTGATTTAATGACTAAAGCGTACATAGAGGTAATGATGCTGTAGGTTATGTACACCACGTCTGGCCGAAGAATAAAGGTTGGGTGTCAGGTGATTCAATGAATTTGTTTTTTTTTTTATCTTTTCGTATTTTCGAAAATAAATTAATTAATTCATTAGTGTTGTCATTACTGCAGTCAATATTTGGGCTAATGGTTTGCTGAATATTTGGCTCTCATGCTAAATGAATTTTAATGGAAATAAAGTAGATAATAAAATTCAATTATTTTTAAAACAGAGAGGCAGATGAAAAATATTAGTGAGTTTATGTCTTCAAAACAAAAAAAGGAAAAATATAAAATTTGTAGGAAAAACGAAGAACGGCTCGCTGCCTCTCCGATTTCCTTAAAAACCTTTATATATTCCGAAAGTACTGCTTAGTATATACACAATTTATGAAGATAAACAGTGAACAAAAGGTAATAGTTTTGTTAAATTCTGTTGCAATATAATCTTACAAACATTATCGTGTGTTTTATAAAACATGGGTTGGTTTTTTAAAATCATTAAAATATATTTTTCAAGCTATAAATTGCTGGTACATTAAGCTAACCTGTTAGGTAAAATGGAGGGCAGAACGAATCATCCTTAATTAGCGAAGAAAACCGTCTTGATTTCACAATTCCTCATAACAATGGGTAGAAGAATGGTCAAGCACGAACCAGCCAAAAACATTCTATGTTGAGTGTGTTAAAGAAGTCCACTCCTCCTATCCACCCTAAAAACCCTACACCTGTTTCTGGACAAGCCTGGACATAGACACAACAGGTGTTTTGGTGTCATCGTTACAGAGGTTACTATAAGGTAGGCCGAGCTCAGCTTATTGACGTCTTATGGTCCAGTGACCTATAAAGACAGATATTAACCTAAATACCTGTGATTTGCTTTTATATATCGAGTCCGTGACCTGATTGCTGAGGCAGTATAAACCAACTCACTATTTGCCTGTCGCAAAAAATAATCATAAATCAACCTCGATTGTAGCTAGCAGAGGCAGAGATTGAAATAGTGGTACCCGTAGAAGAGACGCCCAGTCCAGCAAGCTCATCTACGTCGTTTTCACTCATGTTATTTATATACATAAGAATGTTTGAGACCCGAAACTAGAGTTAACTTGGGCCTCTCGCTTAGTGCTTGAATAAATTGCCCACATTATTGCACTAATCTAGATTATATATAGAGTTCTGCTGCAGCTTTAATAAATGTCTAATTTTCAATAAGAATACAAACTTATTTTCCGCGAAAGTTCATGTTTAAAGTAACAGAACATGCTCTTAAGATGAGGAAAATTTCTGCCATCCTAATCGGTAGAATCGGAAATATGGCACGATTAGCCTGTGGAAAAGATTTTGAGTCCGGTACAATGTTAACAAATTGCTATTTATAATACTTATATACATCAATTTTCTTTCAATGATGTGGTAAACTTAGTACGTCTCTACTTTATGAACCGATTAAGAATAATTAGAGTTCATAGATTTGAAATCTTTTCATTTTGAAATCATGGAAACTGATTAGGAATAATTATAGTTCATAGACTATATGAAATATTGACGTTATTAACGTCAATACGTAGTCTTTCCAACTCTCAGATATTGCTCTAAAAATTTTCTATCAATCTATCTATCTAATTATAAGTTGTATAAGTTCGTAACATGCAACATGACGAATTGGCTTTTCTCTATTCGACGACAGGGTTAGAGTAGACCTCCACTGAGTTTATATGACATCTTCTGCACTTCACTGCGATATATACAACTTCAGAATCTTAACCACAATTGTGTGAAGGTAATAAAAAATGATTTCAACTTTTATTATAACTTAAAACAAAAAAATGCTTAGTAGTGGGACAGCTTCTTTTTAACCTTTACCAACTTAAGGTCACGTCAGGTATTCTCTGAAGCAAGCATATTTGAATATGAATTTACTGAAGTGTGAAATACGTAAGAATAACAAGAAAACAACTCATAAATTTTAACGCAACATTTCAATAAATCATAAATGAAATAAAAACGCAATAAAAGCAAATATTAAAAGCGAAGAGAAGAAAAGCAAATTAAGTTCTATAAAGTACACATTTAACCATAAAACAGGATCAACTTTAATAAAGGAACCCACAGCAAAGTAAGTGTGACACGTAATTACCATTTTTCACTGTTGAACGCGTAACGTAACAGACGTAACAGACGTAACAAACAGAACCAACGCGATATTTACGTATACGTATGAGTATGAACGAGTATGAGTGAAGCAGAAAAAAAAAAATATATATATTAAAAATATATAAAGCAATAATTTATATGCCAATGGTCAGAAAAATATGAAAAAGTATTTCAGAACGGATGTGTACAAATTATTTTACATAAAATGTAAAACCAGCGCGACAGCTGAGCGCAATTTGAAAATTAAAATTGAGGGAAAAAGATTTTCATTTTTATTTTTATTTTTATTCATGTACTTTTCTTTTTATTTTTGTCAAATTGAAAGTAACTTAAAAGCTAATAAAAATTAAAGGCACGGACTTTAAACCATGTCCTTCAGTATTTACAGCTTGTTTGGGTTAAATACCAGCAAAAGACTGAGTGGTTACCAGTTGACGACGACTTGACTGTAACGTTTCAACAGAATTTATTTTGAATTACTCATAACTGCAAATATTTGCGCTACTGAAAAT